>NC_087152.1:39399316-39434316 GCF_035594125.1 Scylla paramamosain | reverse complement strand
GCTGATAAAATTATGTCAAATCCTTGTAGATGAAAGGAACAAAGTCAATTATAGGTTCTTAAATTCTGCAAATGTTCTGCATGACAAACTTAGAACCTGTCTGACTCTGAGAGGAGAAAAACATATGAAAGTATATATATGTTTTATTTATCTTATTTTTTTAAGATAGCAAAAATGTTTAGTAAACAAGAAGACATCCGTATGGACAGTGGGACTCTGTAAACACCCATCATCGGAACTCCTCTATTTATCATGTATGTAAATGACATCCCACACAATATATTGTCAAATGTTAAATGTTTGCAGATGATACCTACACAAGGTTATCAAGACGGGCCAGAATAAATATGAATTGCATTAAGGAGTATGTCAACTCTGCAAATGGCCAAAGACGTACTTGAGGATGATAATAAAGTTAAGTGAAAAGTCCATAAGACTGAAGGAAAAGAAAAGAGTTAAGGTAAGAAGAAAGATAAATATGAGGAAGAGATGGGCCAAATAATTGATTACAGACACGGAGAAACTTGGGAATATTAGTTATAGAAGCAATGTAATACTCGTAGTCACGTAGTCAATGACATACTGCCGTTCAGTCATCACTCATGTGTCGGGATATGACGGGAATTACACGTGTGGTGAGGAGCAGCGATACTGGGACATGTGCCTCAGTGTGATGGCGTGAGGCTCAGCTCTTCGTGGGAAAGGGAAGCAGTTTATTTTCTTGCAATGAATAAAAAGCGATATGGCCACGCTCAGGAAAGTTTTGAGGCCATATTAATTGAAAAAAAAAAAAAAAGAGATTTTCTAGGAAGGTTTGGTAAAAAAATGGTGAACTTGAAAATAAGGGAAAGTTATACGGTATGTATGTAACTGCATTATGTAAACAAGCGGGAAAAGTACTAACATTCACGAAACGGAGGAAATAAACTAAGAAAAACACCGATAGAATCAAACACAACTCTCAAATCACCAAAGGACTCACCACCAAGAACATGGAGACGATATGATAGAAGAAACTTATCTCATGAATGAAAGACACTGCCTGCACCAGATTATGGATACGTCATTAGTCTTTATAAAACCAGCAGGACCCGCTTACTGAAGGGTGGAGGCGATAGGTAGGCTACGGTACCTATTTTATACTTGACGAGGCTTGTGTTCGTGACGTGTATTGCATCAGCTGTTTCAGTTTAATTATTTTATTCCAATAGTAGTGTAATCCACATTATGTAAGTGTAAATTTACCTTCTGTCACCATGGTTTCTCCCTCAGACAGCTTGTATTGTGATATTTTGTTTTATTTTCGACGTAAAGATGAGAGAGAAACAAACCTAATGTATTTATCTTCTGTCTTGATAAGTAGTATCGAAATACCTTTAATATCTATGACAAAATTTCATAATTTGAAAATAAACAAATTGAAACTACGAAAGAGTGAAATTAAAAAGAAATGAACATAAACTTGTGGTTGAAATTCACTTCAATAAGTATCCTCTACCTACTTATTGAAATCAATGTAGCCAAATTTTCCTTTCTTTTTCAAATTTATTAAATATCTTGAATTCAGGAGTCATAATAATATCATGCAAACAAATTAATGTAATATTGGTGTAGCCTTGTATCCCTTGGCAGAGCATTGACGTGTTGCGGGGGTGGAGTTCGTCTTCGTGTATGTTATTTATTCATTTATCTGTTTTTCCCATTTGTCTTTCGCAATTCAGCGGTGATAAATACGGTCAGTGTTAGTGCTAGTGTTCACAAGTCGGAGAGGATGGTGGATGAACTCACACAAAACACGAGGCACCGAGAAAAACTCGCGAGGCACCTGCAGGTACTGTGTCTGTGTGGCTGCCCTGCTTGGGGGAGTACCGCGTGCTGTTGTGTGTGTCCCTTGCATGTTCACTCCTACCCTGCCTTGATTCACGCATGTCAAAACCCGGTGTTTGGGGAGTATGGAAGTAATTTTAGCCTATTATTTTCTAGACAGTGGTTGTGTATTTCTAGGCAAAAAAATATGATGCTTTCTCCACTCGTGATCTACACTATAAGTGATCTACACTATGAAGTGATCAGCAGTAAAATTAGTGAACAAAATTCATCTAAACCCAGCCTAACCATGCGTCCTTGAGTGAAAATGCTAATGTTACTTCAATATGATCCCTCTGTTTACTTAAAAGGGTGAAAAGTGTATTAAATTTGTAACTGGCGACATTCTATCAAGGGAGGGCGGGGCCCCAGATGCGTCATGGCGCTGCGTGCTGAGGTCAGGATGGCACTGGCTTGGTGCCGAGCAGTGCCTCCACTCCACGATGCAGTACTGGTAGCCAGGATGATGGGGATGGTGAAGGGTAGTGATGAGGTTAGGCTAGGCTGCAACAGTAGGGTGATGGAATGATGGAAGTGGTTCAAGGTAATGGTCAGGGTTGTAAGAAAACCGGTAGTGTAGGGGTGACTATTGAAATTGACGAATCTTGGATCAGAACGAAGCTAAAACGCATATATATTATTATGTCCTTCGCATAATGTATATATATATATATATATATATATATATATATATATATATATATATATATATATATATATATATATATATATATATATATATATATATATATATATATTATGTCCTTCGCACTTCAATGGAAATTTCCGAGTGAAATACAAATTACTATTACTAAGCTACAGGACGTTATTTCAATAATGTTCAAGACAGTTACGTACATGCCTTGCTGACAGCAGATGACGGCACGCTGGGAGGCGGGCTGCTCACACCTGATGACATTTTCGAAATATAATGTTAGGTCATGAATCAGCTTAGATAGCAGATGCTTAGATGTATGTATGCGATAGATAACACCTGCCTAGGTATATGTATAAGATAGATAACAAATGCTAAGGCATATGTATAAGATAGATAAAATAGTGCTTAGGTATAAGGTAGATAACAGATGCTTAGGCATGTGTATAAGATAGATAACAGATGCTCAGGCATGTGTATAAGACAGATAACAGTTGCCTAGATATATGTACAGTATAGAATGTAAAAACTACGAAATGTAGCAAGAATGTAAGTGCTGCGGACTCCCCGGGTGGAGGGAAGGTGAGTGGTGGAGGTGGGGGACCGTGAAACATGACGAATAGATCTTGTTTAATTCCTCTTTGCCACAGACCCGGAACACCCCATTTGCATGATATAATCAAGCTCTCGAGAACGTCACGTGTATTACATGATTATGGAATTTGCATTTCAAGTAATTAGAAGCGATCCATATACATGACACTTCCAGAATCGGCCATTATTAGTCACACGTGGATTCACTGACAGCACAGTGGTATGAATTTTAATGTATATCATAATTTTTCCAAATTCTAAGTCGGTGAATATAAAGAGGATGGGGAAACAGATGAAAGCTAATTTTTTTTATTTTATTTTATTTTATTTATTTATTTATTTTTTTATTTATATTATTTATTTATTTATTTATTTATTTATTTATTTATTTATTTTTTGCTCTTAATATACATTAATTCCAGAGTTGTCAAATGCGTACGGTTAGTCTTCGGTATAATTTTCAAGTTACCGAATTTCAGCCACGTACCACAAGAGAGAGTGTTCTCGTGCAGCATGATGTGTGGACGCCTGTGCAATGAGGGTGTATTCACGACATGTCAATACGTAAACTTTTGACATGCATGTTGCTAATATAATGAATTTAGTAGGTAATTAGCCAAAACACCAAAGTGCCAGTACAGAGAAGGATGACAAAATTTATTGAGAGTCCGAGAAATAAGTATTGCCCGTAATAGGAGAAACTTTTTGATATATATATATATATATATATATATATATATATATATATATATATATATATATATATATATATATATATATATATATATATATATATATATATATATATATATATATATATATATATATATATATATATATATATATATATATATATATTGTGTGTGTTTTTTTTTTTTCTTTCTTTCTTTTTCTTTAATTGACTCCCTTCAGTCTTTCCTACTCCAGCGCTGTGTTGCATCTTGTTACATCCATCGTTGTTTCCATGGTTACTGCTCTTCTGAACCTGTAACGGTATACCTCCATCCCACGGCTTCTCAGCACAAGACTTTTTCTTCTTCTCATCCCTTTGCTCTCCATTTCACTAACGCAAGAGTTGACCAGCACGTTTGCTCTTTCATGTCTTTCACTGGTAAACTCCTTGTTGTTGTTTCTGTTTTTCTTTCTTCCCTTGGCCTGCATTGTTTCTGTCGTGGCGGAGCTGAGGGGTAGGGTTGCAGCGGCCGCCACGCAGGGCAGCACAGTGGGCGCCTAGCAGGGAGCAGCCTGAGTGTTACCTGTCCACCACCTCAGTCCATAAATTTGTAGGTGATTCTAGGCTTAGAAAAAGAATGTGGCACGGAGCTTCCACTCATTCTTTGTAAGGTCTGGGCGAGGCTGGGTGGCCGCGCTGATGTGGCAGAGGGATACAGATTTTAAAACATTTTATTTGTTATTATTATTTTTTAATGAATAAGAACATAAGGAAATAAGGGAAGCTGCAAGAAGCCGTCAGACCTACACGTGGCAGTCGCTGTATAAAAGAACTAACTACATCCCCCTTATTATCCCTATCCATATACGAGTATTTATCTAATCTTGAGCGTCATGGAGGCTGGCTAAGAAAACAAATGAAGGAGAAAGAGAATGCTGAGTTGCTGATTCAATAAAAAAGTGAAAGAGGAGGATTTCAAAAATTGTTCAGTTGCGATGTCCAAATACTTTACTTTTGAAGCATTTAAAGTCTTAGGAGGGAACGACAAGCAGGCAGAGAGTTCCAGAGCTTACCAGTGAAAGGGTGAAAGAGTGAAGGCACTGGTTAACTCTCGCAGTAGTGAGGTGAACAGCATAGGAGTGAGAGTAAGTAGGAAGTCATGTGCGGTAAAGCCACTGCACTACAGACTCGGGTAGGCTGATTTCTATGAGAGAGAGAGAGAGAGAGAGAGAGAGAGAGAGAGAGAGAGAGAGAGAGAGAGAGAGAGAGAGAGAGAGAGAGAGAGAGAGAGAGAGAGAATAAATGAAATAGATAAGAGAATAAATAAAAACAGGCATGAGGAACTGAATCACTGAGGGCAAGTACTTGATGACAGAGAGAGAGAGAGAGAGAGAGAGAGAGAGAGAGAGAGAGAGAGAGAGAGAGAGAGAGAGAGAGAGAGAGAGAGAGAGAGAAACAAGTCTTCATCGTTCCTTAAGTTGCTTTTCTCCTCCGTGTGACTAGAATTGTTTCAGGAGAGGAAATGTTAAGGAAGCTGTACTAAATTGGCCAGTCTCATTCGATAACCATGTTCTGTTTACCTTGGGAAGCAATTTTAAAGCGGGTATTCTTTAATTAACCCTTTCACTTCTATCTGGCACACCTTTCTTTAATTACTAACCAATGTGAGGTATCTTTGCACTGATTAGAAATTGCAAATGTACTCTTTATTTTATTTATTTATTTATTTTTTTTTTATTTTCTTATCCCCCTCTCTCTTGTTACGCGTTTATAAAGATTTCAGATATTGCTTCTAGTGTTGTGAGCTGTTGTATATTGTAGTGAAAGCGTAATTAAGGTGCTTGTAGGTCTTGGTCATACTCCTTGACACAGTAAAGTCGCTATCTGTGTTGTGCTGTTTATTCTTCTTCTTTTTGTTGCTGTTGTTGTTGTTGTTCTGTGTATACTTTTTTTTTTTGTATTGTGTTGTGTTACTTTTTTTTTCTTCCTTCTTTTTTGTACTGCGTTTTCTTTAACCGCTGTACTTTTATTTATTTGCTTATCTATTTGTATTGTTGTATTGTGGTTCCTCTTTTCTCTTGTTATCCTTTCGTGTTTCTTCTATTTTTTTTTATGACTTCACCGATCCTTCCTTCTTTTTTTTATTACATTAATTTCACTGCGTTTCTCCTTTTTATTATCATTTATGTATTTATTTATTTATTTATTTTTTTTATCGTTGTACTTTCCTCCCATTACCACTCTACATAATTTTTACCAATTTTTCCCGTGGCGGTGTTTCATCTGACCATCCCCATGCAGTCTCGGTAAGCTTCACACAGGCTCCGAAAGGCGAGATCTGTGTGTTTATATCCCATTTCTGTTCATTTGGCGGAGGTGCGTGTGGTGGGGGCGGCGGGTGGAGGGAGGCAGGCACGCTAATGAAGACCCGGGCTGAGTGGGCGGCGGCGGTGGGCGTGTCTGGCGTGGTTGCGTTGTAGTAAATAAAGTTAAAGGCCAGGGTGTGAGACTTTATGAATGAACTGCTTGTTTTCCGGGAAATGTGTTGGCTATATAAATATGATGAAATTAATGGAATATTTCTTCATTGGCTGTCGGTGCTTGCCTCTCAGCCAATCAGGTGCCGGGCTTGCGAATTTACCCCAGCCTTCAGTCAAAATATCGCGCAGCAATTGGGGATAATGATAGTCATGATTTTAATGATGATCATGCGGCAATAAATCACCAGAAATCTCTGCTGAAAATCTTGCCGGATAAAAAGAGAGAGAGAGAGAGAGAGAGACGCTAGCTGATGGTAAGGTGACGGACACAAACAACGTGGGAGATTTAAAAGGCATAGTATTTGTCGAGGAAAATACTAGAGAGAGAGAGAGAGAGAGAGAGAGAGAGAGAGAGAGAGAGAGAGAGAGAGAGAGAGAGAGAGAGAGAGAGAGAGAGAGAGAGAGACTGTTTGTGCCTGTGTGTGTGTCTGTGTAAAAGCAACCAAGACAACCTCTTCTCCTGCACCCCCCGTCCCAAAAAAAAAAAAAAAAAAAAACAGATAACTTCAATAATATAAGTGGGGCTGTTGTGGCCGCACCTCAGCTAATCACGCCGCCAACCTGGAGTTTCATGCAAATGCCTAAGCTTGAGGTATATTATAAGGCCGCAACACCCGATCATCTTGGGCGGGATGTACAGCTTTGTTGACCTTCTCGCCCATAATTAACGCCGCTGGCACCTAAATTACTACGGATCTCTATTTTGTTGTGGACCTGTGTGTGTGTGTGTGTGTGTATGTGTGTAGAAAGGGTTGGTTGGATAGATAGAGAGATAGAGAGGTAGGTGGGTAGATAGAGAGATAGATAAATGAATAGAGGGATGGATAGATACAGAGAGAGAGAGAGAGAGAGAGAGAGAGAGAGAGAGAGAGAGAGAGAGAGAGAGGAACCAATCATAGAAATACTGGTACCGCTCAGCCTCTTACAGACCCTCCCGGTGCATTTAGGTACACAGGGTACAGCCTCCCTAGTGGTGCTGGTTCACGGTAACAGCACCCTCTTAGTCTCAGACCGAGGGCGCGAATACATGTTTCCAGTATCGGCTAACATGGTAGGCACAACACACACCATCCACCATGCTGACACCTTCCCTCAGCCTGTCTATGCGCACCTGACTTCTGGTATTTCCCTCTGTATATTTCAGTTATTTTTCAATTGTCTTCAGTACCTTTATCAAACTCTGCACGTACTACTAGAAAATTCACGTCATCTCTTGCTAAAACAGTGTGCATGAAGTTGGGTGTTCTGTGCCGTCTCTGTCAATGTTTCTCCTTCTCAGAGATGCCAAGTCCATACAGGAATGTTATGAGTCCTTGAATGGGTTGGCTCTACTCACGGAACCTTATTAGACAGAGTGAAATAAAAAGCTTTTCGCCTCGTTAACTCCTTTTCTTTAATGGATTGTCTTCAGTCACTCATACTCCTGTGCACTGGTGTACCTCCTGCTGCTGTACCTCTCCTATTGTTACTTCCATGGTTTCTGCTCTTCTAAACTTGCGGACTGCTTGCCTCCCTCATTCCAAGACTTTTTGCTTATCTACACACCAATGTTGTCCATTCCATTAATGCAAGGGTTAACCAGTATCTTCACTCTTTCATCCCTTTCTGCGGTAAACTCAAAATGTGTACCCTTTTTTTCCCCGCTTATTCCTACGACTTGAACTCTTCCCAGAGAGGAATCTGAAGATACCTCCGGAACTGAACTGGCTAACTTTGTTGAGATTTTTTTTTTTTTTTTTTCCTTAATCTAATGCTTGGGAACAACAAATTAAGCACAGTAGTTCCCGACATTTTTGTTCCTGGCCACCCTCTTAAAAGGGAAAAATCATCTCTCTCTCTCTCTCTCTCTCTCTCTCTCTCCTCTCTCTCTCTCTCTCGTCTCTCTCTCTCTCTCTCTCTCTCTCTCTCTCTCTCTCTCTCTCTCTCTCTCATTTTATATATATATATATATATATATATATATATATATATATATATATATATATATATATATATATATATATATATATATATATATATATATATATATATATATATACGAGTATATATATATATATATATATATATATATATATATATGTGCACATAGTGTGGGATCAGCCTTTTAGTATGCTAAGTGGAGTTTGCAAAAAAATGAATAAAGAGAGACAGATAATGGTTGGTTGATACAAAAAAAGAGAGAAAAAATATTAAGGTATCCACAAACATGTTGAATTTTTATGAATTTTGCAATCGGGGGACATATTATGATGTAAGGGATTGAGTTGTTTACTTCATGACCGATGGGTGTGTGTTTGATGCGGCGTTGTTGTTGTTCTCGCCGCCCGTCGCTGTTGTTATTGTTGTTGTTGTTTGTTGGCGTTGAATGTTGCGGCCGCCACTGTTGTTGTAGCTGTTGACCTTTTTATATTTGTTGAATCTGTCTTCGTTAAATTACTGCTTTCTTTTTAAACACCAACATGTGTCAGTGTGTGGGGAGGACGCGCTCACTTCCCGGAACCTGCAGCGTGATGACAGAGCCTCGTGGGAACACCCTGCTGCATCTGTCTGTCTCTTGATAGATTTATGTCTCTATGTACAGGCCAGGCTGCTTGTTTATGCTCTCTCTCTCTCTCTCTCTCTCTCTCTCTCTCTCTCTCTCTCTCTCTCCTCTCTCTCTCTCTCTCTCTCTCTCTCTCTCTCTCTCTCTCTCTCTCTCTCTCTCTCAAAAGTCACTACTAGCTCGTTACTAACCAAGCAGTGATGACAGTGAATAAAGAGGCGTTTGTTGAAACAAGGATATGAATGTACTGTATTTGATTGGCCATGGCAGGGACAATAGCGCCACTTGGGGACCCTGAGCATGACAACACTGCACTGACTGAAGCTCTCGTCCACACTACTACTACTACTACTACTACTACTACTACTACTACTACTACTACTACTACTACTACTACTACTACTACTGATAATAATAATGAAGTTAAACTAAAATAAATAAAGACACCTTCATGTTCTCTGTCAGACGCGGGGACAAACTGATTTTTATATTTCTTTACTTTAATTTCGAAGGCACCGGGTCACACATGTACAAACAATATGGTGTCGTACAAATGACTAATTGGTAGGAATGTAAGATCGGTTTGTCGCGGGTCTGACAAAGAAAACGTGAATCTCTGGGTCATTCAGTAGACGAGACCATCACTTAGTGGCAGTGTTACCAAGTCCACGTATCCTTAGCTAGCAATTACCTTACCAGAACCTGCGTAAATATAGCATATTATATAGCGCAAATAGTCCATATCCCTGTTCTTATGAATGCTCTTTCACCGTGGCTATGTGACTGCCGTGCGAGACTTCTGTCATGCCTGGATTATGTTACTGACAAGCTGGCTATAATTGCATCCATTTCTTCACTCAGAGAACTATAAATGTTGGTAATAACTTGTCCATTATGCGTCTTGCAAGTACAGTGGGTACAAAACACTTAGGCGTGTGTAGCTGTTATTTTCTTTTTCCTTCTTAAATTGCTTAAGAGAGAGAGAGAGGGGGGGAGTGGGGTAGATTGGCCGGTACATAGAGACATAAATCTATCAATAGAGAGTGATAGAGATGCAGCAGGGTGTTCCCACGAGGCCTCTGTCATCACGCTGCAGGCTTCGGGAGGTGTGTTCAGCCTTCCCTCCACACAATGACACAGGAGGGAGGGAGAAAGAGAACAGAAATTTAACGACGACGACGGCTGGAAGAAGAAGAAAGATGAAGAGGAGGACGAGGAGAAGGAGGAGAAGAAGAAGAAGAAAAAAAGAGGAAAAGAAGAAAAAAATAAAAGAAGAGATGAAGAAAAGAAGAAGAGAAGAAGAACAAGAACAAAACAACAACAACAAGAACAAGAACAGTCAGATCCCAAATCACTGTGAAGCATAAGGAATATATGAGGAATATATGAATATATAATGAGGTGAAATTAAAATACAATAAATAAAAACACATTAAGTTACCGTACTTGCATATATACAAATTAAATAAATAAGTAGGTAGGTTGGTTAATGAATAAATAGGTATATGTAATGTGCTTATTGTTTTTTCCTTTTCTATTATATCCCTCATTTGAAGTGTGTGTGTGTGTGTGGTGTGTGTGTGTGTGTGTGTGTGTGTGTGTGTGTGTGTGTGTGTGTGTGTGTGTTTATGTTCAGTCACAGCTCTGCACCATACAGCACCATCACTCAGCCAAACCCTCGGGCGCCTAATTCCTCATTCCCATGCGCATGTTTTCCTGATTTATGTAAAGTATGTTTGTTCTTCGTAAAACCTGCAACTCTACCCGGCGTCTCACCTTCCTGCCGTGTGATGTTTTTGGCCAAGAGTTCATCCAGATATCATTGCGAGGTGTAAGATAACAGAGTCAGTAATTTTTTCTGAGATTTTCTGATCGAATTCTTTGTCATATTTACAAGAGGAAAATAAATTAAAGGTTTAGCAGAGCGTGGCTTCGTTCTCCCGACATGTGAGTTATGAGCTCGTTGCTTCACCACTGAGCTGCTCGGCTGTTAATCAGAAGCGTTCGTGTTGCAGCGCTGTTGCCTTTCCAGCGGCAGCGCGTCTCGATGTTTTGCTATGATGGTCCGTTCCTGCTTTTCTCCTTCTCAGCATTTTCTTTCGTACATCTAAGTGTGTTGTATATTTTCCCTGTCCTCTTCATCAGGTGTATATTGAAGTGATATGTTGGTGGTGCTCGGCATTCTTCCTCTTCGACCCTGAGTATTACTGGAACAGCTGAAGTATGCGTTAATGCAGTGTTCCTAAATCTGGGACGCTAGCAACCTCCAGGGTGCTGAAATAGATTTTAGGGAACGCTGGGATGTGGTACAATGTCAGTGTTCCTCAGTTGGGATAGAAGAGTATCGAAGTGACAGTTTATTTTAGTTGATAAATTTTAACTACTTTTCAAATTGTGTTCATGTATTTTAGCGTAGTGAGGAAAAACACTTATTATTTATTTATTTATTTATTCATTTATTTATTTATTTGCTTATTTATTTATTTTATTTTATTTATCTATTTACTTATTTATTTTTTGACTATAGTACTGGCATGTTTTATTTTTGGAAAATGATCAAAATAAAAGATTAAGCAGTATTCCACTTGACATTATCCTTGTGTTGCTAGTGCAGTCTGTGTAACCAGTTGTTAGCCAGAGTCAGGCGTGATGGACCGCCTAGACGTGCCTACAGGCGGTGCTGAGGCTGGAACAGATTAAAAAACCGCTGCGAACATTTATAAGTATGACAGGCGTTAACACATTCTTTTTCTTCGGCAGGCAGTGGCGAGACGTGCTGGAAGACGCTGAGTTATGGGCCACGTGACAGGACAAGATGACATGAACCTCCCCTGAGCCTTTATGTGACCCTCCAGCCAGCCCCCACACCACCACCACCACCACCACCACCACCACCACACCCATGCTATACCCGGGGCCCTGATCACTGTTATCGGCGGCAACACTCCTCATCTCGCGGGAAAGGTAAATGCTACCTTTGTTTATTTAACCCGTTCAGTACCGCGGCAGTAATGTCATTATATTCTAGATGTCACAAGAGGATGATGCCTTTCGTTATCAAGGAATTATAAAACATACTTATTCATACAACTCAGTTATATTTATGAATGGTAGGTGATTTGATGAAGCCCGAAATCTGTCTGCAATACTGAATGGGTCATTGCAAACTTCTGAGTGTCCACTGACCCTCTATAAAGAAATATTTCTCTTAGACGTTACTAGATCTACGTACTGACTTTTTTTTGCATCTTACCATGTGTTCTCGTGTTTTTCGATACTTCTGCCTTTATCCTCGTGAGCGAAGGTAAGAGGAGTTGCTTGTGAGGATGAATAGCAGTTGTAGCAAGCTTAGTGGAGCGATAACCGTGAAAATGGCAGCGGGTGATAGCAAAAGATTCACTACCTTAGCATATTTAGAGAGAGAGAGAGAGAGAGAGAGAGAGAGAGAGAGAGAGAGAGAGAGAGAGAGAGAGAGAGAGAGAGAGAGAGAGAGAGAGAGAGAGAGAGAGATCAGCAACACGAACATAGTCTTTACCTGTACTCAAGTTAATTGTGTTGTGTGTGGAGTCCCCAGGTGAAGAGCAGGTGCATACCCGGCTGATTGATTTACTGAAGTCAGGCGCCACAATACCGTGTGTAGACGAGATCCCTGTAACATTGCCGCAGAATATAATGACACGTGATTAACCTAGACTCAGCGCAACACCTAAATTAGCAGGCGTTGAGTTAAAGTTTGTAATGGTAATGCTTGAATTTATTTTCGTACTTGAAGAAAAATTGGTGATTATTTCAAGGGCGGTTTTAAAGTTGAGTGTTACTGAATAAGAGATTTGATTGATTGATTGATTGATTGGGAGATAAAGCAAGTACGAGGTAATCTGATGTCCAAGAATCATTGGGTAGTTATATGATTGGCCTTCTTGTTCTTGTTCTTGTTCTTGTTCTTGTTCTTGTTCTTCTCCTTCTCCTTCTTCTTCTTCTTCTTCTTCTTCTTATTATTATTATTATTATTATTATTATTATTATTATTATTATTATTATTATTATTATTATTATTATTTACCTTGTTCTTATTTTTACTTTCTTTTCCTTCTTTTGTTCTTCTTGTTCTTGTTCTTCTTGTTCTTCCTTTCCTTCACATTTTCCTTCTTTTCTTTCTGCTTTTTCTTTCCCTTTTCCTTCTTCTCCTTTTCCTTCTTCTTTTTCTTCTCCTTCTTCTCCTCCTTTTCCTTCTCCTTTTCCTTTTCCTTTTCCTTTTCCTTTTCATTTTCATTTTCCTCCTCCTCCTCCTCCTCCTCCTCCTCCTCCTCCTCCTCCTCCTCCTCCTCCTCCTCCTCCTCCTCCTGAATGTAGTTATGAATGAAGCTTTTTCATCTTTTTTTTCATTTACTATTTATTTCCTTTCCTCTTCTCCAAAATACATAAAAAAAAGAACACACACACACACACACACACACACACACACACACAAACACACACACAGACACCGAGGACCTACCCCATACCACTTACGTCCTGTACCTCCCCTGACCATAGTCTCCCCCCTACACCATACATAAATAACAATATGTATTCACCCTGCACTGTGCCTTACCTGCTTCACCTGCCTTACCTGTCCCGTTAGCACCGAGAGCCGCCCAATTTCCTGTCCCAGTCCGGATGTGTGGCCCTCCCTCCCTCCTTCCCTCCCTCCCTAAGACTCACACCTCTATAACAAACTCTCACAAACATCTCGTAACTCAGCACCTCTCTCGCCACACGCCTCGCCCCGCCGCCCCACACGCCACGCACCTGACGCGTCGCGGCCGTTACCGTGTTGTTTATTTGCAATTTGCTCTTTTTATTTGTCTCTTCTCTCTCCCTTTTACCCACCTGCTGGTGTCTCGAAAGGAATATGAAGACAGAGATTTAGTCACCTGTCTTCCAAAATGGCCTACCTATGCACCTGTCTTGTGTGTGTTGGGGGGGGAAAAGAGAGAGAGAGAGAGAGAGAGAGAGAGAGAGAGAGAGAGAGAGAGAGAGAGAGAGAGAGAGAGAGAGAGAGAGAGAGAGAGAGGTGGAAAAGGAAATATAGAAAAAAAGAGTTGATAAATAAACAATGATTGATCATATGATAACTTTTTTATTTATTTGTATTTAGAAAAAACTAGGTATGTAAGTTTTTTTTTGTTTATTTTATTATTTATCTATACAACTGCGATTATGTATGTGTGTGTTTGTATAGTATGTATGTATATATATATGTGTGTGTCTGTGTGTGTGTGTGTGTGTATGTATATATGTATTTATGTATGTATGTATGTATATTTGCTTTTATGTACTACGCATATGTGCAGTACGAGTACATCTGGCTGTTCTGTATACGTCTGTGCAAATATGTATGTATTGCTCTGTCTATCTAAGGAAATATACATGACAACGAAACACACACACACACACACACACACACACACACACACACACACACACACACACACACACACACACACACACACACACACACACACACACACACACACACACACACACACACACACCAAAAAAGATAAACATGCTAATGATGGAGTGTAAAAAGCGCCGTAAAGAAAGGAAAAACAAACTTGAAAAAAAAATAATAAATAAATAAAATAAAAACGCCCTCTGAGGAGACAACGCCAAATCATCTCATTGAGGGCGGCAATGGCGAGGGAATGGTGGAAAGGGTTGAAGTTTATAGGGAATTATACTCGCCATACGTCACACCATTAGCAGTAAGCGTGACAGCAGATGACAGCGCGGTGCCAGGAGGGGCAGCAGAGGAGGTGCTTGCCGCCCTTAAAAGACGTGAGGCGTGAGTAAAGGCGCCAGGGGGGGGGGCGGGGTTGGGGAAGTATAAATCATGGCTGGGAAAAATCAGGATAAGGAAAAAAAAAAAAAAAAGAAAAATCGTATTCTTTATCATTATTGGCTCTTTGTATCTTAATCAACATCATTTTTTTTTATCACTTATAAAATAATCCTTAAATGCAAAGGAGATGAAAAATATAAATACATTTTTTTTTTTCATTGATATACATTTATGAATACTCTTAATCCTTTCACCGCGACATGCAACAATTTCTAATACTAAAAACAAAGTGTGAAATAATTATAAGCGTCTGCTAGAAAAAAAAAAGATTAAAAGAATAGATTTTTACAATTTCTAGCCAGTACAATGTATAGAGGTGGCTGTAGGACGAGTACCAATGTCTCAAGAGTGTCTAGTGATTGAGGACAGAAGTGCCAAATAGCAGTGAAAGAGTTAAGAATAACCTACCTGGGAAAGCTAACGTAGGCGATGCAGCAGCCTTAAATAAATGATTAGGGACATTCATTCTCCTCTCAGTCCTTAGCAAAACACTGGCACCACGCGAGAGATGGGAGGGATTCCACAACACTTTGCCAAATTAATCTGTCTAAATAGTACACTTCACTAATGGACTGAATGTGCGCTGGATGAAATATCTCGGAGTCCCCCATGAAGAGTGGTTTCAAAATATATAATTGTGAAGATACTAATTGGGTGGAAGACAGTATATGTATGTATGTATAAAATCTGTCTCTAAATCATTACAGAGGCATGCTAGTGATTTTGTAGAAGAATGAGTGGTGTACTACTTCTCTATCAGTGAAATGTTACCTTATTTAATTATACGTATATACAGGTCAGTGGAATAAGACATTTATGAGTTTATGACTAGAAGGAATCGCCCTTATTTTTTTTTTTTTTCTTGGAGGGGGGTCCTTATTGAAATATATACTAATTAAGTTTGTATAGTTTGACTCGAATAACGAAAATCTTTGTATAAACTGGAGGATATTTTGAAAGACGGAAGGGTGGCGTTTCTTACCAGTGTAGCTGTTACGTGGTTTATTTGCAATTTGCTCTTTTTTTATTTGTCTCTTTTCTCTCCCTTTTACCCACGTGCTGGTGTCTCGAAAGGAATATGAAGACAGAGATATATATTTTGAAATCATACAAGGAAAGTCATTCGTGGTACAGTCATGGTCAGTACTCGAGCAGCCTTAATCACTCAACGTCACTGTGCTTAACGCTTTCCTTGCAGTGTTAGGTCCTGCGGTGTGGTGAAAACATCTTATTTTTATTGAATTTACTTTGTTATTTATTTTTATTGTTTTATAGGAATTTGTTGGGGACTAAAGGTTGAGGTGAAACGCAAAGCACAGTGAAGCAAGTGAGGAATATTACTTGACTTGCTGGGACTGTATAATGCAATAGAAATACCACAGCGAAAGAAGCAAGACCAAAAAGAGATAAGTAATTATTCTCCTGCTATACCAGTCACCAATTACATACTAAATTCTCTTGTTCTTGTTGATGAACCAAAACCACGTGCATTTCTCCTTTCCTTAGTAAATGTCTATTACTAAATATTCACCTTGCTTCAGATATATGAAAAGTCGTCGATAAGTGAGAGATGTTTAGCTTCCAAACGTCTCATCTGTGCTTTATATACACCTCTCCTTTAATTCCTGCTTCCATTGTGGCTGCTCTACTGTCGTGTTAGACAGCCGCTGCTTCTCTCTTAAATATATAGTAACAGTGATGTATAGTATTCTGTCTTGTCATTCTCTTTCTTTTAGGTTATCCCTTTCACTTATGGCTTATCAAGTTACTCTGTATTCTACCGGTCTTTTCACGCTAAGTGCTCTTCTGATCTTGCTAACTGCGTGCCTCCCCTCCTCCTGCGGCCTCGCTGTCTCAAGACTTTCTGCTTTCTCTCACCGTTATTCTATCCATCTCTCTAATGCAAGAGTTAACCAGTATTTTCAATCATTCAACCTTTTTTTCTGGTAATCTCTGAAACTTCCTGCCTGCTTCTGTATTTCCTCCTTCCTATGACTTGAACTCTTTCAAGAGGGAGGTTTCAAGACACTTATTCTCCAATTCTGGATGATTCTTTTGACTTTTCTTCAGGGACTGGCATCTGAGTGGGCCTTTTTTCACTCTTTGTTGCCTTTGGTCAGTGCCATTTACATAAAAAGTCTATTCTGTTCTTTTCTATTTATTAATTAATTTATTTGATTATTATATTAATTTATTTATTCATTTATTTATTCATTTATGTATTTATGTATTTATTTATTACATCATACAACCATGTAGACAGGAATTGCATGACTCACGAAGGGCTGCCATGCACTGCCTAACCTCTTTCTGTGATCCCTTGATAAAAGAACAGGGCAAAATTGTCATTGCCAGTGCTTCAGACACTCAGTTCCTTTATACCTAACAGCAAAACTTTCTTGTGCTTCCAAAACTCTCAGCTGTTTCCCTTAAAGTTACTAACATTTTCAACTAAGGAAACAACTAAAGAAATTTCAACTAAAAATTTTTTATCTCAACTGACACATCAGCTTCCATGACCCGTTTTCTCTCTCTCTCTCTCTCTCTCTCTCTCTCTCTCTCTCTCTCTCTCTCTCTCTCTCTCTCTCTCTCTCTCTCTCTCTCTCTCCGTCAGTTTTCTCCCCTCCCAGATGTTGATCCTTTACAGGGACCTCAGTTTCCCTTGTATGGAGTACTTGCTATATCTTCTCCAAGCAGGGTGGAGTCAAAACCTTTTAGTAGACTGTCTTCAATCCTTTACACTTCACCACAGTGTTCCATATTCGTTATTTTCATGATAACTGTTCTTCTGAACCTACTAACTCATACCCTCCCTGTCTCGCGGTCTGGCTGCACAAGATATTGAGTCACTTACTTTCATCCGTAAAGTCACCTTACTACTGCAAGGGTTAAGGAGCACTACTTTTATTTTTTCATCTTTATTCTTTCATCTTCTTCACAGGTAAGTTTTGAAACATCTTATTCATTTATTTTTTTTTCAACTTCCATTATTTTTAATAAGACTTAAAACTCGTATAAGAGAGAACATCAAAACGTGTGTAATATTTAATTGCCGTCCTTTTTTTAAACCTTCTCGCTAATTTATCAGGGAGTGGCAGTGAAGAAAGTTTTCATTTTTTTTTTTTTTTCAGAAGAAGTAATTAGTTGTGTGCCAGTGTAGTGGGATGAAATTACTGTTGTAGATATGTTTCAGTTCGATGATGTGACTTGCGCAACATGAGTCCTTGGTAGAGATGAGGCAGTGCTAATTAAAACCTGCTATGCTATTTGGCACGTCTTTCATTAATCACTAACCACTCAGGGAAATTTCTTCTCATTCTCCCGAACATTATACTGGCTAGGAATTGTAAAAACCTATTCTTTTCCTCCCCTTCTTTCTTGGGGGATGCTTATCAAGATTGTGACTGATACTTTTTTTTTCATTGTTTCACGCTCAATGTTATTTTTGTGGGTTACTGAAGGAATTCTAGTTTGTATCGATAACTTTCTAAACATTTTTTTTTTATTACTTGTTATTTTCTCATAAAGACAAATGTAGATGTGGTACTACATTAAATATCCATCTCTATCTATCTATATATCTATCTAACCATCTATCTGTCTATTTGCGTGTGTCTAAAAATGCCTACACACCTTCTTGCCTACTTAACATCTTACCTCCCTGCTTGCTTGTCCGAGTCATCCCCGTAATTCAGGTGAAGAAGCAGCAGTGTTTATTTGCCGCAATGAGCTTCACTGTTCATTGTTTTCAGTGGGGTGAATGGTTGCATGTCGCAGTGAAAGGGTTAATCACGTGGTACTTACTCCTCAGCTTTGTATGTAATGAATAATGATTGAGCAAGTCGTGTTATTAAAGAAATAGATTGACCGCTTGATTACAAAACATAATTGAGAGTTTCAACACATCTGCCTATCTATCTAATATATACCTATCTAACTAATGCCTATCTTTCTGTATGTCTGTCTGTGTCTGTCTTTTTGTCTTCCTGTCTATTTTTGTCTGGTTTTCTGTCTGTCTATCTGTGCGTCTATGTTGGTCAGTCATTCAGTCAGTCGATCAGGTCCATCAGTCTACTTGCTCTCTCTCTCTCTCTCTCTCTCTCTCTCTCTCTCTCTCTCTCTCTCTCTCTCTCTCTCTCTCTCTCTCTCTCTCTCTCAAAGATAGACGTACAAATAGACATACAAGTGGATAGATATAAGCAGTGGTGCCTGAATATTGAGGCAGTTACAGACCAACACTTTAATAAATATCCAAGGGGGACCAACCCATGCATCAGTGAAGGCAAATGATAATGTTAGTGGTGCTGGTCCTTTTATTAATATCCTACACCATCTCTCGAGGTGGGAGTGACAATTTTCTTGTTTGCACTTATTCTTTATTTCCTGGCGTCTCTCTGCCCCGTGCTACATACAAGACAGGGCTCGGGAAATATGATAGATGTACAGATGGATAAATAAATAAGTATAAAAAAAGATTAAGGGTCTTCTCTTCCCGCCATGCAATCACAGAAAATGCAAACGTGGGACTTACTTATACGAGGAAGGAATAGCAAGAGGAAGAAACTGAGACTGTGTGTGTGTCTGTGTGTATATGTGACTATGACTATGACCGATACTTTTTTTTATTTTTTATTTTTTTATTTTTGTGGGTTACTGAATTAATTTTAGTATGTATAGGTCACCTTTTGAAAAATTTTATGATCAGGTTGTTATTTTCTCGTAACATAAAGACAAATGTAGTCGTGGCAGTAAATAGATTACCCATCTTTATCTATCTATCTTTCTATCTATCTATCTATCTATCTATCTATCTATCTATCTATCTATCTATCTATTTATCTCCCTAACTTCCTATCTGTCTATTTGAGTGCGTCTAAACCTGGCTGCACACCTGCTTGCCTACTTAGCTGCTTGTCTGGCTGTTCGCTTGTCCGCGTCATTCCCGTAATTAGGCAACAGGAACAGCAGTGTTTCTTTGCCTCAGTGAGCTTGACGGTTCTCCAACACACCAACCCATTCAGAGCTGTAGGTAATGTCCAAGCTTTACTAAATCACAAATTTCTAATCATAAGAAACTGAATAAAGATGTAACTAGTGGATGAGACATTACAGAGGATGTTTAACTCTTTGATTATGAAAAAAATGTCACCATTAACTTCTAGTGGCACCCTGATGTAATTGAAGGTAGCGTTACTAAAAGGGTGGAACAAGGGTGCATCACTGTTCTGGCTGAGGTGTATATTGCACGGATGTGATGGAAGGGAGAACAAGATCTGCGGAAGTAAGGTCTGCTATGCTCACGCCAGCCATTCTTGTCCCAAATGTGTATAGTTTTTGCTTTAGTATGAATTACTCCTCATAGGAAATACATCAGTGTGTGCTATAATAATTATTGATCCCTTTAATATCCAGTAAGTCCGCATGCTTAAAAAGTTTCTGCGTTGTGTCTCCAAATCTTCTAGCAGGATCTAACTAAACTTATTGAGGCTTTCAGAGTTGTTTTCATGATTTCAGGAATGTTGTAACAAGAATGCTGCATTTCCATACAAGCAACGTTCTGAATGGTGACAAATGACGACCATACCAGTGAATTGGTTAGGAACCTCGAATGCTACAAACGGTACCTGAACTTGTATTAAGAGACAACATTCATTGCCTTTTACTTGTATAAACATAGACGTTACTCACTGCCTCTACTCTTATTTAATTCCCAAAATCCACTCATCCAGGCTTTCATGGAGCTGTTTTCCCATTTATTACTGACTTCAACACCACGTATACTCAGGTGTAGGCAGGTCAGTGCCCCTTGAGGTCTTCCCTGCACTCCCTTGACCTGTCTGGCAGAGGCTGTATTTATGAACAGGAAAAATAAGACGATTGCAGAGGGCCAGCTGAACTAAACAAGGCTGCCTCTGATACATATACAACGAAGCTCCTTGCTATCAATAAGTAGAGAATGCTGTTAGGTGATATTAGCTCTCCAATCATAAGGCATAATTTTCTCAATTAATAAGCAAACTCAGGTCAGTAAGGCGTGGGAGATTCGATGTGTGCTGAGAAAAGACATCGTTACTTACCTATTCATTTATTTTTTATCTGTCTGTCTCTCTGTCTCTGTGTGACTGTCAGCTTCTGTGTCTTTCTGTCTGTCTTCCTGTATGTATGTATGTATGTATGTATGTTTTTTCTTTTTCTGTCTGTCTGTCTGTTTGTTCTGTATCTATCCTGCTATTTCACATTGTTGTAATAATGCTATTCCACTATTGTTGTAATAAACAGTTACACTCTTTATACAATGAAAGGTATTCTGCACTCTCTCTCTCTCTCTCTCTCTCTCTCTCTCTCTCTCTCTCTCTCTCTCTCTCTCTCTCTCTCTCTCTCTCTCTCTCTCTCTCTCTCTCTCTCTCTCTCTCTGGAGCAGCAAAACACAGTGGTTCTCATATAGTTTATTTCAGCATAAGTTACAACAGCGTCATTGGGTCCGGGGCGGGGCGGGGCGGGGCTGGGGCGGGGCTGGGGCGGGGCTACAATATAAACATTTAGGCGGGCTATATACAACAACAATAACAACAACGACAACAAGCACACGCACAAGTAACTGGGGACATGAAGTGGTTATGGAAAGAGAGAGAGAGAGAGAGAGAGAGAGAGAGAGAGAGAGAGAGAGAGAGAGAGAGAGAGAGAGAGAGAGAGAGAGAGAGAATAATATTAATGACATTTAAGACTTAAGGGTAATTCTAACCGTTTTAATATCTTGCTGAGAGACAGGGAGAGAGAGAGAGAGAGAGAGAGAGAGAGAGAGAGAGAGAGAGAGAGAGAGAGAGAGAGAGAGAGAGAGAGAGAGAGAGAGAGAGAGAGAGAGAGAGAGGGTGAAAAACTTGAAGCAATGAAGACCGGGATACTTTTTAATATCTACCGAAGAGAGAGAGAGAGAGAGAGAGAGAGAGAGAGAGAGAGAGAGAGAGAGAGAGGGACATGGTTTGCGGTAAAGACACATTGTTCAAGCACAACTGTTTACGGAGGTCATGTTTCTGGCTAAGGCACGTGAAGTTTGCTGGCGAAATGTTGTCACTCATGACTGGCCGTGTACTCGTCCACACACACACACACACACACACACACACACACACACACACACACACACATATACGCACACGCACACGCAGGGAGGGTATAAGGGGATATATATATACATCAAATACAGCGAATGTTTAATATGCGAGGACAATCACAACACACACACACACACACACACACACACACACACACACACACACACACACACACACACACACACACACACACACACACACACACACACACACACACACACACACACGTACATGCTACACATATATTTAGGTACACACAAGCATGTCCACATATATGAGTATATGAACACATACATATTCACGTATTTATTTCAGTTTTACACAAAGCTCCTCCTCCTCCTCCTCCTCTTCCTCCTCCTCCTCCTCCTCCTCCTCCTCCTCCTCCTCCTCCTCCTCCTCCTCCACCAGCTTCTCTCACAACGTCCCTCGCCAATGCACAGTGACTCAGACCTCAGCTGTCCCGAGTAGCCCTTCAGGTCCGTTGTCCACAGCACTACACTCTCAGCAGGTCGGTCCCTCCTCGCTCGATCCTCATCCGCTGCCACCATTTGTTCATCATCTCGCCACGGACACTGATCACTTCTGCTTCGTTACACTTTTTTGTTTGTGTGTGTGTGTGTGTGTGTGTGTGTGTGTGTGTGTGTGTGTGTGTGTGTGTGTGTGTGTGTGTGTGTGTGTGTTTGTCGGTTTGTGTGAAAGGTTGGTGAATGGTTTTTTTTTTTTTTTTGTTGCTGGTTTGTTGGTGTTTGTGTGTTTGTGTGTTTGTGTGTTTTTTTTTTTATTTTGTTTTGCGTGGTTTTGATTTTTCTTTCTGTTTCGTGTATTTCTGTTGTTACTTTATTCCTCTGTTTTCTTTTGTTCTTTTTTTTCTGATGTTTCTTTCCTTCTTTCCTTCTTTCAGTTTCTCTCTCTCTCTCTCTCTCTCTCTCTCTCTCTCTCTCTCTCTCTCTCTCTCTCTCTCTCTCTCTCTCTCTCTCTCTCTCTCTCTCTCTCTCTATCAAACACACACACACACACACACACACACACACACACACACACACACACACACACACACACACACACACACACACACACACACACACACACACACACACACACACACACACACACACACACACACACACACACACACACACACACACACACACACACACACACACACACACACACACACACACACACACACACACACACACTCACGCATCATGCAGGCAGACATACATACCCACACATTTACACGCACGCACGCACGCACGCACGCACGCACACGCACATACCTTGCAGTCATTTACATAAACACTTTACATATTCAATTAGGTGGTGGGAGTGTACTTGTCTCCCTCCTCCTCACCTGCAGCCACGTCGCCGCCCTACCAGGTGTTGCATCTCTCTCTCTCTCTCTCTCTCTCTCTCTCTCTCTCTCTCTCTCTCTCTCTCTCTCTCTCTCTCTCTCTCTCTCTCTCTCTCTCTCTCTCTCTCTCGTCGTTGCGGAGGCTGGGTGTCGCATCCGTGGGAATAACGCGTGGTGATTCCTGTGTCGGGTGGGCGGCGGGCGTGGCCACTAGGAGTACACCAGGTGTGAGGGCAGCAGCCAGGAGGCCAGGGTATACAGCATGCGGGGGTACCAGTGGATGTGCACCGCGTCGCCCTCCCGCAGGCTGTTGGTGGCGACCTCCCCCTCCCGCCACCTCACGCTGTCCGCCGTGGTGTTGGTGGTGCCATACACCGGAGCCTGGGCCTTGGCGGGCGGCGCCAAGCCTCCTACGGATCGCAGCAGCGTTAGCATCGCCTCCCGCAGGTTGATGTACAAGCGCACGGGCAGGAAGGCCCAGTGCGCGATGGCCTGGGAATCGATGACTGCGTAGCAGGAGGCCACCACGCCGTCCACCACCACCGTACCCTCGGCCGTGAGGGGCGCGAACACCCCCGCGCCCACGTGGTGGCTTACGCTGACCAACTTTTCCAGCCTCACGCCGCCCTCGCCAGCCACCAGCAGAAAGTCCCCAGACTCCAGGCGGCCCGCCAGCACCACGCCGCCGTGCTGCAGGGCGTCCTCCACCGTGGGCGTGGCCGAGGGGGCCAGGCCACCCTCCAGCAGGAAGATGAGGTGCGAGGATGTGAGGGTGAGCGTGGTACCGCTGGCCGTGGTTAGCCGCAGGAAGGAGCGGGACACACGGGGATCGCGGTGCAGGAACATCAGCACGGGGCTGAATGCCAGGGAGCCGTCCTCCCGCATCACCTGTACCAGGTCCCCCGCCCGCACGACCTCCAGGGGCACCGAACCCTGGGGAGTCACCACCTCTCCTCTGCCAGGGAAGCACCCGCCCAGCTTGCTGCCCGCTGACTTCTCTGTAACACAAAGAATGACATGAAATCATACATCTCTCTTCCTGGCCAACAATACACCTACCATGGCTCCACCACCACCACCACCACCACCACCACCATCACCACCATCACCACCACTACAACACGAGCCATTCCCCCATCCCCCATGACCTCGTCCCCAGGTAATAATGCAGGCGTGCGTGAGAGGCCGTCTGGGAGTGCATGAAGGAGGCAGGAGGCCGGAGTGATGCCGGTGACGTGGCAGTCTTCATGATACAAGAGACGACCCGTTGATCTTATCGCAAATATTGGCTTCGCTCTTCATGCTGTTGTTGCTGCGGCTTCTTACTTTCTTGCGCGTGTTCATTTTGTTCTTTTATTCTTTTCTTTGTCTTTTATTTTATTTCTTCTTCTTCTTCTTCTTCTTCTTCTTCTTCTTCTTCTTCTTCTTCTTCTTCTTCTTCTTCTTCATAGTCGTCGTTGTCGTTGTCGCTATCTTCCTTCTCCTCCTTCTGTTGTTGTCATTTTCAGCATCAGCTCCCGAAGGTGCTGTCAGTGCTTAGAGGAGAGAGGGCTTCTCTGTTGGGGTGGGCACTGTAGTTCTTTAGGAACACACGGGAGGTTTTCAGCCACTCGAAAGGGAAAGGGACAGAACATTGAGCTAAAAACTGGAGAACTGTATAAAGTCTTTTGTTCATGTGTCTGTTCTTGGTGGTGAGGGTGGTCATAGTTTTTGCGGTGGTGGTGATAGTGGTTGTCGTGGTGACTGTGGAGGTGGTGGTGACTGTGGTGTAGTGGAGCAGTGGTGAGGTGGGAATGTTGGTGTGAGTCCTGGTGAAGGTGGTGGTGCTTGTGAGGGTTGTGGGATGAGAGAGTGGGCAGGAGAGGGCTGGCTGTCAGGGAGGGGAGGGAAGGGAGGGGCAGGTGGTGAGGGCAACAATTACCGCCTCCCTCCCCCCGCCGTGGTCCCGGCGGACGGGCCGCCAGCACGCCGCTAATACCTGTAATACTCGCTATTTAACGGTTATGTCACTTCACCGCCCCGACCAATGGGAGACATGGGAGGAATGTGAGCTTAGGATCTGACCAATCAGCGGTCACGGCGAAGAGCCAATCAGGACTCGAGGCTGAGCTACAAATCAGCCAGTAATATCCTGCGAGACAGGCAGGGGTCAGGAGGTGGCCACCTCTCTCTCATTTTCTTTATTTTCTCTACCTCTCCGAGGCAGAGACGTGGCCTCCACCTCACGCCGAGTGCCGCGCCGCAGCATGGCGGTGTGTGTGTGTGTGTGTGTGTGTGTGTGTGTGTGTGTGTGTGTGTGTGTGTGTGTGTGTGTGTGTGTGTGTGTGGGCTGAATAAATAATTAGATGAATAAATAATGAAACGAATATGTAAGTGAATAATTATATATATATATATATATATATATATATATATATATATATATATATATATATATATATATATATATATATATATATATATATATATATATATATATATATATATATATATATATATATATATATATATATCAGGTCAGTCCAATACATTGAAATAAAAGTGTCTGACGGTGGGTGTGAATGCCATCTTGTGTGGGGGTCAGCGCCGGGCCGGTGATTTCAACAGGCCAATAAATATGGATCGAAGCATGTTACGAGAGAGGGTTATTGCTCCATATTGAAGTCAATGATGGTCTGATGTGTGTGTGTTTTTTTTTTTTTTTTTTTGTGTGTGTGTGAGAGAGAGAGAGAGAGAGAGAGAGAGAGAGAGAGAGAGAGAGAGAGAGAGAGAGAGAGAGAGAGAGAAAGAGAGTCGGTCGTCGTTTCCTTACTAAAGCAACAAGGAACAACAAACTCTACCTTAAGTCATTTAAACTCTGAGAAGTATCTCAAGGAAAAATCCTCAAGACACATGTGATAGGTGTGTGTGTGTGTGTGTGTGTGTGTGTGTGTGTGTGTGTGTGTGTGTGTGTGTGTGTGTGTGTGTGTGTGTGTGTGTGTGTGTGTGTGTGTGTGTGTGTGTAAGGCGGCAAGGTATCCCCGCAGACTACCAGGCACACTCACTTGGCCACCACTGCCGCGGATAACTACTGTGTCAGCCAAGGATCAGGTTTCCCCCACTTCCTGCTGGAGCATTTTTCGTTGCTCACCTGCCTGACTCACCTTGTCCGGCTAGACTCATCCCTAGGCATTTCCTGGACCTGCCGCCCCCCACCCCCACCCCACCCACCCACCCGCCCTTCATAATGGGTTATTTCCATGGCGGGGTGTGCCACAGTACTTGACATTTTGTGAAAGAGAGAGAGAGAGAGAGAGAGAGAGAGAGAGAGAGAGAGAGAGAGAGAGAGAGAGAGAGAGAGAGAGAGTTTTGAATTCTTGTCTCTAGTACGTGTGAATATTATTGGAGATTATACGTGTGAATATTACCGAAGAAAAGATAAATAAATAAATCTACACCGTTAAGCATAAACTCTGTACTGAGACTCAAAGATTCAGCTATTTTACCTGGAAATTATGGAGGTCGCAGAAACAAACAAACAAAAAAAAAATAGAGCAAGGTTGTTTTCTTTTTTTTTAGAATTTACCTTTTAAAAGACTGGAAGACCAAAGATGCTGCTGCTGAACTCCTTTGTTGGAACCACGATATGATTCTTGCTAGCTTAATTGGTTTTCTTTTTTTTTCTTTTTTTTTTGTTGTTATATTTATTTTTTCATGTTATGTGTAATGCTATGATTTTTTTTTTTTGTAATGTTTGCTTTGTAAAGTCATGAGGATTTCCCTGTTTTTTTGTGTTATTATTATTATTATTTTTTTTTTCTGTTTTGCTTTATGATGTTATGAATGTTTTCGTTTCCGTTGTGACTGAATTTGGTTTTAACGTTTTGATTTTCCTTATTTGTTTTGTTGAGTTTTTTTTTTTTTTTTTCTTCTTTTCTGTCGTCTGTACTTGTTAAATACTCTAGCTTTAACTAGCCAATGTTTCCGTTTGCTGTGTATGTTATGAATATATTCTTTTATCTTTTCTAAATGATATATACTTCATTTATAACATTTGCACTACAATTCGGAAGATGTGAACAACAAACACTGAATCATTTCCTGGTGTGGTGTTGGTATAGTTACGTTCCTGAAGTGTTCCGCAGCGGGTGTACTGCGCTTCAACTCTCGGCAGGTGAGTTAGCAAAGGCCTTGGTAGAAACTGGTACACTTTTTGTTCCTTTTCTTTTGTGGTCTGCACGTGTATTTACTAAATTCCTCTTGTTGATTTGCGTCATTTTTCTGTCCCTCAATCTCTGCTTCGATCAGCATTGCCTGAACTTTGGCCCAACAAAACGTGCACAATTTGAACGTTGCGGTGTCCTCTGCTGTCGCTCGGGGCCTCGCCTTTTGTGTGCCGCCGCGCCGCACGCCGCCCCGTGAAGGTTGGGGTCCTCCTCTCGCCACGCTCATTATTGTCTCCCCTGCGTGTGTGTCCTTTGAGCGGCGCGGGTCGCGGTGTGCACGCGTGGGAGGACCGTCACTGTTCTGCTGCGTCTCGTATGAGATTTTCTATCATTCACTACGGCAAGAGTAAATTGTGTATCAATTTTGCTTCCTTCTTATCTTACATTTCCAGTCACTTTTTTCTTTATTTTTTTAGATTATTTATTCTTCTTTAATCATTGAATTGTATGTTAACTTTATTTCCTTCTTATCTTTCCAGTCAGACGTTTTTTTTTTTTTTTTAGATGACTTGTTCTTTTTTAATCAAGTAGCGTCCTGCCACTGCCCCATACAGCAGGCAACAGAAGCACCCACTCGCTGCTGCAACCGCCAGGCCAGTTAGATTTAATTTTTCCTTTGTGATATGAACATTTTAATACTTGCTTCTGATGGACGCTCTTTGATGCTTATTTGTTCATTTCTCTCGCAATGTTATGCATATCATCAAAATTTCTGAATCCTGCGCCATGAAGGAACCATCAGACTTGTTCTTGGCACGCAGCACCGAAGTGTGGCTGGTGGCAGCCCCAGGGTATCCTGTCAGCCGCTGGGCACTGTATTTAATGGTTCGGGGAACTTGTCACTGTGATGGAGCTATGTTTTCTTTTTATGTAGTAAAGGCGTTGGCTAAGGGCAACAAAAAGGACTCAAAAAAGAGCCCACTGAAGGCGCTAGTCCCTAAAGACGATGAAAAGGAATATTTAAAATTCTAAGTGTCTCGAACCAATGCCTCCTAAAATGTTAGACTCTTAAAGTGCTTGACGAAACACATCTTGTATGCATGTTAATGTTCTCACTAGGAAAACTAGACACGATTCACTGATAGGTGAATGATTGAGTGATGCGGCGTGGCTGTAGGAATGATGTATGCTGAAGACATTGTGAGGCCAGAGTGCCGCGGCCATCTTTTGCAGGCCTTCAGTAGGCGAGCTGGGTGTTGTTGGTGGTGATGGAACGTACACCACATTTTCTTTCTTCAGAGTCGGCCAGCCTGAAGGTTCAAGGGGTTGTAATAGTTTTGTGTGGGGAAGGAAACCGGCAATGTGTCATCACTGCTTCCTTCTTATCCATTTATTAGGAAAGTTTTTGGCTTGTAATGCAGTGTGTCTTTGTGTCGCCACTTCCCTTCTTGCCTCACCGACCATTCCTTGTAAATTGTTATACTTAGCTCAGGAAAACGGAAATTCCCAGTGTTCTTCAAATTTATTGTCTCATTGAAATGCAAGAATTTTAATACAGTTTTCTTTCCTTTTGGTTTCTTTCTTCGTTAGATTTTTTTTTTTTTTTACATCACATGAGCCTGAATGAAAACACGAATTGCCTGGCTTTCAGTATAGAAGAGGTTGTATTATTTATTAATGTATTTACTTATTTATTTATTCATTCATTTATATGTATATATATATATATATATATATATATATATATATATATATATATATATATATATATATATATATATATATATATATATATATATATATATGTATCGATAGATTGATTAATTCATTTATCCATGAATTCATTCACTTATATGTTTAATAATTCATTTATGCATCAATTTGCCTACTCACTTATTTATCTTTCCATCCATATACATATTTTATTTATTTACCTATTTTTTTACTCATTCATTTGTTTATTTATTTATTTGACATTTATTCATTCATTTATTTGTTTATATATTTATTTATCATTTTTTTCTTATCAAACATGAATATTTGTGTGAACATTGAGGCAATCCAAGCGCCACAAGTCACTCCCACACTCCACTCAGGTGACCAGCGTGTCGAAACCCTCCTCCATTTTCTTTCTCGCGCTTTCAGGTTTTTCTCTCTCGTGGTTCACCATCAGCTTTGTTTTCTGGGAACGCACATTTTTCTTGGGCCAATATTTATTTAAGTAATTTCTTCGTGGTTACCTCTCTCTCTCTCTCTCTCTCTCTCTCTCTCTCTCTCTCTCTCTCTCTCTCTCTCTCTCTCTCTCTCTCTCTCTCTCTCTCTCTCTCTCTCTCTCTCTCTCTCTTTTTCTTCTTTTTTACTTCTATGTGTGTTTTTGCGTGAGTATCGTTTTCTCTCTTCAAATAATTCAATATTGGGGCAAAGCAGAGGTGACTTCCAGGATTTCTTCGAAGTATCTCTTTCTCGAATGATTTCTTTAAGGACTCGTGGCTTACAGAGTTACCTTTTGCTTCAATCCTTCTAGTTCATTTATTCATTTGTTCATTCATTTATTATTATTATTATTATTATTATTATTATTATTATTATTATTATTATTATTATTATTATTATTATTATTATCATCATTATTATTATTATTATTATTATTTATTTATTTATTTATTTATTTATCTATTTATTTTATTTATTTATTTATCTATTTATTTATTTATTTATTTATCTATTTTATTTATTTATTTTTTTTGTGTGTGTGCATGTCAAGGAGATATTTTCATTACTATTTCTGCTGGAATTTTTGTTTTAGTTTTCGTATTTTCTCACTTATAAACGTGCCCATAATTTAACTAAATGGGAAAGAAAAAGAAAAAAAAAATAGATAAAAAACAATCTCGCTCAAATACTGTTCCTTCCCTTCAATAAAATATATGTAAAAGAACAGGAGAACCAATAAAGAAGCAGTCAATATAGTTTTTGATGCGTCTTGGTGCTTCTCCTATGAAACAATTCAGGTCGCTGGGAAGTGTTTTCGGTTCGTCTGGCATAACTTTTGAATGTTATCGCACATATGTCAGTTCTTTGTGTGCCGCTGCGTCCATCCGATTTTGTTGTTTATGTGGAGATATCAAGAATACTACGGACTTCTCTTATATTCTCCTTATTCCTCTCTTAAAGAATTCTGCGTCCTTTATTCTGATTTTATTTAGACCTATCAATTTTTTTTTCTTTCTTCAGTCGCTGCTCCTCTTCGTTTAAACGCCTCAAACTTTAATAAATGCCACAAAAAACTTCTTGTATATTCCTTAATCCTCACTTGAAGAATTCCATCCCCTGTTCCTGCGTCTCATTTGTACATCTTGTTTGTTTTTCTTTCTGTTCCCGCTTCTTTGTGTGATGTTCATGTACAGTATGCAGAAAGGAAGGTAAATATATGAATAGATGAGCAAATAAATATAAATAAAATACATATACAAATACAACAATAGTTTATTTTTCTCATTCACATGGAAATTTCCACGTCCTTTTGTCTTTGATTTTTACATATATATATATATATATATATATATATATATATATATATATATATATATATATATATATATATATATATATATATATATATATATATATATATATATATATATATATATATATATATATATATATATATATATATATATATATATATATATATATATATATATATATATATATATATATATATATATATATATATATATATATATATATATATATATATATATATATATATATAGTTTGTTTAAATAAGAAAGATATTCTCTTCTCTTTTTTTCTCTTTCACTTCAGCTCCACGTCATTCTGTCTTCCTCTTCTTCACAGTTCGCCTCAGCCAGTCACCACTCTTGCGTTGTCTCATTCACAGCCTTCTCTTCTCGTCTTCTTTCTTTACAGCATACAAGAAATACAAGAAAACCACAAGACTTACTTATGTTTCCCTAATAGCCATGAAGAACTTTGCTTATTTTTTTTTTTTTTCCCTGCCTCATTCATTCACCAGTCAGCCTTGCGTCACCTCATTCAGTTTCATTTCCTCCTTATTCCTTTCCCTTCCCTTTTTTTTTTCTCTCTCTCTCTCTCAGTTCTTTAAAAGTCCAGACCATTCATTGTGCTACCCGTGATGGTTATGAGTGAGCGAGTATACACACACACACACACACACACACACACACACACACACACACACACACACACACACACACACACACACACACACACACACACACACACACATCTTCACGACCCTATTTGTCGAGAGTACGTAGTCAATGCTCCATCCCTGTCTCACTGTGCCGTCTTCCACCTGTCTCTGGCCGCCATTCTCCTTCGCTTAATCTGTTTATCCTTGTATAGCGCGGCCAAATATCCACCGAGCGGCGCAGTTAGTCTTATATATTAGTCATTTTTCACGTCGAGGAGTGCAGTGGCCTCTTATTTCGGCGGTGCGGTTCATGTAGAGACAGACCGTATGTAAGCAGTACTTGGGGGTGTTGTTCTGGTGGTGGTGGTGGTGGTGGTTCACATGTTTACCTGGGAGGAGACGGCCAGGCTTGTTTACTCTTTCTATGGAGTTTAACGGTAATGTACAATGTGGTTATTGTTGTGTTTTTGCAGGGATGGTGGGGTGACTTTTCTTTTTTTTTGTCTTTTGTCTTGTTTATGTTTGTTTTGATTTATTTCTTTATTTGTGTTGAATTTTTTATTTTTTTTATTTTTTGTGTGTGTTTGTGCGTTTGTGTTGTGTGCTGTGTTATGTAAGTTATGGGGCGGATGGTGTGTGTGTGTGTGTGTGTGTGTGTGTGTGTGTGTGTGTGTGTGTGTGTGTGTGTGTGTGTGTGTGTGTGTGTGTGTGTGTGTGTGTGTGTGTGTAGCTTGGGTTTTTATTCCTTAGTTTTTTTTGTCAGTATGTTGTTGTTGTTGTTGTTGTTGTTGTTGTTGTTGTTATTGTTGTTGGTTTTCTTGTTCTTGTTTATATTCTTCTTGTTCTTGTTCTTCCTGTTCTTGTTCTTGTCCTTATTTTTCTTCCTCCTCTTCTTCTTCTTATCATTATTATGGCTCTTTTCGCTATTATCACTATTATCATTATTGTTGTTGTCGTCTTTACATTTCCTTACACTTACAAACACACCCATGATTCGACAAAAAAAAAAAAAAAAAACGATAAATTTTCCCCGCGTCCTCCATCGATTACTGGAAGATTTACTGGTGCATACTTACGCTCGCCCTTCACTCCTTCACTGACATGCTCGCTATTTCCTCCCTTCACCATAATTCTCCCTTACCAGCCAGCCATCATAACCTCCTCTTATCCACCTCTCTTTCCTCTTCCCTTCCCTTCTCTCCTCTTTTCTCTTATATTTTCTTCATTTCTCTTCTTTTCTTTTCTTCTTTTCTCTTCTCGTCCTTTATCTTCCTTTATGTTATCATCTCTTCTCTTCCCTTGCCTTCCCTTCCCTTCCCTTCCCTTCCCTTCCCTCTCCTCTCCTCTCCTCTCCTCTCCTCTCCTCTTCTCTCCTCTCCTCTCCTCTCCTCTCCTCTCCTCTCCTCTCCTCTCCTCTCCTTCTCTTCTCTTCTCTTCTCCTCTCTTCCTTTCTCTCCCTTTATCCTCCTCTCTACATATTCCCCTTTGGATATTGACTCTCTTTCCCTCCCTCCTCTCGTCTCTCAAACCTTCCTCCCTCCCTCCTCCCGTCCCCCTCCCGTGTCCAGGTGATGAATGGCCGTCTCACCTGTGTCTCCCGTGTTCCCGCAAGTGATTACCTGGAGGAGTTATGCCCAGGTAACCACGACGGGCGAGGGAAAGTGGTGACGGACAGACGTGGAAGGAAAGACGAAGCGAAAGGCAGGGAAGAGAAGGAAAGAAGAGGTTTTAAAGTGATAAGTGTAGATGGAGAGAGAGAGAGAGAGAGAGAGAGAGAGAGAGAGAGAGAGAGAGAGAGAGAGAGAGAGAGAGAGAGAGAGAGAGAGAGAGAGAGAGAGACTGCAACATCCTGAGAAAAACACACACATACACTGGAACTCTCCCGCCACACACACACACACACACACACACACACACACACACACACACACACACACACACACACACACACACACACACACACACACACACACACACACACACAGACACGTCGGGGTGGGACAGGGAGTCACCAGCGCCACCACAACCGGACAGATAACACGAGATGGACGTTCTTAGTTTGTTCTGCGCGTCTTGAGATTAATTACGCAGATCTCTCTCTCTCTCTCTCTCTCTCTCTCTCTCTCTCTCTCTCTCTCTCTCTCTCTCTCTCTCTCTCGCTGGCTAATCACTGCATCTTGAGGTGAGAGGGGCAGTGGATGGCGGTGAGGGAAAGACGGATGTTGCTGGGACTAGTTAGAGGAATGGGAATAGCGGTGATGGGGTGATGGGGTTACAGGTGGTATGAGGGATGGACGGTAGGGGTGATGGGGGGTGCAGGGGTGGAGGTGGAAGAGGCGGTAATGGTGGAAGAAAGCACTCATGTATTCTGGAGACGAAGACACATAGCGGAGAAAGTAACGCCTTCACTTAGTATTTCTTCATGTAAGTGGCTGAGCTTCCGTGAGGCTGACGAGAATGCATCATCATCATCATCATCATCATCAGGATAAAGACCCCCCTCCCCTCCCTCGCTTCTCCCAAAACCACATTTTCTCTCGCCACCACAGTCCTGTCCACCTCACTAATGCAGGAGTTAACCAGTGCCTTCACTCTTACACCTTTTTCACTGGCAAGCTCTGGAACTCTCTGCTTGTGTTTGTTTTTCCCTTTCCTGTGGCTTGAACTGTTTCAGGAGAAGAGTATCGGGTTATCTACGGAACTGAAGTGGCCTATATTTTTTTTATTTATTTATTTATTTTTATATATATATCACTTCGCTTTGACTTGTTTTCTTTAGGAGCCGCAAATCAACAGGCTTTTCTCCCTCATTTTTGCGCCTTTTGTCAACCTCTTTCATCCATAAAAAAAAATTGTAAAAGCTTCCATAGATCACATAATAAGCCTTGGTTGGATCACGCTCACTGCAGTCAGTACACGGCGGGAAATATGAGGCAGCCGTGCAGTGAACAGTGTGCGCAGACCATAGGAGTGTGTTTCTGCCTTAAGTTTGCGAGACACTCAGACCAATTACGTAAAGTCAAGTACTGCCAAAGAAAAGACCATCAACTGTATTAATCTCTTTGGCTTAGCTCTCACATCCAAACAATCTCTATTTGGAATTACTTGCGGTTTTCCAGGGTGTTTCTCATGATTCTAGTGATAGTTTAAAAAAAAAAGATTCTTCCTTATCAATACGAGAACATAACATCCATGAAAACCCAGCTAATCACGTCTGTGGCCCTTTGCAAATACGAGACAACAGAAAAATAAAGAAGCATCCTTGAGAACCCGACTTATCATCTCTGTGACCTTTGAACATACGGGCTAAACTGCAAGAACACAAAAACAATCTAGAAAACCCTGCCAGTCATCTCTGTGGCCTTTGAAAACACGAAACTCAACAGGAAAAAAGAAAAAAACACCCTAAAGAACCCGGTTAACCATCTCTGTGGCCTTTGAAAACACGAAAC
>NC_087152.1:39376816-39394316 GCF_035594125.1 Scylla paramamosain | reverse complement strand
GTTAGTTATAGATGGTGTTGGTGGTAGTGGTGGTGGTGATAATGGCTTTGGTAATAGTAGTAGTAGTAGTAGTGGTGGTGGTGGTGGTGGCATCCAGGAAGCAGAACAATATATAAGAGATCCTGACTGCGGTGATAGTGATGTAGAAACTGTAAAATAATGGTGATGGAAGTAGTAGTAGTAGTAGTGGTAGTGGCGATGACGGTGGTGATGGTGATGGCGGTGATGGTAGTGGCGGCGGCGGCGGCGGCGGGCGGGAGGCAGAACAATACATCTGGTCATAACACTCGGGCGGGTGACGCAGCGATTTGTTGACACCGTCCCCCGCGCCGGAATGCTGCGGGACCCGCCGACACTCACACTTCGCCTCCAAAAGCAACGCACCGCGCCTCGGGAACGAGATGGCCACCCCGTGATTACCACCAACCCATGGCAGAGAGAGAGAGAGAGAGAGAGAGAGAGAGAGAGAGAGAGAGATTTCTTTTTACTGTTATTCTACATCTCTTTCTTTTGATTGAATTTGTGTGTTTTATCAAAAGCACTTGTTAAAACCAGCAGGTGTTTGGTATTTTTTCATCCTTAGAGAGAGAGAGAGAGAGAGAGAGAGAGAGAGAGAGAGAGAGAGAGAGAGAGAGAGAGAGAGAGAGATGCCCCATGTATACGTAATGGATATGAAGTGATGTATGTGCGTGGTGAAGTCAAGAGAAGTTAATTAACGTGTCTTGCTAAAACTTATGACTACCCTAGTTGAGAGAGAGAGAGAGAGAGAGAGAGAGAGAGAGAGAGAGAGAGAGAGAGAGAGAAGGGTACTGCGTCATACAAGTTCACAATCTTAGTTTAGTGGAAAGAATCGCGTGGCGTGTTAGTGGAGGCGGCAGTGGAGGCGATGAGCAGCTCCACCTAGGCGCCATTAATCATAGGTCTCTCTCTCTCTCTCTCTCTCTCTCTCTCTCTCTCTCTCTCTCTCTCTCTCTCTCTCTGGTAAACAAGCCGAGAGAATCATTTGGCACCTCCTATTTATGTAATTTTCACCTCCACTCATCTGTAACTAGAACTAAATCTCTCTCTCTCTCTCTCTCTCTCTCTCTCTCTCTCTCTCTCTCTCTCTCTCTCTCTCTCTCTCACGGTAATTAATGTTCTTTGGTCCATTTAACAGTTCGAGTCCACGGTTCTATTGGTTCTATGGTGAGAGTTTTCATTATTTACATTTCTGGATTTGATATAAGTATTTTCATAATTGTCTTGTCCTTTTTCTCTTAGTTCTTCGTTCTTTGGGTGTATTGTCTATTATTATTTAGGTTGTCGGAGGGAAGAGTGTGTGTGTGTGTGTGTGTGTGTGTGTGTGTGTGTGTGTGTGTGTGTGTGTGTGTGTTTGAAAATGTGTTGCTTTTACTTTTTTTTTCGGTTTTCATTATTTCTTTTTCTCAGTTTGTGTTGTTTTATTGTTCTATTCTACCCTGTATTTTCCTATTTCATCCTTCCCTTCTCTATTTCCATCCTTCCTTTCTCTATTTCCATCTTGCGTTGCTCTCTTTCCATCCTGCCTTGCTCTGTTCTATCCTGTCTTATTCTTTTTTTATTTTGTCTTCTCTATTATATCCTGTTCTCTCACACATAGCTTACCAATAGAATAAAGTAATCATTTGCGCTTATAAACACTTATGCTACTCTCTCTCTCTCTCTCTCTCTCTCTCTCTCTCTCTCTCTCTCTCTCTCTCTCTCTCTCTCTCTCTCTCTCTCTCTCTCTCTCTCTCTCTCTCTCTCTCTCTCTCTCTCTCTCTCTCTGCACCACAGCTTTCACCTTGGCCACGCGTTCACCTTCCATCTCCACCCCCATCTTCGCCAGGCACTCAGCCACACCCACCCACACCTGCCACAGCCACACATCCCCCACAGGTATACCACAACACCTGACTCACCCACCCACACCTGCCAATTAAAGGTCCTATATTCCATCTAATTCTGGTGACATTCTTTGTAAATGTTTTTGGTTTCTTTTGGCGCCTTGTGATTAGAATGTGTGTGGCTCTGTGATGTATGTAGGTATGGTGAGGTGTAAGTGGTGGTGGTGGTGGTGGTGATGGTGGTGGTGAGTTAACTCCTGATCCGTTGGCCTTTCTCGCTCTCGTGGTGGTGAAGGTAAATGGTGTGGTGATGGTGGATGTGGTAGTGATGGTGGTTATTGAGGTGGTAGTGATTTAGAATTGCAGTGGTTGTGGTGATGGTGGCAGTGATGGTGATGATTGAGTTGGCAGTGACAGATTGGTGGTTGTGATGATGGTGATTCTTGGAGTGATGTTGATGATGACCGAGGTGGCAGTGATAGTGAACCTGGAAGTAATGGTAATGATTCGAGGTAGTAAAAAATGGTGGTTATGGTGATGATAGACCTGCCAGTGATGGTGATGGCCGAGGTAATGATTCAGAGTGACAAAAGTGTTGGCTGTGATGATGACAGTGATATTGACAACCGAGATAATGAATTACAACAAGAAAAATCGTGAAGGTGAAAATAAAGATCCTGGCAATGATAGTGACGATTCAAAGTAAAAAAAAAAAAATAAATAAAACCTTAGTCCTAATGAATAAAAACGATGATGATAAAAAATGACAACAGTTCCAAAAAACCCATACCTTATCAGAGGTGGTGATGTCAACGGCGCGTCCCTCATAGTGAAGACTCTGCGGGGAGTGGAGGAGGTCCTCGTCCCAGGCCTCGGTGACCCGCAGCCTCACGCCGGGCCACTGGTTCATCACGCTGATGGCCAGGGTGTTCAGCTTCTCCTTGCACCGCTGCGGGGGGAACAGGTGCCATTAGAACAGGGAATATCTTCAAAGTGCCTTATCTCTACAATTTCAATATGTTGTGAGGATTTTCAAAGGGTGTTCAGCTACTCACACCGCTGCGGGGGAACAGACGCCATCAGAATGGGGACTTTACAGTGTCTTTACAATTTCGATATGTTTTAGTAGTTGCAATTTCGATAATATAAGTTATAAGGGTTTTTATAGGGTGCTCAGCTACTTGTACCGCTGCGGGGGAAAATGCGCCATCAGAACGGGGACTATTCTCAAACATTTCACTGTCTTATCTCTACAATTTCGATACGTTTTAAGGTTATAATTGTTTTCAGAGGGTGTTCAGCTTCTTACACCGCTGTGAGGGAACATATACCCTCATAAAGGGGACTACTTTCGGAGACATCAGCGTCTTTAGAATTTCAACAGGTTTCATGAATGGAAGTTACGTATAAAGGTTTTCAGGGATTGTTTCATCTCCACAGTTCCAACAAGTTTCATTAGGAGTGGAAGCAAGAGGATTTACAAGGTTGACTTCGTGATTCTAGTGACAGTTTAACAAGAAATTTTTATTATCAACTGGAAAAACACTCATGAGAACCCGGATAATCATCTCTGTAGCCTCTGAAAACAGGTCATTTAAGCATATGAGCCTTGGGCCGCAGCTTAGGGCCACAAGAGCGGGTTGGGGTGGCGAAGCAGGTGCATGAGCTGGCCACACGAAAAGGGAAAGAAGAGAAAAAGAAAAAGTGAAGTGGGATTAAAGAAAATTAAGAGAATGAAGGAAAGAAAGGAAGTGTGGGAGGAAAAGACGAATATATTAACGGAAGGAATAAATAAAAAAAAGAGTAAATAGTGTAAGGTGTTGAGAAGCATGGAGGGATGAGACTTGGCGAGATGAAGGAGCAGGAGAAGACGGTGAAGGAAAAGGAAAAGGGAAGGGCGAGGATGCGGACCGGCTGGCGAGAAGGTAGAGGGTCGGTCATTTGCAAGGGAGAGAAGGGAGGAAGAGAGGGGAGAGAGCAAGCTGAGAGGAGTGGATGAGGTGATAGGGAGGAAACTGGTAAGGGATAAGGAGGGGAAGTAAGAGTGAATGGGAAAGAGTAAATGAGAGGGAAGTGAGAGGGAGATAAAAAAAAAACAAGGATGGAAGACGGAAACGTAGAAGTGGGAGAATGACAGAGGAAAGAATAAGGAAGAACGTAATTTTAGCATCCATCTTTTGTAGTGTAGGTAACATAATTGCAAAAAACCTCATCGTAACATGCGGTTTGTTATCGTAAAGCTCTGACTGACAGCAGTAAATAAGGTGGATAATCAAGGAAGCATCAACATAATCATAGTAACAACAACAACAACAACAACAACAACAACAATAACAACAAGTAACACCAATATCCGTGTAACATTTTTTTTTTTTCATCTGCTTTCTATTTCATCGCTTTTGAAAGGAAGAGAGGGAGAAAGAAAATAAAAGAGATAGCAAGAGGAGAAGGAGGAGGAGAAGAAGGAGGAGGAGGGGGAGGAAATCAAGTTGCAGAGAGAGAGCAGCTTCTACACATCACTAACAGCTGGCCAGGAGACAAAAGCTGGGGTGGGAAAATGAGATATGTGTGTAGAGAGGAAACAGAGAAAAGCAGGGATGTGTGTGTGTGTGTGTGTGTGTGTGTGTGTGTGTGTGTGTGTGTGTGTGTGTGTGTGTGTGTGTGGTGGGTGGCGAGGGCTAGGAAGACGCTCATAATAGACTAAATATAATGAAGAAACAAAGAAAAGGAAGAATGAGGAAAGAAGGGAGCAAGGAAAAATAAATAGACATGTAGAAGATAGACGAGGAGAGGAGACAAAAATAATTAAAGAAGAGAGGAGAAAGAGAAAGATAAATATGTAGTTAAGTAGGAGGAGATAGATGAAAAGGAGGAAGCGGCAACAAAAATAATTAAAGAAATGATTAATTGAGTTTTAGGAGACATGCATAAGCGTCAGCAAAGACAAAGGCATGGAAGAAATAGGAAAGAAAGGAGGAAAGAAAAGATAAATAGATACACAGGAGGGAGAAATGGTGAGAAGATTAATAAACGAAATGAAGTAACTGGACTTTTAAGGGGAAAGGATAGAGAAAAGGAAGAATAAATAAACAAACATGAGAAAACTAAGGAAGAAGAAGAGGCGACAAGAATAATTAAAGAGAATAAAAGAGAGAAAGATAAATAGACAAGTAAAAGACATAGGAAGAGGAAGAGGAGGCGACAAGAACACTTAAAGACAAAATTAACTGGACATTTTAGGAGGCAAGCGTACAAAGACAACAAGGAAAATGGTGAAGGCAAAGACAGGGAAGGCTTGGAGAACACAGCTGTAAGTGGCGGGGGAATCAAGGAATCGAGGCCGGCGGGGCGTGGATGGAGGCGTGGGTGGTGCAAAGGCGGCGTCAGACAGGCACTTAATGCGGCTATTTGTTCCCCGGCACTTGCTCCAGCCATTTCTTTCACGACGGCGGCGAGAGTTCCCTTGGCTTTATCATGGCGACGTGTTCTCCTGCCCTTCCCTTGGAGTTCCGCAGGGCAGGAAACAAAACATTATGCTAATTAGGCGGAAGTCACTTGATCGTTTGCCTTTGCTTTTCGTCATGTGTAATTAGCGTTAAGATGCGTGTAAGTTAAGAAGTAAATTGGGAATGGAATGAAAGTTTAGTTCCACTTGCTTACAATTTTACGCTTCTCCTGCCCCTAACTGCATGCTCAGCCACCGCCACCACCATCACCGCCACCGCCACCCACCCACACACACACACACACACACACACACACACACGAACAGCAAGGCCACAGTATACACCAACCATGCTGTATTCTTTCTCATGGATATCAAAGTATGAAGAGAGTGAGTATTTGTGTGTGTGTGTGTGTGTGTGTGTGTGTGAGAGAGAGAGGGTGGGTGGTAGTGTGTGAGTGGAGTTGAGCTGCGCCACCACTGCGTGACCTCTTTATCTGAAGAATGGCCACACTGCCGCTCGTAAACAGAGAGAGAGAGAGAGAGAGAGAGAGAGAGAGAGAGAGAGAGAGAGAGAGAGAGAGAGAGAGAATAGATTTGAAGGACTGAAATAAAAATAGACAAAGTAAAAAGGAAAAAAAAATCGCAGGGAGAATAAAAAAAATGAAAAAAAAATACTGATACAAGAGTAATTATATAGAAACCTTTTATCTCTTCTACTTTTGAGCATAGCAAGAAGCGCTACCAGTAAGACAAGGCAGTTTCAATTAACAATTCCCTTCAACTTCGCTTCTTTTATGCCACTATAGCGCTGTACGTACTTTGCCTGCGCCTCACCTTATGCATTCTACACTGAGAGCTAGTTGAAAATTAAGGTGGATTGGTAGCAAAGAAAAGCGGCAGTCCAAGAACGTCCACGCACAGACAGGACACCAGCTTATCGTCTCCACTTCCAAATTATCATTAACTATCATTTAAACATTTTTCGCAGCCGCTGTAATGTTCGCTAGATCGTGTTCTGACTAATCCAGCTAAGACGCCGAAACTTTTGGAAATACGTATTTTACTCATTGTTTCGGTTTTGATTTCGTATTTTCAGATCATTCTATTCACTTTCTGCATTATTTCCGTTTTTCCCGGTGCTTTATTACATTGTTGTAGTGATTACTGGCTGCTCAGTTAATCAATCAGTCAATCAGTCCGTGAATCCGTCAGTCAATCAACCAATCAACCAGTCAGTCAATCGGTCAATATCTGCATCTCGTGCTTAGTAAAAATAATTCCTGAAGAAGACTCTAAGGTGCCGCTTCACCAGACAATTTTTTGCGGTGCGTCGCTTGCCTCTCCTCGCACTCCTCATTCAATAAAGACTTCACGTAAGAAACATTAATCTGTCCCCATGCAGCTAAAACCAGACTCCGTTACTCCTCGTAGGCGAACACTGGCAAAAATCATATTGGCTTTCGCAGAAGTGGCCACATTAAGTACCAGAAGCAAATGGGTTTTCTTGGAAGGCGCCGCGATATTGTGATGGGTCGCGGATCAGGTGTTGGCAGCGCTACCCGGCAGAAGGTGTCACGCATGCGGGCGCGGCGTGGGTGGCTCAGCTCGGCACCTCCCAACACACCTGCAAGTCTCCTTGGCCACGCACTGAACTGGTTAGGAAAGGAGTTGGGAACGGAACGCTGTGCTGTGGAGAATGGTGAAATTGAGGTGAGAGAGAGAGAGAGAGAGAGTTGGATTGTTTATAAGGGTATTTTTGGTGTGTGATATTGAGTTGAAGGTCTTGAAGCGTGGCGTGGCGATGGATCAGCTGATGCATGGATTGAATGGTTTAAGGGACTGCAAAAATTAGAATTATGGCGTCGGCTTGTGGGAGCACGCGAAGAGAGGAGGAAGAGGAAACATTGAAAGAGTAGGAGGAGAAGAAAGAATACAAAGGAATACAAAGGAAAGAGGAGGAAGATATGGAGGAGGTTGTGGTGATGGTAATGGAGAAGTGAAGGAGGAAAAGAAGATGAAAAGAGCAAGAACAAGGAGAAGAAATAATGAATGAAAAGAAGAAATCAAGAAAATGAAAATAAATATATATAATGACTGAAAAATGTCAAAATAAATGGTTAATGATTCTCTCTCTCTCTCTCTCTCTCTCTCTCTCTCTCTCTCTCTCTCTCTCTCTCTCTCTCTCTCTCTCTCTCTCTCTCTCTCTCTCTCTCCCTCCCTCCCTCCCTCCCTCCCTCCCTCCCTCCCTCCCTCCCTCCCTCCCTCCCTCCCTCCAGTCCCCTTATCCTCTCTTTGCACCATCCTTTCACTTCCCACCACCGACTTAACGTATTTTTTTCCCCTACCTATCTCCCCCTTCCCCTTTTATCTCCTTTTCTCTCTCCCCTTCCCTTCCGCCCTCACTGCCGCTGCTCCTCTCCAGTCTTGTCACTTGAGATGTAAACAAGAATCAGCTGATCGCAATCTCCTCACAGGCATGTCCGACACTCCCCGCCTGGCTGTCGAGAGAGAGAGAGAGAGAGAGAGAGAGAGAGAGAGAGAGAGAGAGAGAGAGAGAGAGAGAGGGTGTGGGGAGATTAATTTTTTTACCCCAGTCGCGTGATTTACTGCAGTTTATCATCCTTATTTTTACGTGATTGACGGCGAGAGGTCGGCAGTTCTTGGTGGTGGTGGTGGTGGTGGTGGTGGGTTAAGTGTTATGGTTTTGGATGGATGGCCGTGGTGTTTGTGGAGTGGTGGTGGTAGTGGTGGTGATGGGAGAGGTGGTACTTGTGTGGAGGGAGGGCGTGATGAATGAGATGGGAGAATAGATAGATGGGTAGATTGGTAGATAGATAGATGGATAGGTAGATAGATAAACTGAGTGATAGATGGATGATTCGCAATAGTAGTGAGAGAGAGAGAGAGAGAGAGAGAGAGAGAGAGAGAGAGAGAGAGAGAGAGAGAGAGACCAAGAACATCCATCATTCATTCTTACGTCAAATATTATTATCATCCTCACCTTAATCGTCCATCCACTCTTCCCTGCCACTCATCGTCTCACATTCACTCAGATCCTCCCTACCTCTCTCCCTTCTTTCCTCCTCTCCTCCCTTTCTTTCTTTTCCATCTTTTTTCTTCCTTTCCTCCCTCCATTTCCTTCCCTTCTCTCCTCCTTTCCTCCCTTTCTTTTCCATCCTTTTTCTTCCTTTCATCCTTCCTTCCTTGCTTTCCTCTTTCCATTTCCTTTCCTTCTTCCATCCTACCTCCCGTCTTCCCTCCCTTCCCTCCCTTCCCTCCTTCTCGCTTCCCCCACCACCCCTCCACCACTGCGACACGCCGCCAAGTCACACCTGTCTCTGTCACTCTCCCCACTACACACGTCACCAATGCCTAAATTATACAAGTGGTGATTTGTGTGCGCGTGACGGGTTTACTGATTCATCCCGCTGCACGGCCTCTCTTAGTTAACTGCACCTCAAGTCTCTGCTAGTTTCGACATCTGCTAGTTTGGATGGAAAGTTAAGACACTAATATCTGGAGGAGTTTGGTTCGTCTTCTAACATGGTTCGGCTTCTATTTGGTTCTGTTTTGAGGTGTTTCGGCTGTCGAGAGTGGTTTCGTGGTTCCTGTGATGGCTTTAGTAAGAATTTTAAGCCATTAGTAGGAAGGAAAGTTGTGAGATGGTGAGTGGAATGGGAAGGAGGGAGGAAGGAAGGATAGGTTGATAGATATATAGGTAGATGGATGGATAGATGGATGTCTGATGTAATCTTTTGTGTCCTGATGAAATAAGAAGGCGTTTAAAAGTTAGATAAGATGGTTGATAGATAGATAGATAGGTAGATAGATAGATAGATAGATAGATAGATAGATAGATAGATAGATAAGTACTCAGATGGATGGATGGATGGATGATATAAACTTTGTGTCCTGATGAAATAAGCGTTTAAAAGTTAGATGAGATGGGATGAGAGGGAAGATTGGTAAATAGATAGATATATAGATAGATAGATAGATAGATAGGTAGGTAGTTATTTACACAGATGGATGGATGGATGCATGTTTAATAATCTTTGTGGCCAGATGAATGAAAAAAACGATTAAAAGTTAGCATTTGTGGTTTAATATTTTACCCTGCTTAACTTTCTTTGTATTGGCATATTGTGAAGGAATAACCCCACTGGTCTTAACTCTTTCCTTCCGTTAAGGTTGACAGAACTATACCACTTTTCTAATGAGCAGCTGTTGATTTTTCTTGGATTTTTTGTATACTGTTTTAATTTTGCTTAACTCTCCTTACAGAAAAAAAAGTGCGGGATGCGATTGTCTGTAAGAAAAAGAAGCTGTAGATTATCGCGCCTGTCGTGGAAGAAGTATATTTGCTGGGGGAAACTAATAAATAAAAAAATAAAAATTCATATTTTTCAGAAGCTTCATGGAATCATACCTGCATTGTAAAGTCGAGTCAGAAAAAAAAGGCTTAATGCAAGTAGGGGGTTATTAAAGATTAGGTACATTTATGGACAGCAGTGACATTTAGACATAGGCATTTGTGTTATATACAGGAAATACCACGCATAGGTCTACTGACTTGCCGCAGCTTTCCTTACATAAGTTCCCATGTTCATAGACTCAAAATAATCTTGGTTCTCAATGGCAATATAAAGGTGTTTCAAAGAGTTACATAACATAAAAACAGATGAAAATAAGGGAAGGTGCAAGAAGCCATCAGGACTATACCCGTGCATGCTTAGTCTTGCTCGTGACGTCATTGCATTATTGATAGGGGTAGTATAAGATGTTGTGGAGTTGTGGTCACGTGCATTGAATCATCTCATCCTTAAGATTAATAGAATATTTGTTTTCTTTGACCTGTACATAATTATTTTTTGCTGCGAGGGCCACTTTTAAATATTCTTGTTTGTAATGAAAGTTTTGCTTAGTTCAGACTGCCTCTATTGGCTACACATGAGAGAGAGAGAGAGAGAGAGAGAGAGAGAGAGAGAGAGAGAGAGAGAGAGAGAGAGAGAGAGAGAGAAATTCCAATCAGCGTGTGAAAGGAAGGAAATAAATCAGATAAAGGAAGCAGAGAAGCAAAGGACAGCTGACAAGACCTCACTCTCCCTCCCTCCCTCCCTCCCTCGCTCCCTCCCTCCCTAACTTGTATACATCACCGCTAATGACCACAACATCATTGACTACAAGAACGCGCAGCTGAATCTCTCTCTCTCTCTCTCTCTCTCTCTCTCTCTCTCTCTCTCTCTCTCTCTCTCTCTCTCTCTCTCTCTCTCTCTCTCTGGATTAATGCACTGCAGATAATGTTCGTTTGTTTATCTCCGCATCTTCTTTGTATCTATCAATCTTTACTGCCTCGTGCCTCTATCTATCTATTTATCTATCCAATTGTGTATTTGTCTGTCTGTTTGTCTATCCTTCTATCGCCACCCATTCGTTTATCTCGCCAGTACTGGACTCGTAAATTCTCTCTCTCTCTCTCTCTCTCTCTCTCTCTCTCTCTCTCTCTCTCTCTCAAGGGTAGGAAAGGGAGTGGAAGGAAAGAGAAGGACAGGGAGTGGAGGGAGGGAGAGGTGAGGGAGAGGGAGGAGTGGGAGGGAGGCAGGCAGGCATCAAATCTAACAATACCTGATAAATATTTTGATCGCCCGCCCACTTCTCTCTCCCTCTTCCCTCCCCCTCACTCCTTCCTGGCCTCCCCGGGGCACCTGGCAGTGACAGGGAGGGGGTGGAGACCGGGAGGAAGAGACTGAGTGAGGGAGGGAGGGAGGGAGGAAAGAATGAACAGAAGGAGGGAGGGAGGAAGACAAGACAAGGAGAATATTTTAATGTTGTTTTTCATTGTTATTTGTGTGATGATAGTTGTGCCATTATTATTGTTATTACTATTATTATTATTATTATTATTATTATTATTATTATTATTATGGGGAGGGAGCGCAGGGAGGAAGGCAAGACAAAGAATATTTGAATGTCATCTTGTTATCGTTGTTATTTGTAGGGCAATATTATGAGCATTAGCAATTACATTAGCATCAGTATTAAAGAGAGTTGAATTTGCTAGATATACAGGTGAGAGAGAATATTTCAATGCCATTTATCGCTCTTATTATCTGTAATGTTATGGGCATCAGTATTATTATTAACATTAGTATTAGTATTATTATTATCAAAGGTATCCGTAAAATCATTAGCATTAGACACAGTGTAAGCATTAGTATCAGCAATGAGTGGAGGCGAGTGTCGGCCGCTGCTGTGTGTGGCGGCCAGGACTCGCAGCGCAGGAGCGGGTCGCGGTGGGCGGCACCTAATAGCCGACTGATGGATTGGCCGGCCACCCTACAAGGCGCCGCGCCACCCACCCTCTTACGGCGCCCAACTTCATTAATAGAATTCGTAAATAGGATTCAATACTACCGGGAAGTGCTATATAAGATTAAGTCAGTGTTTTTTTTTTCTCTCTCTTTTTTTTTCTTTTCCTTTTCCTGAAGTTTAAAATGTACAGAGAAACTGATGATTTATTTACTAGATATGGTGTGACACGTGTGTGCATTTCTTCTTTATTTTTTTCTTTTTCCTCTTTTCCTTTTGTCTTCTTTCTTTTTCTTTTTTTTCGTTTTTTTCTTTCTATTCAGGTAATTAATTATGTTTCCTATCTATTTCTTTCTTTCTTTCTTTCTTCCTTCCTCTATTAAAGTTATAAATTATTTTATCTTTTCTTTCTTTAACGTATTTCTTTCTATCTTTCTTTATCTTTATTCATATTTTCTCAGACCAACATCCTGTCATAAGCGAAGAGAGAGAGAGAGAGAGAGAGAGAGAGAGAGAGAGAGAGAGAGAGAGAGAGAGAGAGAGAGAGAGAGAGAGATTAATATTTCTTGGTGATATCTGCGTTGTGGCTCTGACGAAGGTGTGTGTGTGTGTGTGTGTGTGTGTGTTAGGATATTCAAACACGTGGATCAAATACACTGACTGACGCATTAACCCTCCCATCTCCCCCTCCCCCTCCCCTTCCCTCTTCCTCTCCCTCTCTCCCTCTCCCTCTCTCCGGTCAGTTGGAGGCGCGGGCGGGTATTAATTAAGCCAATGATTCCACTCTCTTTTAATTAGTGTAAACCAGTCAGCCAGACACTGATAATTGTTACCTGTCACCTCCTCCTCCTCCTCCTCCTCCTCCTCCTCCTCCTCCTCCTCCTCCTCCTCCTCCTCCTCCTTCTCCTCCTCCTCTCATTCGACGATCTTTCTCATTTCCTATTCTCTCTTTCCTCCTCCTCCTCCTCCTCCTCATAATTTCAGTTCCACCTTCTACTTTCTCTCTCTTCTTTCTCTGATTCTTCCTTGTCCTCCTCCTCCTCCTCCTCCTTCTCCTTCTCCTCCTCCTCCTCCTCCTCCTCCTCCTCCTCCTCCTCCTCCTCCTCCTCCTCCTCCTCCTCCTCCTCCTCTTAACTAAAACTTGTACATTTTCACTGACCATGGCTTTTCTTCTCACAAAAACTTCCTATCCACTTAAGTACTCTCTCTCTCTCTCTCTCTCTCTCTCTCTCTCTCTCTCTCTCTCTCTCTCTCTCTCTCTCTCTCTCTCTCTCTCTCTCTCTCTCTCTCTCTCTCTCTCTCTCTCCACCCTTCCCTTGGGACTGATGTAATTTAGATTATAATAACATGTTGGGCTGAAAAATGAGCTTCTTGGACTTAACCCCGCGATGACACGCTGACAAGAGACGACCCCAGCGCTGGCGAGGTTTTATAAGCCGTCCCTCCTCCTCCCTCTCCTGTCCCTCCCCTCCTTCACACCACCACCACCACCACCACCACTACTACCACCACCACTCTTTCTTGCTGTTTATAAAAAAAGAAAAAAAAAACTCACTTTTACCTTTATTTTTCTTCGGTTTTAAGTTAGTCTATAAGGTTTTAGTGTTTTCCGCCATATTTACGTAGCTAGAAAGATACGTGTGGTTTAAAAGGTAAGTGGTTGGTGATATTAATAATGATCTTTCTACACCAACAGGCATAGATAGGTTAGCATAAAGAAATGTATTGAGTTCACACAAAGATAATAATAGTAATAATAAAAAAAATCTAAAGAGGACACTTGCATGTAAATAGAAGCGTAGAGACCCAGGGATACATAACACAGGGTAAAAAAACAAAAAAAACGTGACTTTAGTAGCTCACCGCATCACAACCTCATCTTATCCCTGCACCATCACACCACTGCACCACCCCAGCACCGTGTCATGTCATAACCACCACACACATTAGCCAACACCCCTACTCATTATGCCTCCCGCCACCCACCTGTTGCATCACCACACAGCAGACACTAGACGAGCTTCCTATCCAATGTAGGTCCACCACACATCACCACCACCACCACCACCACAGCTCTCCCAGCGCACTACTCATCACTGTTCTATGAATCTACACGACATGACGGCCTCACCACTCCGCTGTCTCTTTTAAATATATTAGTTTAGGTTAATGTTGGTTAGCTTAAATTCTGTTAGGTTAGGTTAGGGTACGTTAGGTTAGGTTAGGTTAGGTTAGGTTAGGTTAGGTTAGGTTAGGGTACGTTAGGTTAGGTTAGGTTAGGTTAGGTTAGGTTAGATTAAGATAGGGTAGTACTGGATGGGATCTTTGTCACCCTTATCCCATTCCCCTCCACCTGTCTATCACCACGTGCATCACACCTCCACACACACCCCACTGACAATCCCCACAGCCTCACCCTACCCCTGTTACCCTACCCCCATCACCCACACACCTTCACACACCTTCGCACCATACCGTCACCCCTGCAGCCTCACCCTACCCCCCCATCACCCACACACCTTCACACACCCCCGCACACCATACCGTCACCCCTGCAGCCTCACCCTACCCCGCCCATCACCCACACACCTTCACAGCACCCTGTCTCACGCGCACACCCTACTCACCACATCCCATCACCCCTCACCCCATCACCCCTCACCCCTCACCCCCACACCTCCCTCTCCTCATGACATTTAACGACCGACAAATGGGTAGGATTGTCCCTTCTGCCCTGCGAGCTGTGGGGAACCCGCCGACCTCCCAGTGTCTGAGGAGTACCCCCTCCTCCGCCACCCTTCCTGCACCCCACACCCCCGCACCCCCCTCGCTTACCCCCCGCTAGGTATAATGACCGACAAATCACCAGGACTGTCCATTTTGTCAGCTTGAGGCCACCCCCCGCTTTAGTTCTCCATACACACACACACACACACACACACACGCACACACACACGTTACCCTGTCCATCTATTTTTGTCTTCTCTTAACGCACTCCCCCTCTCTCTCTCTCTCTCTCTCTCTCTCTCTCTCTCTCTCTCTCTCTCTCTCTCTCTCTCTCTCTCTCTCTCTCTCTCTCTCTCTCTCAGGTCTCAGGTCAGGAGTAAAAGGTTAAAAGGACAAATATTAGCATAGAAAGAGACGAGTAAATAGACAAATAATAAGTGTACAGATAAATAAAGGCTTTTGTAATAGCGTGCGTGGTGATGTCAAGTGAACATCATCGTATTTCAACCGGACATCCCTTTGTTTTTGTTTTTCCTATACTTTACATTTTAACCTTTTATTTTCCCTTTTTTTTCCCCCTTTCTTTTACCACCTCCCTATCTCTTTCATCTTACCTCCTCCTCCTCCTTCTCCTCCTCCACCTCCCTTAACCCTTGTCCCTTCCTCCCCCATCCACCTTGCTAACGAGTTCTCAATGACATCTAATCACCTCGTTTCACCTGATCGCTGTAGTACGAGAGGACTGGTCGTGGGGTAGGGGGAGGAGGGGTGGGGTTAGAGCGTGGGAGGGGGGTGGTAGCGGTACGGAGGGAAGGCATGGATGAGAGAAAAGGAGAGAGGGAGAAGTAGAACGCGAGAAGGAAAAAGAGAAAAGATAACTATAGAAAGGTGGATTTTGAGATGAAGGAACCACAGGAAGAAGAAGAAGAAGAAGGTTAAGTAGAGACGGAGTGATAGAGTTTAAGATGAAAGGATCGTTTTCTGAGCGTCCGATCTTTACTTTTAACAGGCTGTAGTGGAAGTCACTGTGGTTTGAGATGAAGACAGTATTCTCAGAAGTTTCAGTTGCAGTTTCCTATTTTTTTTTTTTTTTTGTTTCTTTTCCATGTATCGTCTTGCAAATTTCCACACACGTAAGTAGAGACCATAATTGTATGTCATTAAATTTTTATGGGAATTGATGCATTCTTTCAATTACCACATGGAAAATAGGTGTACAGTCCCTTAAACTTGCTGTAGTTAGAGTTATTGTAGTTTTCAGGATGTTGTCATGGTTATGGTTAGAGTTTAACAAGGATTTTGCTTCATACATTGTTAAGGCACCCATGAGAACGCAACTAATTATTCCTATGGCTTTTAGTCTTTATAAGAGCACAACATCTTTCAAAATTCAGACCACGATTCACTGATTCATTTAGCGGTGATTCTGAGATATTTTTCAACACTATTCTGATCTGGTTCTTTGGCTTCTCACTGCGGTTCCATTAGTTCAGATCCTTGACACCGATTTGCCCTCGTTTCTAAAGGTTCACCGGTTCACGTGGCGGTGGTCCTGAGGCACTTTGATGTGGTTCTCAGGCGCCTTAGTGTGGTTCTATTAAACATTACTCAAGTCGCGCTCAATTCCTGCATGAGTGAGGTGAATAGAATATTGATGGAAAGGGGGAAAGGTAAACTGGTTGAATTTCAGGAGTTTATCAGTGACGGGAATGAAAGAATGAAAATACGAATTAACTCATGTATTAGTGAGGTTGACAGAATAAATAAGAGAGTTATTAGAAAGTTTCGTGCAGTGAGGTCGCCTGAGGTGTTTGAATCAGAGTATTATTCCCTTACTAGCTGCCAGAATGCGAATATTATCTTTATCAGTCTCTTACACCCTTGTTGTAATTCTTTTTTTTTTCATTAAGGAGAGAAAATTAAGGGCCATTTCTCCTGATATTTTTTTTTTTCTCCTTGGGTCGTGCATAAAGAAAATTAAGTGTTTGTATTATGACCAGTTTTTATTTTATGACTACTTGTTATTTATTAAACTACTAGCTTATCATTATATTTGACTTTTAATATCACTGTTATGCTGCTGTTCTGGTTCTCATTTCACCGCCTCGAGTGAGTGAGTGAGTGAGTGAGTGAGTGAGTCAGTGTGTTTTCAAGTGTGCTGCTTCAATAAATACCAAGTGATTTTCTGCATCTTTAGAGACATCAATAAGTAAACACGGTGAACCAGGTTGTGTGAGGGTATACGGTTCTATTGATGTTTCCTTCATTGCCAACCTTACGTAACCAATCTGACCTAAGCTAACCTAACCTAATCTAACCTAACCAACTTAACCTAACCTAACCTCCGCATAATCTAATCTAATTTAAACTTAGCTATGCATAATCTAACCTAACTTTGCCAAATATAACATTACTTACCAAACATCCCCGAGCCTTACCTAACCTAATATAATCTAGCATAACCTAACCTAACCTACTTAACCTAAACTAACCCAATTCAATTTAAGCCTCTCTCTCTCTCTCTCTCTCTCTCTCTCTCTCTCTCTCTCTCTCTCTCTCTCTCTCTCTCTCTCTCTCTCTCTCTCTCTCTCTCTCTCTCTCTCTCTCTCTCTCTCTCTCTCTCTCTCTCTCTTCTTAGATAGATAAATAAATAAATAAAAACACTGAAAAGAACCGGATTAAGGACTGAATAATAGCGAATACATTAGTCTTGGTTCACTTGAAGGTTCTCAACACTGGCCCTCTGGTTCACACACACACACACACACACACACACACACACACACACACACACACACACACACACACACACACACACACACCAGCAGCAGCACCACCCTATCTCTGGTTTAAAAAATAAGTACCTCTGCCTCTCAAGTGTTCTGGTTCACACCCGCGGTTCTGTGGTTCACTCGCATGTTACCCAGTTGTATTTTCCTCCCCACTTTTGGTCTCGAAGCCTTGAATTGTGCCGCGCCGAGGCGAGTGTGGTTCTTTAGTGTGTGATTAATGGTTTTACTGGCCTCTTTGTGGTCTTGGGGTGAAGGGGCGGCGCGGAGCAGTGGGTTAGTGGTGAGAGAGAGGGAGAGAGAGAGAGAGAGATGTGGTAGTAGAGAAGGCATGTAGGAAAGGAAGTGGAGGAAAAATAATGATGATGAGGAGAAAATGAGAA
>NC_087152.1:39359316-39366816 GCF_035594125.1 Scylla paramamosain | reverse complement strand
GAACAGAGGAGAACAATTTGAAGAAGGAACACACACACACACACACACACACACACACACACACACACACACACACACTGACTAATACCCATCCCTCTCTCTCTCTCTCTCTCTCTCTCTCTCTCTCTCTCTCTCTCCTCTTCCCTTCCTCCCTTAAGAACGACACGACGCCACTGGAATGTTTATGTTTATGATTTCTAGTGTGGGTGTCTCTTGTAGTGGGGAGGGAGGGAGGGGGAGGGGGGAAGGAGGGAAGGGGAGGAGAATACAGATATGGAGAATATACAGAGATGCGTTGGGGGGAGAGAGGGGAAGGGAAGGGAGGGGGTAGTTTGTGGGTATTCACGTTTAATTTCACGATCTTGTTGGGGTGACAAAGGTGAGGGTGACGGCGCGGCCAGGGTGTCCTCTTGTGTGTGTGTGTGTGTGTGTGTGTGTGTGTGTGGAGGCAGCGGTATGTTTGGTGGTGTCCTACAGTCTCCTTCCTTCCTTTTCTCTCTCTCTCTCTCTCTCTCTCTCTCTCTCTCTCTCTCTCTCTCTCTCTCTCTCTCTCTCTCTCTCTCTCATCGTTCATGGTCCCTTGTTGTGGTATCTTGTTGTTAAACTGCCTGTTGTGCTTGTTATGGTAATGATGATGGAGGTGGTGGTGGTGGTGGTGGTGATATCCTTGTCTCTTCCACGAAGACAACGAAAAGTAACCACAGTAACAACAACAGCAATCATAGCAATAAGGAGGATAACAACAAAGAATCAAACACACACACACACACACACACACACACACACACACACACACACACACACACACACACACACACACACACACACACACACACACACACACACACACACACACACACACACACACACACACACACACCCACATAAACTTCGACTTCCTAAGAGTGTCCAGTCAAATCCTCTCCTTGCTAAACAATGGCTCGAGAGAGACGCCCCGCTGCTCCCTGGAACTTGCTTGAGTGTCACCCGCGGCCGCCAGGAGAGAGGGAGAAGACAGTCAAGACAGCCAGCCATCAGTATCACCTTAGCGTCGCGTCCAGAATTGTCACTCGCCCTGCAGTCGTCAGTAGCATGATTTACGTTCCTCACATGCAGATCACACACACGGATGACTGGATAACTCGGTGATCAGTAGCAGGACAGAAAGTTCGGGTGTCAGATCGCCAGGCAGATTGAGTCTTCAAGAAAGGTTTAAAAATACAAAGAACTTTCTGACGCCCTCTACACTTGCCATGTTCCTCACACAAGCACACCCAACGATAAATTTACCTGCGAAATTTGTTGGAGAGATTCTCAATAGTCTTCTCTATGTAAATATGGTAAATGCGTAAGCTTACTTTTCCCCAAGAAGGGCGCGAGGCAGGAGGAAGGCTAACAGAAGGCTGGCTTTCATAAATCGTGGCTTCACATGCAAAAACAAGCACTCACTATTACTACAACACGAGTCTCGTCGCGCCTCATTTGGAATATTGGCTTAATTTCTCAGTGCTTCGCCAAAATCTCCTCAGTGCAATGTGAGGAACAATATAAATTTCTTTGCACGAGTATCTGCACGCCTTGCGCCACGCCTGGTATTCTTAAACGCTTCGCTCTCTCATAACTATTTTTTTTCAAAGGCCACAGAGATGATTAGCAAGGTTCTTACGCGTGTTTTCTTCACTGATGGTGCAGAACACTTGTTAAACTACCACTAGAGTCTTCAAAACATTCCTGAAAGCCTCCATAACTTCCACCACAGCCTGTGAAAAGAAGTTAAGACGAGGCGCTAAAACGTTTGAGAACACGGGCGATAATAGACAAGCCTGCTGGCAACGAAAGGGGAATGAAATTAAAACGCATACCTCGGTGTTAAATATTCCAGCACTTCATAATTGTTTTCCCGAGAGGTTAAGACTGTGTTGAAACAAGTAAACCTCCCCTGTAAACACTCGAGATTTTATCTTGATCTGCGAACGAGAAAGCAAGAAAAAAGAAAAACAGTGGAGTGGAAAAATTGCCAGAAAATTCATGCAGGTTCCCCGAAATGCTTGTGTGTGTGTGTGTGTGTGTGTGTGTGTGTGTGTGTGTGTGTGTGTGTGTGTGTGTGTGTGTGCAGACCGTGACGCTGTAAGTTTACTCAGAGGTTTTGATATAGGTCTCTCTCTCTCTCTCTCTCTCTCTCTCTCTCTCTCTCTCTCTCTCTCTCTCTCTCTCTCTCTCTCTCTCTCTCTCATTATCCTTATTCTTCATATACATATAACACACTTTCTCTCTTTCTTTCTTTCTTTCTTTCTTGTTTTATTTATTTATTTCCTTCTTTCTTTAATTTGCGTCATTTTTCATTTCTTTAGATTCCCAACATTACATTGATAGAACGAACAATAGTGGAAAGAACGTGGAGAGAGAGAGAGAGAGAGAGAGAGAGAGAGAGAGAGAGAGAGAGAGAGAGAGAGAGAGAGAGAGTTGAATAAAAGAATAGAAGAAACGTGACCGGAAGGAGGTATGAAAGAAAACCTAGAGAAAGAGAGAGAAAAAAAGAGAGAAAGAGAAATGACGGAAGGAACGAATGGGGAAAGATAGCGTAGAATTGCTGAGAAGAAGGAAAGGAGGAGGAGGAGGAGGAGGAGGAGGAGGAGGAGGGGTTGTCAGAAGCTTGGAGGAAAGGTAGAGAGAGAGAGAGAGAGAGAGAGGAAGAGGTGGTATAGGAAGGGAAGGAGGAGGGGTTGCCTGAAGTTGGAGGAGAGGAATGGAGGAGAAGTTGGAGGTATGGAGGGAAGGAGGGAAAGTAGGGAGGGAGGGAGGGAGGGAGGGAGGGAAGGATCTCTGAGGAAACCATTGTAGGATCGTTAAGAGGAATCCAATAACAAGACGTCCTTAGCGGAACTGATCCCACTCTTATCTGGTCCTGACGTCGGCTGTGGTGGTGCTGGTGGTGGTGGTGGTGAGGGGTGCTCTCTCTCTCTCTCTCTCTCTCTCTCTCTCTCTCTCTCTCTCTCTCTCTCTCTCTCTCTCTCTCTCTCTCTCTCTCTCACCCCGCGACAAATCAGATGACAAACACTCGGTAGCATGTGGTATTTGCTCAGAGAGAGAGAGAGAGAGAGAGAGAGAGAGAGAGAGAGAGAGAGAGAGAGAGAGAGAGAGCTGGCAACCCCGTGCTGGATGTGAAAGAACCGCCTCTCCTGTCAGAAGATGATCCCAGATGATCCGAAGCCACCACCACCACCACCACCACCACCACCACCACCACCACCCTTGCGTACAGCGGGAAAGGAAAGCACGAGAGAGAGAGAGAGAGAGAGAGAGAGAGAGAGAGAGAGAGAGAGAGAGAGAGAGAGAGAGAGAGAGAGAGAGAGAGAGAGAGAGAGAGAGAGAGAGAGAGAGAGAGAGAGAGAGAGAGAGAGAGAGAGAGAGACCTTAGGCCCAAACAGGACTAACTTTTTTGTTTATTCTTTGTGTTTGCTTGCGTTTTTTTTTTTGTAGGAGGGTTAGAGAATTAAATGAGTAACACACACACACACACACACACACACACACACACACACACACACACACACACACACACACACACACACACACACACACACACACACAGAGAGAGAGAGAGAGAGAGAGAGAGAGAGAGAGAGAGAGAGAGAGAGAGAGAGAGAGAGAGAGAGGAACACACACACACACACACACACACAACAATCACGAAACAAAAATAACAACAACAACAACAACAACAACAACAAACTTACACCAATACGTTTCCCAACCAACCAAACCAGCTACCTTCCCTCTTACTCACCGCCCCATCACCACCCCGTGCCTCACCATTCACTCACTGGCGCACCTCCGTCACGTCAAACACTGCCCTAGCGTGCCTCACCACCACTCACTCGCCACTGCCCGCCCCCAGCTACCTCTCGGCGCCCTTTCCCTGGGTTAATATCTGACTAGACTCTATAGACTGGCTGGTATGCTGCTTACCTGCTTGGCTCTTATTAATTAGGTTACTGCAGGAGAGGTAAATATTGTGTACGTACTTGAGAGAGAGAGAGAGAGAGAGAGAGAGAGAGAGAGAGAGAGAGAGAGAGAGAGAGAGAGAGAGAGAGAGAGAGAGAGTAATGAGAATATAGACAAGAAGAAAGTAAAAACAGGAAAGATGAAGGGCAAAAAAAGATAGACAATGACAGGAGAGAGAGAGAGAGAGAGAGAGAGAGAGAGAGAGAGAGAGAGAGAGAGAGAGAGAGAGAGAGAGAGAGCACCTTCATCATACATGCCAGTCATAAAAGTAGACATTTACAGCCTTATACGAAGTCGCCCCCTCCTCCTCCTCCTCCTCCTCCTCCTCCTCCTCCTCCTCCTCCTCCTCCTCCTCCTCCTCCTCCTCCTCCTCCTCTTCCTCGTTCCTTCCTTCCTTCTCGTCGTCGTTTCGTCGTCGTCTTCTTCTTCCTTCTCCTCCTCCTCCTCCTCCTCCTCCTCCTCCTCCTCCTCCTCCTCCTCCTCCTCCTCCTCCTCCTCGTCGTCATTCTTTATCTGGTTACTTCAGTTCACAAAAAAGCAGGGATCAATCATTCAGTGCTTCCTTCACTTTCATATATATAATCTTTTTGCCGCCTGAATATATTGCGGTCAGCTGGACGTAATTCAGTTAATCAGTTCATCAGTGCAACAAAGAACAAGTGTGGGTAATCGTATCCGACCTTAAGACACCACTTCAATATGCTGGCTTCAGGTTTTTTAATTTATTTTTATTGTTGTTATTATTGTTATTGTTATTGTTATTGTTCCTCCTCCTCCTCCTCCTCCTCCTCCTCCTCCTCCTCCTCCTCCTCCTCCTCCTCCTTCAGATATTAGGTATGTGTTCGTGAGTGATGCTTAAATGTTTTGTTTATTTGTTTGTTTGTTTGTTTGTTTGTGTGTGAAAGATACATGCATACGTAATGTTGATTTTTTCTTTCCTTTCCTTTTTTTTTGTTGTGTTTATTGTTATTGTTTGTTTGTTTATTTGTTAGCTTGAAGAACATTGATTTTTTAAGTCCATGTCTTTTGTGTTACTGTTGTTGTTGTTGTTGTTGTTGTTGTTGTTCGCCTTCTTTTCTTCTCCTCTCCTTTCCACTCCTCTCCTCTCTCCTCTCCTCTCCTCTCCTCTCCTCTCCTCTCCTCTCCTCTCCTCTCCTCTCCTCTCCTCTCCTCTCCTCTCCTCTCCTCTCCTCTCCTCTCTCTCTCTCTCTCTCTCTCTCTCTCTCTCTCTCTCTCTCTCTCTCTCTCTCTCTCTCTCTCTCTCTCTCTCTCTCTCTCTCTCTCTCTCTCTCTCTCTCTCTCTCTCTCTCTCTCTCTCTCTGTCCCTCCACCCCTCTATAGTCAGGCTATTCATTATGGACTCCTTCAATTCCATTACGAGAGTCCCCAATCACGCCCCGTAAAACCCAACACCTCTTCTCGCATCGCTGGGGTATATTTAGAAACGCCTTAGATCCGCCTCGCCACAGGAGAGTTTTGATGATCTAGGACTTGTTGCTGCCTTGATCTGCTGTTAATTTCCTCACAAACTGTTTCTAATTCTCTTCCCTTTTCCTAGTCTATATCTTTATTCTATATTATTCTGATTCTTTATTTCTTTTACTGTTTTTTTGTTTCTCTTTCTCCTCAGATTTGATAGAATGGTTTACTTAACCTAAGCTAACGTAACCTAACTTAACCAAACCTTTTTCTTACTTAATATAACCTAATCCAAATCAACTTAACCTTACCTAACCTAATTTAATTTAACTTAACCTATCTTAACCTTATTTAACCAAACCTGACTTGGCCAAACATAATCTAAATCGACGTAACCTGGCCCAACCTAATCCAGATTAACCTAACCTAACCTAACCTAACCCAGCCTAAGAGTTAATTTCTTTAAGATACCAGTAAATGGAAAGCGAACATTAGGTCGAGTGATTGAAAACTTTTTGGACTTGCAGCTGTAATTTAGTTTAGTTTTAGTTTTCTCTCATTTACTTAAGATCACTCAAGCAGAGCAGCAGGTGTCGTGCTGCAGCTATTGACGTTCAAAAATTAATCATCACTTTTGAACGATGCGCAGAAGTGGTTCAGTATTAATAACCTTTTAGTATCTGTGGCTTCGTTTCCTCCAAGTCAAATCAGTGGGTTTACTAGTCCTGTGAGAGGTGTCACTGTGAACCATTTAGATTAACCATCACATTTCAAAGATACTAAAAGGTCATCCAAGTGTCGAAGTGAACCGCTTAGAAGATTAACCAATCATCGCCTTTGAAAGACACACACAGGTAATAAAAAAAAAAAAAATTACGAGTGGATAAACCTTGCCATTAGCTTTATCTCCTCCAAGCCAAGTCACCTGGTGTTACTCTTACCCCAATAAGTGTCGTAGCTATTCACAAAATTAACCATCACCTTTGAAAAACACACACTCACACACACGCAAAAAAAAAAAAAAAAAAATGTGATGGAACAGTTGAAACTTATCATTACTCTTATTTCCTTCGAGCCAAGTCATCTGCCGTCACTCTTACTGAAATAGTAGCGTAACTATTTAAAAAGACACTAAAAAATGCTACCAAACAATTAAAACATATAATTACTCTTATTTCCTCCTAGTCAAGTCACCTGATGTTACTTTTACCCCAATAATAAGTCGTAATACCGTAACCATTTAAGAGCCACGACAAAAAGCCAACAAACATTTCAAACTTACCATCATCTATATTCCCCACAAGTCACAGGGCTGCCGCAGTGAAATAACAGGTGTCACTGCCATTAGCATTCAAGGGGATCAGTTTCACCTGCAGTCTAGGTCGGTCTGCGTGGCTGTCTCGCGTCCCGACGTATCACAGGGAGGCGGGAGATCGAGTTGGTGGTTTGCGGACAGGTTAGCCGACCTCCGCTACCTGATCGCGGCCAACCACCATGTTACTGTGATTTATGACCCCTCCCCCCTTCCCCCTGCCCTCCCACTCTCCGTGCCCACTCTCTCACTCTCCCTCCTTCCCTCATTGCTCTCTCTCTCTCTCTCTCTCTCTCTCTCTCTCTCTCTCTCTCTCTCTCTCTCTCTCTCTCTCTCTCTCTCTCTCTGCTCACACTCCATTCTCAGTTCCATTTCTCTTCCTGTTTTTGTTCCTTTTTTTCCTCTTTCCATCATTCGCTCTGCTTCTTCTCTTTATCGTCTTTCGCTTTATCCTCCTTACCTTAAGCGACTGCGGAGAGAGAGAGAGAGAGAGAGAGAGAGAGAGAGAGAGAGAGAGAGAGAGAGAGAGAGAGAGAGAGAGAGAGAGAGAGAGAGAGAGTTTGCTGCACCTAAAGAGAGGAGTGACGGATGGAGTGAGTGAGGGAGGGAGGGAGGGAGAGAAGGAGGGAGGGAGGGAGGGAGGAAGGCTATGTGTGTCGAGGGCGGGGTCCAGATAAACATTGGACACAGGGCATGAGGATAAACACACGACATGGAGAGGACACTGATCCCCCCTCCTCCTCCTCCTCCTCCTCCTCCTCCTC
>NC_087152.1:39324316-39349316 GCF_035594125.1 Scylla paramamosain | reverse complement strand
CCTCCCAACCCGGCCCACTCCTCAGGCATCCCCCCCTCCTTCCATCCCAGGTCATCCAAGCTTCTTTCTGCTCCCACCTACCCCGCCCCCTCGCTGCAGCTGTGTCGCTCTGCCGTCTGTGCCTCCTCCCCGTGTCTAGACTGTCTGGGTTTGTCTCTGTCTGCGTCCATGTGTGTCTGTTTATATGTCTTTTCTCTCTCTCTCTCTCTCTCTCTCTCTCTCTCTCTCTCTCTCTCTCTCTCTCTCTCTCTCTCTCTCTCTCTCTCTCTCTCTCTCTCTCTCTCTCTCTCTCTCTCTCTCTCTCTCTCTCTCTCTCTCTCTCTCTCTCTCTCTCTCTCTCTCCTCTCTCTCTCTCTCTCTCTCTCTCTCTCTCTCGTGCCCCAGGTGTCTTCTCCCCCAACTCCATCCACCCCCACCCCCACACACACACACACAGCGATCAGTCCACATCAATAAGCGGTCCCGCTCGGCCACCGGATCGCCGCGTCTAGCATTACCCTCCTTGTCTCTCCTTTCCGTCGCCTCTTCATCACAATCTTTTGCTCCTTGTCGATGTTAGTGGTGTTTGTGTCCACCTTTTTAATGTTTTTTGGCGATGCATCACCGGTCGGGCCGCCACCCAGGTGCTAATTAATCTTGGTTCAGGTGTGTAGGCGAGGCGGGGACACCAGTCTCACCTGGCAGGTAATTGGAGTCATTTATCACGGGGCTGAATCAAGCAACAGGTGTCTGGCTCATGGGGAGTGAGTGATGGAGCAGGAAGGGTGGAGGAGAGGGCGGCAGTGCACGGGGGAGACGCGCGAGTGAGAGGCTGAAGGAGGAAGGAATATGGACACAGACAGGGAGGATAAAGGAGTGGGGGATGAAAAATTAGGTGCAGATAAGATAGAAAAGTTAGGGAAAGGACAGGAACACAGCTGCAAACCACATCATCTCCATCTCATTCCTCATAATGTTGTAATGTTGGCCCTCCTCCCCTTCCTCTTCTTCCTCCACCCTTCTCTTCCCCCGTCCTCCCCGCCCTCCACCGTGCCCCGCCAGCTTCCCACGTCCAAGTCGCGTCGCCAGCCAGGGTCCAAAGCCGCGCCCTTCCTTCCCACTGGTGCCCGCCCCGGGAATTCTCTCCTGGTGTTTTCTTAGGCAGGCTGAGCTCCATCTAAGCTTTCCCGTGTGTGTGTGTGTGTGTGTGTGTGTGTGTGTGTGTGTGTGTGTGTGTGTGTGTGTGTGTGTGTGTGTGTGTTTGTGTGTGTTTGTGTTTGTGTTTTGTCTGATTTTCTGTCTGTTTTTTTTTTTGTGTTGTTTCTCTCTCTCTCTCTCCTCTCTCTCTCTCTCTCTCTCTCTCTCTCTCTCTCTCTCTCTCTCTCTCTCTCTCTCTCTCTCTCTCTCTCTCTCTCTCTCTCTCTCTCTCTCTCTCTCCTCTCTCTCTCATCCATCAAGTTTGGATAGCTACCTGAAGCATTGAATTCTCTTACCAATATACCACACACACACACACACACACACACACACACACACACACACACACACACACACACACACACACACACACACACACACACACACACACACACACACACACACACACACCACGTTAGGACTTTAAGATCATGATTTTCCCATTTTCTTTCCTTTATTTCCCTTTCATATTCTCTCGTCCATCTACTACCCCTCTTTCCTCCTCCTCCTACTCCTCCTCCTCCTCCTCCTCCTCCCTCCTCCTCCTCCTCCTCCTCTTCACGTTCGATGCTGAGTGGGGGTCTTTTTTTTTTTTTTTTTTTTTTTTTTTTTTTTTTTTTTTTTGAGAGAGAGAGAGAGAGAGAGAGAGAGAGAGAGAGAGAGAGAGAGAGAGAGAGAGAGAGAGAGAGAGAGAGAGCTCCTTGTTTGCCTTGTTCAAAACAGCGAGGACATCAATCCACTTCCAAGCTTCACTCATTCATATTTTTTCTCTCCCTGTAACCTTCCCTTTCCTCCACCCTCCCTCCATTTCCTCACCCCCTCCCGTCCTCCTCTCCTCCAGTGCGCACTTCTCCTTCCTCATCTTGTTGTTGTTGTTGTTGTTGTTGTTGTTGTTGTTGTTGTTGTTGTTGTTGTTGTTCGTCTTCTTCTTCTTCTTCTTCTTCTTCTTCTTCTTCTTCTTCTGCTTCTTCTTCTGCTGCTCCTCCTCCTCCTCCTCCTCTTGCTCCTCCTCCTCCTCCACCTCCTCCTCCTCCTCCTCCTCCTCCTCCTCCTCCTCCTCCTCCTCCTCCTTTTATTTCTTTTCCCTGTCCGACACACTTTCTGTTCCTTATTTCCCTCCTTCAGTTCATTTCATATCCTCTTTCCTCTTGTTTCCCATGTCTCTCTCCTCTTTTATCCTTCTTTTCCTACTTCACTTTCATTCTTTTCACTTATTCCTCCTCTTTTGTGCGTTCTTTTCGTCCACTTTCTTTTATTTTCTCTTGTCTTCCTCCTCATTGGCCTTCTAGACACAGCTTTCTCTCACTTTCTTCCACTCTCACTTCATTATTCTCCAAGTTTTGTGCCTTCTTTGCTTCCTCCTCCTCCTCCTCCTCCTTCCTTCGCCTCCTTACATTCTCTCTTTCCTTACTCTCCTTCGCCTTTAGTCTTTCCTTGCTTCTTCCTTCCTTCCTTCTTCCTACCATCCTCCGTTTCTCTATTCTCACCTCTGTCCTCTTCCCTATCTCGTCTTCGTTCCTTCCTCCCTTTTCTCCCTTTCCTCCTCAGCCTTGCCTGCTTTCCTTCTTTCACTTCCTGCCATGCTCTCTTTATCCTCATCTCTATCGCCCTTCTTTCTCAACCCGACAATTCTTTTCTTTCTTCCACCCTGTCCTTTCTTATCCTCGTATGCTGTGCCTTCCTAATCTCTTCCTCCTCCTCCACTTCGTTCTTTCATTCTCTTCATGTTCCCTGTCTTTTCTCAGCCTTTCCTTCTTTCCTTCCATCCATCCTCTCCTCCCTTATCCTCATCCTCACCGTCTTCTTTCCCTCCTACCTCTCCCTTCCACCATCCCCTTTCCTCCTCCTCCTCCGCAGTGCCTCCCTCCCTTGTCTTGTCGGCCTCCTGCTACGCGCCGTATATACGCCTCCTACAAACAGGTTCTGGGCCGAGGGTAGGGCGCTGCGACCCTTGTAATGACGTCCCCGCACCGCCGCCTCCGCCACCTGTTGGCTCCTCTGCAGGGGCCTCGGCGGTGGGCCTCCCAGCCTCCCCTCAGGGCCCCGCCGCTCCCCGCTCCTCACTTCAGCCAGCCACGCATCCTGGACCCTGCGAGGCTGTGTGTGTGTGTGTGTGTGTGTGTGTGTGTGTGTGTGTGTGTGTGTGTGTGTGTGGTGATGGTAGTGGTAGTGGTGGGTAGTAGTAGTAGTAGCGATAGAAGTGATAGTGATAGTAGTAGTAGTAGTAGTAGTAGTAGTAGTAGTAGTAGTAGTAGTAGTAGTAGTAGTAGTAGGAAGAGAAGTAGGAGAAGGAGAAGGAAGGGGAGCAGAAATGAACACAAAAGAGAAAGGGCAGCAGCAGACGTGTTAGTTCTTCACGAGGCAGGTTATGAAGAACAAAAAGAACACTGTCTAATCTATAGTAAGAGATGTTCTGTGAGGCGAAGGAGAGGAACAAGAGAAAGAGGAGGAGTTGGAGAAGGAAGGAGAGGAGGACGAGGAGGACCAGAACGTGCAGAGGAAGAAATGAGAGGAAATGTGAAGGAAAGAATACCCTACACACACACACACACACACACACACACACACACACACACACACACACACACACACACACACACACACACACACACACACACACACACACACAGCGGTTGGGGCAGCACGCAGGCCGCGCTTGGCATCCCATTTATCTGTCCCGCCAGACCCCGGACGCCCCGCCCCAACCAGCCCCGCCGTGCCCCGCCCCACCACAACCCACCATAACCCACTCCCACTCCACCCCAACCCCACCACAACCCACCCCGCCCCGCCAAAGTGCGAGAGGTGACGAGAACAATAATTAGGAAAAAATAGAAAGAGAAAAGTTGAAGTAGGAACGAGAACAGAGAAACAAGAAGACCGAGAGAGAGAGAGAGAGAGAGAGAGAGAGAGAGAGAGAGAGAGAGAGAGAGAGAGAGAGGGGCGAATAATAATCTCTCTGAGACCGCCAAAGTCGCCCGCAATCAAATAATGGAGAATTCTCAGCGAGTTTGTGTGGTTAATGGTGAGCCGAGGAGCTTATCAGTGTAAGGGAGGGAGAGGTAGGAGGGGAGGGAGGAAGGGAAGGCATCCAGGGAGAGAGAGAGAGAGAGAGAGAGAGAGAGAGAGAGAGAGAGAGAGAGAGAGAGAGTAGAGAGAGAGAGAGAGAGAGAGAGATGGAGGGAGGAGGTGGAGGAGACTGAAGAGAGAGGGAGAAATGTAGGAAGAGAAGAGGAGAAAAGAAGAAAGGATTGTACGGGTGATGGCGAGAGAGAGAGAGAGAGAGAGAGAGAGAGAGAGAGAGAGAGAGAGAGAGAGAGAGAGAGAGAGAGAGAGAGAAATGCTGTCTTATACTTCTCCCATGTCGTCTTCCATTCCTCTCTACATTCCTCCTCCTTACCCGTTCCTTCCCCCCGTTCCTTCCCTCCCCCCCTCTCTCCTCTCCCTCCTTCCCTCCCCCCACCTCCTAGGCCGCCAAGATCATCACCTGCCATTACACCTTGATGCGAGGTATTATCTGCTTGTCTGTCCTCTATATCTATCGCTGTGTATACCTCCCGCATTCTTCCCCCCGTGTGTGTGTGTGTGTTTGTGTACGTCTCCCAACACCACCACCACCACCACCGCCGCCGCTGCAGCCTGGGAGGAGCGGCCGAGGCGGCAGCCCACCGGGGAAGCCAGGTGGACCCCCCCGCTGCGAGGGTGGTGGGAAAAGCAGCCCTCCCCGCCCAGACCCACGCCGCCCACACCGCCCGCACGCCCACCCTGCACTGAGGCCAGAGTCCGGTGCGCGCGCGGGCGGGGTTGCGTCCTCCCGCCCACCCGCCCACCCCACAATTTGTCACTCGTGTAAGTAGACGGTGGTGTGCGTGGTTACCCTGCCGCCCGCACCCCCACACACGCCGCCCGCACCCCACGCAACACTCCACACGCCGCCCGCACCTCCACACACGCCGCCTGCACCCCACACACACCGCCCGCAACCCAACGATCACACATATCCCGCCCACAGCTGATACTCGCACCCTACACCTGTTTCCTTACTTGTACACCCTTCACACACACACACACACACACACACACACACACACACACACACACACAAGGCAGACAAATTTTATGCATGCCCCAGTATAATTAGGAAGAGGGGGGGGACGAACACCGCGTGAAAATTCCGTACAAACAATTATTCCTTTTAGTTCCACCTCTCTCCCTTCGTGTGTCGCTTTGTTCCTCTGTGTTACTCTCTGTGTTCCTCTGCCCTGCCTGCCTTGGTCTCCTCGTATCTGGGTCACTCTTGTAAGGGCTCTGGGTTCATGTTGTAGTGGTGGTGGTGGAAGGGGTGGTACGTATAGAAGGATGTTTAGGGTTAGATTTGTTATTGGTTGTTTGTTGAGTTGAGTTGGTGGTGGTGGTGGTGGTGGTGGTGGTGGTGGTGGTGGTGGTGGTGGTGTTGATGGTGGTCTTTTTCCACTTCTTTTTCTTCTTCTTTTCTTCTTCTTTTCTTCTTCTTTTCTTCTTCTTTTTCTTCTCTTCTTCTTCTTCTTCTTCTTCTTCTTCTTCTTCTTCTTCTTCTTCTTCTTCTTCGTCTTCTCTCTTCTTCCTCTCCTCTCCTCTCCTCTCCTCTCCTCTCCCTCTCCTCTCCTCTACTATTGTTATGCCATCACTACACTTACCCAACACCACCACCATCACCTTTACTATTACTACTACTACTACTACTACTACTACTACTACTACTACTACTACTACTACTACCTCCAGAAACATCACAACTTACAGTGCTATCACCAACACTCTACCACCACCACCACCACCACCACTACTACTACTACTACTACTACTACTACTACTACTACGACTACTGCGACCAGACGATATTAGTTGGTGGTGCCTAAGCATTATGATACCGATTATTCAGGTCCGATCGAGTGGCTGTATTTACTTAGGGATAATCTGCGCCATTAACCCTGATATTACCTGCAATATTCCCCCCACGCGCCCCATTAAGTCAAATCCTCCTTATACGTCATAATGGTATTCGTCCCCACCTCTCCCTCCCCTTCCCCTGCCCCCTCTCCCTCTCTCTCTCTCCTCTCTCTCTCTCTCTCTCTCTCTCTCTCTCTCTCTCTCTCTCTCTCTCTCTCTCTCTCTCTCCTCTCTCTCTCTCTCTCTCTCTCTCTCTCTCTCTCTCTCTCAGTCCACACAAACAGCCCAGTAAGGACCAAAATGCATGCTGCTGTTGGTTTGGCTTTTTGTTCCTCCTTCATGCTCCTTTGTGTTTCCTCCTCCTCCTCTTCCTTACCTCGTCCTCCATCTATTACCTCCACCATCTCCTCCACATTTCCCGCTTATACTCGTACATGTTACTTTCCACCGTTGCCTTGCTTTATTTTTACTACTTCTCCACATCTCCTGCCAGTCAAACATCCAGTGATATGTTTATGCATCCACCACGTGCTTCTCGTCCTCGTGTTCTCGTGGCCTCGTGTTCTCATCGCGTCGCCCGTGTAGCTTTATGAAACAGAATAGCTACGTTAGGTATACTGCATTCTTCTCTTTTTTTCGTGTTTTTTTTTTCTTTTCTTTTCTCTCATTCATTCGTCAATGTTTCTTGTTCCGTCTGTCCTGAAATGAAATAGAGCGGCTGTGTTTGGGTACTGGGTGTCTCTTTGTTTTGTCTCTTTTTCCTCTTTCTTCGTGTATTCGTTCCTTTTTCCCTTATTCATCCTTTCTTTCCTCGTGTTTTCTTTCCCTTTCTCTCATTCTTCCCTCAGTCATCCGTCTTTCTTTCTCCTTCCGTCCGTCTTGTTTAGTTTCGTCAGGTTAGCACAATCCTTCTCTCGTGGGGCTGTTTGACGTGTGGCGGCCTCGACCTGCCCTGCACTCACCACCTCTGAGCAGCGGCCGCCTCTCGCACAGCCGCCCGTCCATCACCTCCGGGCCGCGCCGCTCGTCACGTCCACTCCATTATTATTATAGACAGTTATTATAGAAAGGTACGCCGGCCAGGGTTTTCACTTTAATTTTTGGACCAGATACTAAAAGAAGCGAAGGACTAACACGGGGAGGAAAAGGGCTGGGTAGAGGTATTCTTAAGAAGTACAGGGAGGAAAGGGAAGGAGTGACTTACGTACTGTTAGGAGCGTGGAAGCGCGGCACACTGCAGGCTCTCCCGGGTACTGACCTGCGGGAGGAAGAAGGAAGGGCGTCAGGCTGGTTACAGGTAAACATACAGGTTAATACAGGTACACAGGAATGCACGTGAGACTTGAGGTATTACAGGTGTTCGGGCTACAGGACTAACACACACACACAGACACACACACACATACACACGTTAATGAATTCAGCACAGAGCTCCTCCCGCGGGTGGGTCGTGGCCGCGGATGACACCCACCGCGTCGTGTTATTTTCTTTGTATTGGCGAGGCGAGGCAGCCGCTTGAGGCCCATTAACAGGCTGATTGTTCACCTCCAAGGGGCGGGTCGTCAGCCTAAATAGAAATTAGGCTGTTTAAAAGCCACTGGAGGCGGAGGGGACTGCGGCAAAAAACACCACCACCACCACCACCACCACTACTACTACTACTCCGTCCACCTCCCCGCCCACCTTCCCGCCTGCCTCCCGCCCACCTTCCCGCCCGCCTCCTGCCCGCCTACCTCAGGGACGCGGGCAGGAAGACACGAGGCAGGGGCGTGAGGGCGGTGAGCTGCGGCTTCTGCTGGTCACTACTTCCTGGAATCATTTAGAAGTCCTCATTCTGCGCCCTCACGCCCACACGCCCGCACACTCATCCACGCGCCCTGCACCTTGTAGATAATGACACCCACGCACATCATCCCTAGCCACACACACACACACACACACACACACACACACACACACACACACACACACACACACACACACACACACACACACACACACACACACACACACCTGCCATATACGCCCTCGTGCACGCCCATACCTCCTGACACGCACCATATCGGCCCCGCCCACACACCCACGCCCCTCACCGCCCTGTAATCCATCAACGTAATCGCGGGACCTTAAAAACGGGGATTGCTGTCTTCGTCTGTTTGACTGTGTGTGTCTGTGCATGTCTCTTTTACACACACACACACACACACACACACACACACACACACACACACACACACACACACACACACACACACACACACACACACACACACACACACACACACACACACACAGAGGGAGGAAAAGAGAGAGAATGCCACAGGCCTCCCCGGGGTGTCCCAAGGGAGAGGGTGGGGGAGTCGCACAGCTGGAGGTCCCATCATGCCCCATCACCGAAAAGTGCCAACTCAGCCCCTTCCCGGTAACTGGTGTGAGGGCGCCCAGTGGTCCCCGCCAGGCCCAACAAGGCTGACCCATTCTCGCCCTCTGTATAGCCAGACGCCCGTCCATTCAGGGGCCAAACACTATTACACAGGGCACCTCCTCTACTCCTCCTCCTCCTCCTCCTCCTCCTCCTCCTCCTCCTCTTCACCGTGTTGCTTCTTCCTCCTCCCCTACCGTCTCGTTTGTGTGTTGTCGCTTCTTGATACTCTTCCCTTCTTCTTCTTTCCTTCCTCCTCCTCCTCCTCCTCCTCCTCCTCCTCCTCCTCCTCCTCTTCACCGTGTTGCTTCTTCCTCCTCCCCTACCGTCTCGTTTGTGTGTTGTCGCTTCTTGATACTCTTCCCTTCTTCTTTCCCTCCTCCTCCTCCTCCTCCTCCTCCTCCTCCTCCTCCTCCTCCTCCTCCTCCTCCTCCTTCCAATGAAAGTAGAGGGAAAGTTATGGCGAGATCAGGGAGTTCAAGGAAGGAAGGAAGGAAGAGGACATGAAATAAAGGAAGGGAAATGAAAGGGAAGAAAGAAAGTCAGGAACAATATGGAGGGAACGAAGAAAGGAGAAAAGAATAGAAGGTTTTGGCAGAGGAAGATAAATGAAAGGATGGATGAATGAGGAAATGAAAGAGGAAAGAATGAGAAGGGAAGGAAGAAGTGTTAAGAATGGAAGAGGGAAGGAATCAAGCAAATGAAAGGAGAGGGAAAATGTAACAAATAATGGAAAATACAGAAGCAGGGAAGGTAAAAAGAGATGAAGCAGAAGAAAGGAAAGATGTAAAAGAGTAAATGAGGAAGAGAAGAATAAATGTGGACGAAGTAAATAAAAGAAGGGAAACAAAAAGAAATAAAGACAAGAAAAAAAGAGAAGCCGAGAAAAGCGAAAAAAACGAAAAAAGTCTAATATAGAAAAGTAAAAAAAGTGAAAAGGAAAGAGAGAGAGAGAAAATGAGAATAAAGAAAAAAATAAATAATGGGCAAAAAGGGAAATATAATAAATCAGAGAGAGAGAGAGAGAGAGAGAGAGAGAGAGAGAGAGAGAGAGAGAGAGAGAACATAGGAGAAGAAAGGAAGCAAGGAAATAAAGAAAATAACAGATAATAATGAAGAAACAGGAGAGAGAGAGAGAGAGAGAGAGAGAGAGAGAGAGAGAGAGAGAGAGAGAGAGAGAGAGAGAGAGAGAGAGAGAGAGAGAGAGACGTGGGGGTGGAGGCAGGGGAGACAAAAGGTTGGCATCCCTGAGTGACTGTTTGTTGTGACGGCGTGGCTCAGTTGCAGCTTATCTCTCTCGTCATTACAACTTGTCTTCCTCTCTCCCCGCCACCCTCCATCAGGCTTCCCCTTCCTCCCTCCCTGATCCCTCCCCATCCCTCCATTCTATCCATTCCTTCCCCTTTCTATTTACTTATCTCTCTTCATTGTTATTTATCTTTGTTTTTTCGAGTTTCCTTCCTTAATTTCTTCTTTCTTTCTTGATTATTTTGCTTCTTCATCCTTTCCTCTTCTGTAATGCCGTCGTTTTTTTCTCTCTCTCTCTCTCTCTCTCTCTCTCTCTCTCTCTCTCTCTCTCTCTCTCTCTCTCTCTCTCTCTCTCTCTCTCTCTCTCTCTCTCTCTCTCTCTCAATGTATTATATTACTCTTTTCTTCCTTTTCTTTCCATCAGTAAGGCCTTTTCCTCTTCTACACTATCGTAATATCTCCGTCTTTTGTCCTTTATATTTCATTTTTCTTCATTCTTTCCATTTTTTTTTTTTCCTTCTGTGCATTCCCTTGTTTCATCCATCCTATATTCCTTTTCTCAATTTTACTTTCAGTTTGCTTCTTTCCTTCCCTCTTCAGTTCCTTTCTTCCTTCCTTCCTTCCTTCCTTCCTTCCTTCCTTCCTTCCTTCCTTCCTTCCTTCCTTCCTTTCTTCCTTCCTTACTTACTTTTTTTTATTTAGTTTCTAATTTTATTTACTCTTTCTTTTTACTGCCTTATTTTCTTCATTGCTTCATTAATTAATTAATTAATTAATTCACTCATTCATTCATTCATTCAATCCTATAATTCTATAAGAACAACACACTTGAAACACACACACACACACACACACACACACACACACACACACACACACACACACACACACACACACACACACACACACACACACACACACACACACACACACACACCAGTAACTAATGGTAGGGACACAGAAGACAGACAAATGTCCTCTCCCCGCGGCCTGCCTGCCTGGAGGGTCCCAAGGAGGCGATAGATAGCGAGATAAAAGGCGAGATGATCCACCTTGTTATCTGGCCGGCGTCGTGTCCCAGGTGTCTGTAGCGAGGCCCCGTCACACCTGGCTACCTCGGGGCAACTGCTATATAAGGGCCACCACCACCACCACCACCACCACCACCACCACCACCACCTCTTCCTCATCCTCTTGCTCCTTCTGATTCTTCTCTTCCAGGTTCCTCTTTCTTTGTCGCCTTACTTTCGTTTTAGTTTTAATCTCCTCTTTGCCTCTCTGCTTCTCTTCCATGCTGCTTTTTAGTCGAGGCCATTCTTTTATTTATTCTTCTTTTCCTCCTTATTTCTCCTTTCTCATCTTCCCTTTTCTTCTCTGTACATTTTTTTTTTTGCTTTTATTTACTCTCCTCTACCTCTCTATGTCTTTTCCTCCTCCTCCTCCTCCTCATCCTCCTCTTTTACGCCTCCTGCTTTCATTTACTCCTCCTCTTCATCTATGTCTCTAGTCCTTCTCCCACTCATTCTTCTTTTCCTTCCTCTCCTCCTGTTCTTTACTCCTCCTCAGACTTTCATTCACTTCTCTTCACCTCTTTTATCGTCCTCCTCCTCCTCCTCCTAATCTTTCTTCTCTTACTTTTCTTAACCCAAATTAAGTGAAAGGAGAATAAGACAAGGCAAGATAAATGAAAGGTATGCACAGGAAGAAGGAAGCAAGGATGGAGGGATGAAGGAGGAGGAGGAGGAGGAGGAGGAGGAGGAGGAGGAGGAATGAAAACGCTGAAGGGAATGAGAAAGGTCAGTGAGGAAGGAGGGAGGGAAGGAGGAAGGGGATTGGAGGGAGGGGGATAGGATGAAAAAGAAGGGAGGGAAGGAGGAATGGAGGGAAGCTGGGCACATATTCCCCGTATTTGTTGTTTTTTCTGAAGTTGCACGGAGGTATTGGAGGGCAGTGGTGGTGGTGGTGGTGGTGGTGGGAGAGGAGGTGTGGTGGGGGGTGTAGGAGGGGAGAGGTGGTGGTAGGAGGGATGGACTTGTGAGGGTCATGTGCGGGGCTCCCACTTTCACACATCACTACCAACACCACCACCACCACCACTACTATCACTACTACTACTACTACTACTACTACTACTACTCTCCTTTCTTCTCCGTCGTCACCTTTTTCGCCTCTCATTTTCATGTGCTCAGAATTCTACACGAAGGTCCGGGTGTGTGTGTGTGTGTGTGTGTGTGTGTGTGTGTGTGTGTGTGTGTGTGTGTGTGTGTGTAGGGTGGTGGGTTGGGGGGGGGGACAGATGGACTCACGACCCATTGTCTAACTCACTATTACTCACCTCTACTCACCCAACACTTCTTCCCTTACACCATCCTCCTCTCCTCCCCCTCCTTCTCTCATCTCTGGTTTGTCTGAATTCTCCTCCACACTGTACGCGTGTTAATCCTCCTCTCTCTTCCTTCTTTGCCTTTCCTGTTCCATTATTTTCCTTTCCTTCGTTTCTTTCTTTCTCTTCTTCATCAGATGGATGCCGTCTTGCCCAGGGGCTCACATTCAGGCAAGGACGCCGGGAGAGAGAGAGAGAGAGAGAGAGAGAGAGAGAGAGAGAGAGAGAGAGAGAGAGAGAGAGAGAGAGAGAGAGAGAGAGGTCTGCGGGTCTGGAGGGTGAGTGGTGTGCGTCGGGGGAAGGCTGGAAGATGTGTAAGGACTTGTTGCCCTCCGCCACCACCGCCACTATCACCGCCGCCGCCGCCGCCGCATGGAGGTCACCGTGGCCCCTCCAGTACATTGTGGTGCGCGGCGTTGACAGCCTGGTGTTTTTATCATCCGGCGGCAGGGAGGAAGGGCGGGCGAGGGTGAGAGGAAGGGCGGGAGGGAGACCAAAGGGTAAATCTATATGATCGTAATAAGGTAAAAATTTTCGGTTCCTTGTTCCCGTGGGTCGAGCAAAGAAACAAAAGTGACCAACTCACTCCACAAAGAGGCGCATGCGTCGAGTGGGCGGGGCCAAGTGTCAGATTCCCCGCTGATTGGGTGGCCGGGTGGGTGGGGGCGGAGCAAGGCCACCCCACCCCCCAAGCCTCCTCACCCCACCCGTCACCTTACCTTCAATTATTTTCGTGAAGAATTGGGCGGTAATGCGAGGCCTCTGGGTTCCTCTGATCGATTTGACGACTTGTATGAGAAACTGAGGCCGGCCAAGTGTTTGTTGACGTGGCAGGGGTGAGGAGCAGGGGGCAGGGGTGAAATGGAAGGTAAATAGACGACTGAAACTGGAATAAGCGCACGAGAGGGACGGAGAGGAGGAGGCGGGAAGGGAGGGAGGGGGAGGGAGCGGGACGGGAGGGCTGGATGATGCTGCTGCTGCTGCTGCTGGCCTGGTGTGGGTTCCCGTCACACCAGAGTTTCCTTTCCACGCAGAAGCAAGACTCGATGGGCTACCTATCGCTGTCATCTCCATGCGTGTGCCTTCTCGTGTGTGTGTGTGTGTGTGTGTGTGTGTGTGTGTGTGTGTGTGTGTGTGTGTGTGTGTGTGTGTGTGTGTGTGCTCTTTGCAAAATGCTTTCAGGTTGAGGCACACACTGCTTTCATGCCTCGCAGAAAGTAAAAAAAAAAAAATATAATAATAATAATAACAATAATAAAATATATATATGCAAAAAAAAAAAAAAAAAAAAAGAAAGAAAAAAATCACCCTCCTGCTTTGCTCCTGCCTGAACCAGCACAAACCTGCCACCTTGCATCTCCTCCCCCTTCCTTCACCCCTTCCCTCTACCTCCCCCTCCCTCCATCCCTCCCTCCCTCCCTCCCTCCAGGTACTCATATTCATAACTCGGCGTGAAATCACCACCAACTTCTCGACTCGCCTGATGAAAGCATGATCTAAGAGCCGCAGCGAGGCCAGGCAAGCGACTCAGCGAACCGGGGAGCGAGTGTGCAAGAGGAAGAGTACCGCAGTGTGCTGGGAGAGTAATGAATAGTGGGGAGAGGTAATGGAGGTGTCGAGGTGTTCTTCTGAAGTCCCTGAGGTGTTCCTGAATGCTGTGGATGGAGGATGTGGAGTGTGGAGGGATGCTGGGTGGTTCAGGATGTGAGCGAGTGGTGTGACTGTGGGAGAGAGAGAGTGAGTGGTGGAGTGTGCGGAAGGGCGAAAGGGCACGGAAGGTGTAAAAGGGGTGATGAGAAGGGGAAGGATGGTGAAAGGTGTGAGGGGGAGTAGGATGGGATGCTGGGGCGTGGGTAGGGGTGGTGGTGGGTTTGGGGAGGGGTGGTGGTGAGTGGTAAGGGGTATGTTGTGAGGAGGCCATATACGTGTGTGTGTGTGTGTGTGTGTGTGTGTGTGTGTGTGTGTGTGTGTGTATTTGGTTAAGTTACACACACACACACACACACACACACACACACACACACACACACACACACACACACACACACACACACACACACACACACACACACACACACACACACACACACACACACACACACACACACACACACACACACACACACACACACACACACTTGATATATGCATATACACGCTCCATCATACTGCCCCGCCCAATTTACATACACACACACACACACACACACACACACACACACACACACACACACACACACACACACACACACACACACACACACACACACGCACGCACGCACGCACGCACGCGCCATCCATTAAATCATGTTCTGTCGAATTTACGCCCAAGCACACACACACACACACACACACACACACACACACACACACACACACACACACACACACACACACACACACAGACGCACGCACGCACGCACGCGCGCGCGCGCGCGTGTTTGATTCATGCACTTACACGTTTCGTACACGGAGACCCACCCTCTACACACACACACACACACACACACACACACACACACACACACACACACACACACAATGACTTACGATAGGAGGGGGAGAGGGGAGGGCGAAGAGTGAATGTTGACCGAATTCTCGAGATGCCTTTTGCGCCAGCGGGTCAGGTGGCAGGTGAGGCTTGACATGAGTCACCGGAGCGAGTAATTACCTGGCCGAGATTAGGGAGAGTGGCTGATTGGGCGGGGGCTCCTGATTGGGTAAAGCACGCCAGCTGGAGCGGCACAAGAAGGAAAAGATAAAGCAGACGAGGAACAACAAGGAGGAGAGGAAGGATGTCAGGAGTAGGAAGAGGAGAAGGAGGAGAAGGAAGAGATAAAGGAGATGAGGAGCAACAAGGAGGAAAGGAAATGTAGGAAGTAGGAAGAGAAGAACAAGGAACAAGACCAGGAGGAGAGAAACGAGACGAGCAACAACAAGGAAGAGTGTCAGAAGAGAAGAAAAAGAAAGAAAACAAAAAGCAAGACGAGAAGGAGAGAAAGGAGGCAAGCAACAACAAGGAGGGTTATATTGGGAGTTCGATAATGGAGTAGGAAGAGAAGAGAGGAAGAGGAGGAGGGGTAAATAAAGGAGACCAGGAGCGACAAGGAGGAGGAGGGATATCAAGAGTTGGTCGAGGGAGTAGGAAGAGGAGAAGGACGATGACGAGGACAAGACAAAGGAGGAGGAGGAGGAGGAGGAGGAGAGAAACGAGATAAGTGATGACAGATATTGCACAGAGAAGGAAGACAAGGAGGAGGAGTAGAAAATGGAGGAGAAAAAAAGGAGGTTAGAATAAGAATCTAAATTTTCCCATGTAAATAAAAGAAAAAATAAGAGAAGGAGGAGAATGATTTAAAGGAGAAGAACAGGAGGAGGAATAAAGAGAAACAGGAAAACAAGGAGGATGATAAAGCAAAAGAATGAACAAAAAGTAGAAAAGGATAAGAAGATCCACCGAGAAATAGAAAAGAAAGGATAAGGAGGATGAAGAAAAGGAGGAGAGAAATAAAATAAGTAGAAGAGGAGGGAGATGACGATTAGAAGTGCAGGGGAAATTGGAAAGTAATGATAAGAAGGAGGAGGAGAAAAGAAGAAGAAATTAGGAGAGAATATATATATAGACAGTAAAAGAAGACTGAATTATTACACGGTTAGTACCAGAACAAAAAAAAGAAGACAAAGGAGGAAAGAAGAAGAGGCAGACCACAACGAACACTGAAAAATAAAGAGAAAGAAGGAAAAGAAGAAGGATGACTTGAAACCACCTCTTGAAAACAGCCAGAATTACTTTCCCGTCTAGTCTTATCGCGCATTACCTTCCTGACACGTCTTTTCTTCATTTCCTGCTTACCATCATCCCTCTCACCTCTCTCTCTCACCTCTCCCTCTCACCATCACAAATAGCCAACCTTCAGTGGAGCTTTTTTTACATAAACACAGTCGGTTCCTTCGCGATAAATGGCTTTATATTATCCGCCATTTAAGTAAATCCCCCTTGAGTCAGGACTAGTCACTGGGGAAGGCGCTGAGTCACGGTGAGTCACGTTGAGGATGCCACGGACCTCCTTTGTTGACTCACGACTCAATGGGGCTTCATGCTTCACCGTTTAGGCTTAATAATGTGCCAGGCAAGGAGAGGGAGGGGATGGAGATGGAGGGAGGGATGGATAGGGAAGTGTGTGTGTGTGTGTGTGTGTGTGTGTGTGTTTGGGTGTGGATGCTTAAGCTAGATAGAAATGGAAGTGGGTGTAGGTGAGAGAGAGAGAGAGAGAGAGAGAGAGAGAGAGAGAGAGAGAGAGAGAGAGAGAGAGAGAGAGAGAGAGAGAGAGAGAGAGAGAGAGAGAGAGAACACACAGACAGGATACAAAAACCAAAAAATAGCATCTAATTATTTAAAACCACACATCCTTTACACACCACGCTCCTTATAAGCCAGGCTGCCTCTGAAACAATGCACGGAATGGAAAGCAAAGAATCAAACACACACACACACACACACACACACACACACACACAGAGAGAGAGCTCCCAGTCTGCCCACGTCCCTATAATGCCCTAATCTGAATGCACTAAAATTTAACCCTCAGATAGCTTCCACGGGCACACAGCGAATAAACATACTTCCCCGCTTCGATAGGACGATTCTGCCTGAAGAAGGTGGCTGTATTACGTTTATACGAGCGCTCTTAGGAGTTTATGACGTCCTCTCAGACATCATTTGTAAAAGGGTTTAGCGGTGCGGCTGCAGTGTATCTCTTGGCGGTTAAGCTTCACTGGATTACTGGCTTCGTTCGTTTCAGTTCAGTTTCAGTTCGTTTCAGTTGGTGTTTCGTTTCTTCAGTCATTCTATAGATCCAGAAAGAAGGTATGGAAGATCGAGAAAGAATTGGATCTACTGCCTGAAAGTGGTTGTGAGGCTGAAAGGGATAGATGAAGCAGAAGCAAACGATAGAACCACATGGCAAAGTCTCATTCCAAACAGAGACTTAGTAGAGAAACGGGACACAACCTGAGATGATTCTACAGACAATATCCTGATGCTGTAAAGTTACCCCCCGTTAGAAGAAAGCAAGATAACTGTAATACATGAGTGACTGGAAATGCGTTTGAAGTTCCTCTATTTACTTATTCCTTGCAGTGCTGTGCTAACTTTTGTCATTCTTTGTTAATATTCAGAGCGTGTTGAAAAATTGTTTGCATGGACACGCAGAAAGAAAGGGAAAATAAGGGTTAGTTTTGTCCACTTCTTTGCCACTGAACTATTGAAGTGAGTAGTACAAAGTCATTGTTTAAAAGTTGTAGGTGTTTATGATAAAATTGCTTAGTACTGAAGGGGTTAAATAATCATCCTAAATAGTAAGATTCTATACTTATATTCGAAATTAATTTAACTTTTGCCATGGTTGTGAAAGGGTTAAAACCTGCGCGGTGTATTGATCAATATATAAATGAGAATAAATTATTAAGTAAATAAATAAACAAGTAATTAGGTTTCTACTGAGATATCGCTTTTTTTATTGAGAGTTGAAGTTTACTTAGTTATGGCACTCTTAACGAGATAATGTGGTATCGGCCAGGGCTACAAGAAAGCGCCACCTCTCCAAACAGAAAGATCCCCATGAGAGACGATCGGACTCGCAAACCTAAGGCCGCACCGCAAGCCGGGCAGTGTTGACTCGTGGTCACAAGTCATTTCCACTAAGTCTCACTCATTTCCACTGTGTCTGATATTTCCATCACTCTAAAGTCATCCGATCATCTAACAGTTTCCTAGCAAAACCTGACAACTTTCTCAATAGCCCAGAGCACTCAAGACTGAGGGAAGACGCTAAGCACAGTAGGAGTGCGTGTGATGTATTACTGAACCACTGGCCATGACTGCACCATAAAGTCCTGCTTAAACAGAGGAAATTTTTATCACATCTTAACCTCCTTGACTGGATTAATATACTGCTTGAGGAAGGTATCAATTTCTTTACATTGCAATATTTTTTTTTTTTTCAAGAGTGAAGTCTGGCCAAAGGCAAAAATATAAAAATAAAAAAATAGAAAAAAGACTGCTCATTGTGCTGTTCCCCCAAAAATAATTATAGGAGTAGATATCAAAACATCGTATTTGAAGGCGTCTTGGGACTCCTCTTTTCAAACAGTTCAAGCCGCATGAAGGAAGAAACATAGAAACAAGTAGTGAGTCCCATAAATTTACTGTTAAAAGCCACGAAAGAGTTAACCCTCGTACTGGTAAAGCGCACAGAATAGGGGGAGCGATGAGCGGAAAGTGTTGTGCTGCGGGGCCGCGGAATCCTGGCTAACAATTTAACAATATCGCTTGCTGGAAGTGTGGGTATTAGGAGTGAGTGGCGCGCACCAGCCGGGGACTCCCAAGGCTGATACAATGAAGCAGGGGGTCTTTCATCTTCATCCTTCAAAGAAAATTCCTCCCTTGACTCATGTTGCTGAGAGAGGAGAACAGCGAAGGGAGAAAAAAATACTTCTTAGAAAATTGTTGTTTACACACGAGATAGCGCCATTCGGCCGCTGTCAAAATTATTTATGATAATAAGATTTGCACGGATCTTTCATCCAGACATTATGATGGACAGCTCCTGGCCCTCCCACCCCCCCACCCCCTTCTCTCTCTCTCTCTCTCTCTCTCTCTCTCTCTCTCTCTCTCTCTCTCTCTCTCTCTCTCTCTCTCTCTCTCTCTCTCTCTCTCTCTCTCTCTCTCCTGTCTTAAGTGTTGACTCTCTCTTGAGAAGCAACTAATATAATGAATCTAATGTAATTTCATGAGGGGAGAGAGAGAGAGAGAGAGAGAGAGAGAGAGAGAGAGAGAGAGAGAGAGAGAGAGAGAGAGAGAGAGAGAGAGAGAGAGAGAGTTACTTTCACACACACACACACACACACACACACACACACACACACACACACACACACAGGAGGAGGAGCAGTGGGCCAACAGTCTCTCCCTCGCAGCTGTCAGGAGGTACGAGGTGGCCGGGCCGTGATTTGAGACGCCCGTGAGGCCACCTGTTGCAGCATACCTGTTGCTGAACACCTGTCCCACCTACCGTTGCCACTGCTGCTACTACCCTCCCCGCGCCGCGTCTCATTGGTCGCAGCATCGGCGGGAGAGCTGACGTCACAGGCGGGTTTCGAACGCAAACAAGGAGCTCAGAAAAAAAAATAAAAATTGATGGGTGTACGAGGAGTGAGTTTCTTTGTTCGCCGCAGACCATCCACACCACGCCGTCCATCCCCGTCTTGGCCCCGAGCACCAGCAGCACCACCGCCGCCACCCCCACCGCCGGCAGCAGCAGCAGCAGTGGCGGTGGCGGCAGCGGCAGGTGATCTGAATCGTGTTCCTCACTCGATATTTCATTCTTACTTTCATTTCCTCACTTGTCCGGCTCCCGCTGTTTTCCTCGCGTAACTCAGACCAACGCTCTAATTTGCTGTGGATTTAAGCCGAGAACGAGGCGGGGAGAGAGAGAGAGAGAGAGAGAGAGAGAGAGAGAGAGAGAGAGAGAGAGAGAGAGAGAGAGAGAGAGAGAGAGAGAGATGGTAAAAAAAAAAAGTGACAAAAAAGTATTATCCTGAAGAGACAGAGGAAGGATAAAATGCAAAAGAAAAAAAAAAAAAAAGCAACAAGTAAAAAAGTAAGTATCCTGAGCGAGAGAGCGAGGTGGCGTGGCGGTGTCAGAGTGGAGCATGCCGCCAGCCTTGAGACAGGGAGCTGAGGCGATGGTTCCTTCCCAAGCGTGTAATTGTGAATCGAGTGGAAACAGGGAGGAGTGTCAAGTTAATCTGTCCGTGGCGTTTTCTTTCACATATTTAAGCACAGACGAAATTAAACGTCTCTTAGGCTTAGCGCGGGATTTAGAGAGGGAACGTGACGCGGCTGTGTTCAGGAGAGATAATAATAATGTTGGTGAGGTGGGAGGGTGGGTGGGTGGTCTGTGGTGGTGGTTGTGGTGGTGGTGGAGATGGTGGAGGTGGTTGTCGTGATAGTGTTGATGGTGGTGGTGGTGCTGATGATGAGGCTGGTGGCTTGTGATTGGAATAAGGTGAGGAAAACAAGAAGGAAGAAAGAGAAGTAAAATGTTTGTTTATTTTTTTTTAGGTATTTGTTTGTTTGTTTATTTGTTTAGTTGTTTGTTAGTTTGTTTGTTTGTTGTTTGTTGTTGTTGTTGTAGTGATTATTTCGTTGATATGATTATTGATATTATACTTTTAATTAAACATTACAGATCATTATATTATTGCAAGAATTAGACATTCATGAGTAGGGGACGAGATTAATGATAATGATATTTACACTAGTTATAATTGTAGTAGTGACGGTAGTGTTTCATCCACCACATCACAAAAACACTACCACTTCACACACACACACACACACACACACACACACACACACACACACACACACACACACACACACACACACACACACACACACACACACTGCACTTCAAACAAGGATCACAACACACCCCCACCTGCCGCCGTCTGGCCTCAGTATCGCCCCAAATATTTGAAACCTAATAATTCTGATTGGCTACTACCCCCGAGGCTCCTTCCCCGCCCGGTGTCGAATGTCCTTCGGCGCCCAGCTGGCCCAGAGGCTGCCGCAGGGACCCCGGGGCTGCGACAGTGATCCTGGAAGCCTCGAGGGGCGCTACCAATACTCTCTCTCTCTCTCTCTCTCTCTCTCTCTCTCTCTCTCTCTCTCTCTCTCTCTCTCTCTCTCTCTCTCTCTCTCTCTCTCTCTCTCTCTTCTGTGCTTCGGATTCTTAAAGATCAGTAAGGAGTTAAGTTTATGAGTGTAGAATGAATTTTGAATACTACTGAAAGATTCTGAAGGAAAAGAATTAGAGACAGACAGAGAGACAGACCATGAAACAAGTAGACAGATAGACAGAAGGACAGACAGACAGACAAAAAAAAACATAAGAAAAAAGTAGACATGATAGACATATAGACGAATGGATGAATGGATGAGAAGGAGGAGGAGGAGGAGAAAGAGGAGATGAAGGAGGAGGAGGAGGTCGCCGTATCGTGTAGCTGTGGAAGGAATGAAGGAGAAGGAGGAGGAGGAGCAGGAGGAGGAGGGTGAGGACAGAGATGCTGGGCTGCTGCTATCTGTCAGGCTTCAGGTTCACACTCAGAACTCAATAGCGTAACCTTAGCCGAGTGAGGCGGGCCGAGGGGCTGGAGGCACGGACGGCAGGGCGGGATACGGACATGGGCTGAGGTGAAGCGGGCGAGGGGAGCGACAACAGCAGGGAGAAATGGGGCCACGCGGAAAGGGGACACGAGTGCTGAGGGGAAAATACGAACTTTCAAGAGAGGAGAAAAGAAAGGGGAATTGAAAAGGGAAATTTTTTGGGGGATGGGATGGAATGATGGATAAAAGACTTTGAAGAAATAAAGGTGCGTTGATTGGAAAATACGGAATTAGAGGAAAGACAAAGGCAAATGAAAACACGTGTAGAATTTTAAGAAGTGGAAATAGAGATACTTAGAGGAGGAAATAAGGTTATGCGGAGGGGAAGTATACATTTAAAGGAAAGAAAAGAGGGGGAAGGAAAACACTTGCTGGTTAAAAAATAACAGAATAAGTGAACATTAGGAAGATTAACGAAGAGTATGATGGAAACGAAAGGATTAAAACAGAAAATGGAGAAACAAAAGGATGAAACATGAAGTAGGGAAGGAGAAAAAAAATATTGGGTGCATTGCAAAGAAAAGGAGAGAAAGTAAAGGACAGTTTTCCTCACATAACGAACTGGCCTCTTATGTGAAGAAAATCAGACAAAAAATGAATATGTAGATAAAACATAAAAGAGGAAGGAAATGGGAGAAAAAGAAGGAGGAGGAGGAAGAGAAGAAAGGAAAGGAAAGACGAAGAGAAAAAACAGAGATGATAATGGTCTTGAGAGTAAAGTAGACAGAAAAACAGATAGACACTAGAACGAAAAGAAAAAGGAGAGTGGCTGAGAGGAAGAGAGAGATACAGAATCTAATACCTTTTGAGTTTCCTGGGAGAGTGGGGAGGGAAACTAGAAAAGGTGACAAGATGGAAACAAGATACGAGGGGAAAGGAAACAAGGGAAAGTGAGACAAAACAGTAAGGAAGAGACTAGGCGGTGATAATGACTCCTGGAGAAATTAAACTGGTGGGTGATGGGAAGGAGGAAACAAGAATGAAAAAGAAGTGGATGAATGGAAGGTCACTATGTGGATGGACGGATGTATGGATAAGTAGTCTGGTTAACTTAGTAAGAACAAATGAATGAATGAATGAATGAAAGATGGATAGGCTGAATCGGTTTATGAATTAATGAATGAGTCAGTATGTAGATGGATGCTAGTCTGGTTGGTCGGATGGGAGCTAATGGATGAATGAATGAATGACGGATGGAATGAACTGATGTCTGTATGTATGTATGTATGATGTATGTACAGTCGTGTTGATGGATAAATGTACGTATGGATGCTAGAACTGAATAGAAACATATGAGGGAATGAATGAATGATGAATAAGATAAAATGATGTATGAATGAATGAACGAGTCAGTATGTCGATGGATGAATGTATGGACGTCTTGTTAGGTGGATGAGAGGCGAGCATGCAGACATGGGCGCCGCGTGACAGACGTGTGGATGAATGGGCGCCTAACCGGATTCATGGGCGAATTTTAAACCCTGCTCGGCGGCGCCACGGCAGCACCACGGCGCCACCACACCGCCACACCACAGGGGAGCCTCGGGGCGACACCTGACCCAGGAGGTGGAGGGGCGAGGCGGAGCAGGTGAGTGGAGGAGGTGAGGTGGTGGAGGTGAGCAGGATGTGTGGTGCTGACCCTTCTGTCCCCACCCACTGCCCATTGTCCTTATGCCCACGTCCTCCCCACCTGTTGACCCCCAGCCTCCCCCACTATCATCCCCGCCCGTCCATTGTCTAAGGCGTCCACCACCACCATCACCACTGCCCTCGCCGCCCACCCGGGATACCATCTCCCCGAAACCTAAGACGCGCATCATAAAAAAAAAAAAAAGAAAAGTAAAAATCACAGTACACTCCATCTGTCACGGGTGGAAGGGAGGGTGGGGAAGAGAACAGTGGAGGCATGGAGGGAGGCAAAGGGAGGAAAGAGGGAACATGCTTATAGGGAAAGGAGAGAGAGTCCACGTGTGTGTGTGTGTGTGTGTGTGTGTGTGTGTGTGTGTGTGTGTGTGTGTGTGTGTGTGTGTGTGTGTGTGTGTGTGTGTGTGTGTGTTGGTTGACCGACGCTGCGACAACAAGGGAGACAAGTAGTACAGTGTTCCAGAGGGAGTGGCAGGGGAGGGGAGAGGAGGGGAGGGAGGGCAGGGCATAAAACACGGCCCGCGTCGCCGCAGTGGCCACAGGGGGAGGTGTGAAGCGCGGCGGTCGGCCTCAGGTAGGCTGGACCCCGTGGGAACCTACTGGCAGCACACCTCTCCCTAGGCCTCCTCCTCCTCCTCCTCCTCCTCCTTCTCCTCCTCCTCCTCCTCCTCCTCCTCCTCCTCCTCCTCCTCCTCCCCCAGGTGGTGACTGCCGTGGGAGGCGTTCCGAGCCTCGTGTGCGTCAGTGGAAGGGGACGGGCGGGTGACAGTCGGTGGTGTGCGGGTTTGTTTGACATTCTTGTGGTCCATTTGGCCCAGCTGAGGAAGCCGGGGAGGGGGAGGGCATGGGAGGGAGTGGGAGGGGGCGTAGAGGGTCGTTACACACGTCTACATCCTCCTCCTCCTCCTCCTCCTCCTCCTCCTCCTCCTCCTCCTCTTTCTCCGCTTCACGCATCACCATCGTTCTCTCACGGAGGAGCCTCTATTCCATGCCTATCCTCGCCACCTTTCCCTTCCTTCCTTTCCATCACCTGAAAACTAACAGTGCGCCTTGACTTTCACCTGTTCACGTCATTCTCGTCACCTGCATCACCCAGCAACTCATCCTCCACACTCACACTGTCCCTTCTCACCCTCTACGCGCCCTCACATCTAACACAGTCCTATCACCCTCACACTTAACTGTCCTCCCTCACATTTTTTTCTCTCTCTCACTTTCTCCGTGGCGTAACCTCCCTCACTAACACCCTCACACTTAACTGTCCTCCCTCACACACTTTTCTCTCCCTCACTTCCTCCGTCGCGTCTCCCTCCCTCAGTATCACCCTTGCGCCTCCCTTGCTTCACCACCTCCTTCGCCGCCTCCCACCCTCCTCACCTGTCGCCCTGCTGCTCCCCCTTCACCTGCAGGCGGGTAGCGAGCACCTGCCCACCTAATATGATACCCAAGTGACCCTTAACACTCGCTTTTAATTTCCGATATCAGTGACGGCTTGAATTTCCCACGCCACCACCACCACCACTACCACCAGTCCCTCTCCTCCTCCGTTACCGCTCTCCCTCTCTCTCTCTCTCTGTCTCCCTCTCCTCTTCCTCCTCCTCTCAGGTAAGAACAGGAAGGTGTGACGGGGTGTTCAGTTAAGTGAGGACCAGATAGTTTAAGTGCCTCCTCGTGTTCGCTCCTCGTGGGAACTTAGCTGTGTTGACTTTTTTTTTATTTCTAGTCTTTGGAAGTTTGTGAAATATGTTGTTTGTTTGTGGTGATGGTGGTGGTAGGGCTGCTGGTGTTATTGTGGTTGTTCTTATTGTTCTTGTTGTTGTTGTTCTTTCTTGTTATCGTCATCGTCATTATCACTCTCAAAGCTGTTATTAATGCTGGATTTTTGCTTGATCATTCTATTTTCTCCGTGGCTTTAAGGTCCACAGTCTTTAACTTTCCTCGTCTCATAACGGTTCTTTTTTGATAG
>NC_087152.1:39311816-39319316 GCF_035594125.1 Scylla paramamosain | reverse complement strand
CCATCGACCTGCCAATGTGGAGTTTCATCATAAAAGTGGAATTTTTCTTATTAACAACTTACACGTTCTATTAGACTCGCTAGGTATCTTTTTTTCTCGTTTTATGTTAAAAAAATAAGTTTCGAATGTCGTGTGCGGACCTTATTCATAAAGTCCTCGTTTGCTTAGCCTTATACGTCCCGCGCTGAGGAAATACCTGGAGAGCAATATATGTGGATATTATTTTTCTTGCTGCCTTGACTGAACGTCCTCTTGTTGAAGCCTCACTATTCCTGGAGAAGACCCACCATGAAATAAGTTTAATGTTAATAATGTGGCTATTGTGAATTTCTTATCTGTGGTGAGGAAGCAGCCCAGCTTATTTGAGGCAATAAAAATGAACTAGAATCACTGTGACCACAATAAGTCGTAGTGATAAGGACGCGTGTTAGTGGTGTCAGTAGTGATCACGCCCAGTGACTGTCACACGTCAGGCCACCGCCACCCACGCTCCAGAAGTGCTGTGGCTTGATTCTTCCCGCCCACAGCACACTACGATAGTTTCCACACACCAGGGAGCATCACTGGGTGAGTCACGCACAGGGCTGCTGCTCCGCCCTGCTCCTGACAACGGCTCCATGATTTGATTTAACTGTAATTAAGCTCGTTATGTTAATTTACTGAATAAAAGTCTGCCTGTATCCGTTTGGCTCTCTCTCTCTCTCTCTCTCTCTCTCTCTCTCTCTCTCTCTCTCTCTCTCTCTCTCTCTCTCTCTCTCTCTCTCTCTCTCTCTCTCTCTCTCTTTTCCATATTGTAAGCTAGTCCTAGAACTAAACATGACTGACAGAACTGAGTTGTACCACTGGAATAGGGACACACAAGCAGGGCACCTCAGATCAAAGCCAGCGCGTGTCGTGTGCATGATTGGCTCGCGTGTTTGTTGTATGGCAGAAATATGTCACCTTTTGTATTGTGTTCTTGAGACATTAGTGCTTAAGTTCTGGCGGCATTGTTGCTTGATACGGTGGATTTTGTGTATCATAAGGTTTTTTTTTTTATTTTTTATAAAGATTCTGGATTTACAGAGAAAGACGAAGATAAATTGATGTGTGGCTTATTGGAACCTTTCTTATCTTATGGATCATCTGTTAATCCTTCTGACTGCAGTCTTTGAGGACTGGCACCTTCAGTGGATCTTTTTTTGAGCCTTGTTGTTGCCCTTGACCAGAGCTCCTCTTACATAAAAAAAAAATAAAAAGTTAACTAGTATTAGAGTGACGGCGCTCCAGGCAGTGCGGAGTATGGACTAGAATTGCCTGTAGCCCAGTGTTCCTGAGAGGCATGGGAGGAGCACTGGACACACCGTGGAGGGCTGTCAGCGTCTAGACAACCACACCAAGAGCGCGGCCTTGGCAAATGACCCCAGTTGGTGCCCGGCCGGGGGCGCCGTGCTGTGCCGCCAAGGCCTGGCTGGTGGCAGGCCTAGCGTTATGAGCCCACCTCCCTCACCACCCCTTCCACTCCCTTGCCTCCGCTTTGCCTCGCCACGGGTTGGGAGACACGTCCCTGATAACTTTCACTGCATGTAGACTTGCGTGTATCAGAACGTGGCCGCCGGGTGTACTAGATGCATGCGTTGAAACTTTTTTTTTTTTTTTTTTTTTACAAATTTCGTCATGCTTGTGTGTGTGTGTGTGTGTGTGTGTGTGTGTGTGTGTGTGTGCGGCGCGCGCGCCGCTATAAATACACCGGTAAACAAAGGCCTATCCAAACTTGCTCCACGAGTTCAGCTTGTATATTTAAAATTTGAGCTCATTTATTCTTAAATATTTTGAAACCTGATATAGTAATTCTCTCTCTCTCTCTCTCTCTCTCTCTCTCTCTCTCTCTCTCTCTCTCTCTCTCTCTCTCTCTCTCTCTCTCTCTCTCTCTCTCTCTCTCTCTCTCTCTCTCTGTGTTCATTTATCAGCACGTCAGGAGGAGCAGATTGGAGAGGGAAGGATGCATTGGACTTGAATTTAAAATGTCAAACAAGACCTAATCTATCTGTTATCTGGACTTTATCGCGCTGCCAACATGTAAACACTGCCTCGCCTCTCCGCCCGCTCTCTTGGCACGTCAGTATCTTCACGTGCTCCCCCCTCCAAACACACACACACACACACACACACACACACACACACACACACACACACACACACACACACACTCACACACACACACAGGTCTTGTTCCCCATCAAGTCTCAAGCAATTCTGGAAAGTCCTTAGTCTGTTCCAGGATGTTCGGCGCGGCATCATGGCAGGATAATCCGTGCCATTCACTTCATAACCTTGAATCCCGAGCGAGTATTCACTAATGTGTGCTGCGCCTCAACCCTAATCTTGTGAGGGAGCCGTTCGACCACCGACGTAGTTTTTCTCTTTCCGTCATTAACTGCTGCCATCTGTCCGAAGCTTCTTGTAAGTGGTTCCTGACTGCGCAGCGTTTAATGTGCGAATAAAAGTGACGGTAAGTTAATGTTGATGCAAAGGGCTGGTAATGATAGAGGAGCACTGCTTCTTCCCCGGAATGTATATTTTTGAAGGCTGTAAGGAGGACCACAACTGAGCAGCGTTAGGCAGGTGTAGTTTCACCTGAGCATAACAAATTCTAACTCTTATGCATTATTGCTAATTCACGTGGAGGCTTAATCAGACTTATCATAATGATTCGTAAAATAGTAGGTGCAGGCAGACCCAGGACTTCTTACAGGCGATGCGCGCTCTGCTGACAAGGTTAAAATTGCCAAGTTACAGGATACCACGCTAATCAAATAGTGCACCGGCAGTAAAGGAAGGAAGGGCACGTCTGGCGTCGTACACTTGCTCGTTATCCTCCCGCGGGCCCTTCAACCTCAGCTCACAGCGGCCCTGAGAACCCCGCCACCCCGCAGGCGCCCCCATCCACCACCCCTACTCCTGACGGATCATGTACCCGATCAGCTCTTAATTTTTGTATTGCTAATGCGAGTATGACAATTTTAATCGATTAATCCTACACGATTTTAGAGAGCAAAAATACAGTTGTAGATGTTGATAAAATGTGTTAAACAATTCGATCTCTCCTTGTGTTGGCAGTTCTCTCTTTAGAAACTGTATCTGAAACCTCCACCTTTATCAAGGCACAGAACTTATCTATTTCTTTTTTTTTTCCTTCTTAAATGAATTTTTTTAAGAGAGGCAACTGAGTGGAACTTCTTCAAGTTTTCTTTTCTTTGTGCCCGTGGCCAGCCATCTTCATACGTAGTAAAGAGAAGAAAAAATATATTAAGCTTGAAAAAGTCATTGCGGCTGAAAGATAAATTCAGACTAAATTAACACTTCCTCATCCCGCGAGTAGTGTGTTCTGGAAGTATCATTATTATTATTTTTATTATTATTATTATTATTATTATTATTATTATTATTATTATTATTATTATTATTATTATTATTATTATTATTATTATTGCTCGTATTATGATTTTATTATATCGGTCGTAATAGTAGTAGTAGTAGTAGTAGTAATAATAATGTTTCCATTGTTGTTGTTATCGTTATCATTAATGAATATATATATTTCCATCATACTATGAAAAAAACACACACACACACACACACACACACACACACACACACACACACACACACACACACACACACACACACACACACACACACACACACACACACACACACACACACACACACACACACACACACACACACACACACACACACACACACACACACACACACACACACACACTTTCCCTGAGAAACCTTGCCGTGTAGGAAACAGCAGCAATAATTAACAGCCTGTGCATGTTAACAACCACTAAAGCACAGTCCTGGTGAGATATCGAAGAATCAGCTATAACTACACCCACTTAGCATCTCAAGTCCTCCCATCTTAATCCATCACTCATTGGGTTTTGCTAGACTATCATCATCAAGTAAAAGTACTTAAGAATAAAGAAAACGCTAAGCATAGTTGAAGTGAGTCTAGTACGTTCCTTGACTACTGGCCATGACTGTACTTGGTGATACTGCGGCCAGAGACAAGGCGCGACGTGTTATCGGGGCGGGGACAAGGTGGAGACAAGGCAGAGGGAGTGTCCGAGCAGCAGGCGAAGCACAGATAGCGCTGCGGTGCAGGCAACTCCAGTCAGGCGGGTTGTTCTTGTGCTTTGATTGAGTGTCGAGGAAGGCACCCTGCTTGACCCCGCTAGAGAGAGAGAGAGAGAGAGAGAGAGAGAGAGAGAGAGAGAGAGAGAGAGAGAGAGAGAGAGAGAGATTTCCTGGTCTTTTAATCCTTTCACTCCGATATGCAACAATTCACGACACCAGATCAATGTATGCAATCTTTATAAGCATCTACAAGAAAGAGAGGAGAAATTAAAAATACATCATACAATTTCTAACCAGTATAATGATTGGACATGGCTGTAGAACAAGAGGAAATATCTCATAGTCACTGATTAAGAAAGGATAGCGGCCAATAGCAGTGACAGGGTGAAATAACTCAGGTACATAAGGAATCTGGTCCTATCATGAACAGGTGAGTGTTTTAACAGGGTTGGTGCTGCGGAGGTACTAGCGGCGACGGTGCTAAGTGGACTGATAAGATGTTAGTGGTGGTGGTGGTGGTGGTGGTGGTGGAGGCAGGGATGCTGATAGTAAAGTTACGGGGAGCAAAACAACAACAATGATGATAGTGATAATGATATTATTATTATTGTTATTATTATTATTAGTAGTAGTAGTAGTAGTAGTAGTAGTAGTAGTAGTAGTGAAAATAATTAGTAGTAGTAATAGTAGTAGTAGTGGTTGTGTTGGTAGTAATAGTAGTTGTAGTAGTAATAGTAGATTTTTGTTATGTTTAAAGGAGGAAATAGCAGAAAACTAGAGAGAAAAAAGTTAATTTTGCGATTTTTCCCTTCTCCTAAAAGATAAATAAATAAATAAGATTAAGTTTCTTAAAAACTAGTAGTAGTAGTAGTAGTGTGGTGGTGGTGCCAGTGGTGGTGGTGGTGGTAATTGATAACAGGTTCGTGACAAGGCTGCGTGAACGTGACTCGCCAGACCTTCACCCTCGATATTTTAATACTCAAACTGTGACCTTACTTTGTGGAAAACCAGAGGCGTTGGAATTCCCGAGAGATGCTGCGCCCTCTTGTGTGGCGATAGCACTGAAGGGCCGCCACTCACTCACTCACTCGTCACTGCGTCGTGTGATGGGCTTACACACTTTTTCGGGACTATTTGCTCTTCATGTTTATATATATATATATATATATATATATATATATATATATATATATATATATATATATATATATATATATATATATATATATATATATATATATACACACAATTTTGAATGACAAATATACTTAAGATCTCTCTCTCTCTCTCTCTCTCTCTCTCTCTCTCTCTCTCTCTCTCTCTCTCTCTCTCTCTCTCTCTCTCTCTCTCTCTCTCTCTCTCTCTCTCTCTCTCTCTCTCTCTCTCTCTCTCTCTCTCTCTCTCTCAAAAGGAGTGTGTAAAATCTGTCCACAGTGTCACGCAAAATTGCGGAAATACTGCGTACCTACAGATAAACATTACTCTCAGCCACCCTTGTGTGTGTGTGTGTGTGTGTGTGTGTGTGTGTGTGTGTGTGTGTGTGCGCGCGCGTGTGTGTGCGTCCGCGTATGATTCTTATATATTTTTCTGTCTGCGTATCCAATGATGCATTCATCTTTCCAACGTGTGTGTGTGTGTGTGTGTGTGTGTGTGTGTGTGTGTGTGTGTGTGTGTGTGTGTGTGTGTGTGTGTGTGTGTGTGTGTGTGTTGATATCCTATATGCAGCTGGAGAGGGAGAAAGAAAAAGAAAAAAAAATCATTGTTCTCTTAATGACATCTTTTCCGGCCAGAGAACAAAGACACCTTCTTCGCCGCCTGCACCGCGACACACAATCACGGTCGGCTGTAGGCTCCAGATAACACAGCCTTTGAGGAGCCGCCTGCACACCGCCCTAGATAGCGACGGCCACACTGCCACACAAGCCCCGGGAGTATTGGTCATCTGTATGTGTGTGTGTTTGTGTGTTTGTGTGTGTGTGCGTGCAACTTTTTTCTAGGGCTGCGAATAATTTGCAAGCGTTGTCAGGAACAGTAAATTCGTGTACTTTTATTCATTTCTAAGCCGTTCTAATGTTTCTAGCATTCTAACATGAGTGAATCTTTCTTTTGTTTTGGAATCATAAAATGTTGCTGCTGTTGTTGTTGTTGTTGTTGTTGTTGTTGTTGTTGTTGTTGTTGCTATAATAATAAACATTCTTAACGAGTCTTGTATTAAATCCCTCCCCAGCATGTCTATAGTGGCACTGATGCACACGTTCCCGGTTCGCTCTTCTCTCTCAGTTGCAGTCTAGCTAAGGGAGCTTCTTGAGGCGACTTTCTTCCTAGTATGCTTGAAGGTTTTTGCTCTTCTCTGAATAGACTCTAGTGGAAATCATTACAATTTCCGAGGGTGGCTTCATGATTCCATTGATGATGTTCAAGAGGGTCTAGTGGGAGTCATTACAGTTTTCAAGTTTGTTTTCATGATTCTAGTGATATTTTAACGAGGGTTATGTACCATCAAATAAAAAAGGGAAGAAGGAAGAAAAATACCATTAAAAACCCAACCTAACTAAGCACCTGTGGCCTTTAAAAATAATCCCAATGCGAGCAGGGTCTAGTGAAAGTCATTAGAGTTCTCAGGAGTGTTTTTTTAGAGATAAGTTTAGTATCAGGTGAAAAAAAGAAAATAAAACGCTCATGACAACCCAACTAATCATCCACATCCTTCGAAAATAATACATTGGAGTTTTCAAGATTGCTTTCATGATAATATTAACGCACCATCAAATGAAAAAAAATAATAAAAAATAACGACTGCCCTTAATTACCCAACAACTGACCATCTATGTCCTTTGAAAGTAACCTTAATGCAAACAGACTCTAGTGGAAGTCATTACTGATTCTTGTGATAGTTTTACGTAACATCAAATAAAAAAAAAAGTTCATTAGAATCTTGAAGCGTTTAAATATAATAAGAATACGTGCCCTGGTGTATACGGGGCTGTCACCACCCACCCATCACCAAATCATCCATCATGACACCCATACAGCCCCATACCAGTACCATCACCCATCACCTGACACCACCATCCATAAACCCTCATTCCATCCACCATCACCCCCTCCCCCAACTACCGGTACCGTGCTCAGCCTCGTGTCGCGCCCTAATGGGGACTAATGGGCGTGGATGAAGACGTGGACAAGGACGCAGACTTTAATTCGGGCAGCGCGGAGGACCCTGTGGCATATAAGGAGCCAGATTGCATGGGACGTCGGCCAGACACATGCAGGCGAGGGCCGAGTAGAGGGCGCGAGCCAGCCTGCTAATATAAGGAAGGTGTGAGGGACAACTGAGGGGGCGGGGCGGGGCTGGACTAACATGCTAAC
>NC_087152.1:39139316-39291816 GCF_035594125.1 Scylla paramamosain | reverse complement strand
CAGTAATAGTGGATCGTGGATGCGCTCCGCGGCCCCCGTCCAGGCCTCGCTGCGCGCCGGGCGCCTGGGGAGGGGCAGCATGCCGCGCCGCGCCGCGCTTCCCGAAGATCCCTTGACTAGTTTAAGAAGTCTGAAAAGTTAAGAGTGGACTTGCTTCTCCGTAACGAATGGAAATATATACAACATATTCATTACGTATCCTTGTGTGGTGGGTATTGGTGTGGTACTGTATGTATGTTTGTATGTTTCTTTTTTTACAAAACGGAATGTGGCCAAGGGCAACAAAGCCGGAAAAAAATAAAGAAAACTTAGCTCACTGAAGGTGCCAGTCCCTTAAGAAAATAGTCCAAAAGCAAGTCCAAAATTACCCTGCGAGGTATCTTCTTCATCGTGGTTTTCCTTATCCTGCTCAGCATCGTGGCCTGGTGGCGTGCCGTGCGCTGGGCGAGGCAGGGTAAACTAGTGTGCATGTTAATCTAGCGTGCTGCAGATGCCGGGCCATTCTGTAGCGTGTCTCGTTCTCAAAATAAAGTCATCAGGATCATAATTTTCTTCGCTGTTATTCTGTTATTTAATAGTTATTGTCGTTATCATCATCATCATCATCATCATCATCATCCACATCACCGCCGTCCGCGCCACCGTTTCGACCACAGCTACTACCGCCGCCGCCGCCACCACCACCACCATCACCACCACCACCACCACCACCACCACCACCACCACCACCACCACCACCACCACCACCACCACCACCACCACCACCACCACCACCACCAGCACCACCTGAATACGCGACGGAGATGAGAAACCTGGGAAACAAAGGAGTAAAGAAGAAAAGAAGAAATAGGAAAGGAAGAAGCATTGAAGTGTTAGAGGCGAGAGAGGCCACACCAGAAACATACTCACGAAACAAAAGAGTATACAGAAACTGCCACGTGTAGGCCAGATGACTTCTTGCAGCTTAATTATTTTCTCGTGTTCTTAATAGAGAGAATGGAAGAGAAATGAGAGGAGCCACGATGAAAGAGACTAGGGATAAGAGAAGGGAAGACAGGAGGCCGTGGGGGGGCAAGGGATCGGGGGAGGGTGGGGGAGGGGTGGGTAATGGACACAAGCACCTGGTCCCCACAATATTTAGGGTGTCAGAAGGAGTGTGTGCAGGACCAACATGGTGGACGTGTAGGACCTGGAGTGGACAAACTATTTATATTATCTCTCTCTCTCTCTCTCTCTCTCTCTCTCTCTCTCTCTCTCTCTCTCTCTCTCTCTCTCTCTCTCTCTCTCTCTCTCTCTCTCTCTCTCTCTCTCTCTCTCTCTCTCTCTCTCTCTCTCTCTCTCTCTCTCTCTCTTTCAGTATAAATCATCTTAGAACAAAACTTAAATTAATCTTTTTATGCTTAAGCTCCTTCTCATTATGTTTAGTAAATGCGTCAGTGAACCAGTGGGTGTGTTCAGCCTGGTGCGTGGCGGTGTGTGATGCAGGTGCGCTGAATATCCTGGAGGTGTACAGCTGTGTGACGCCCCCCGCTGTGCGCTGGTGGACGAGGCAGCGTGCTCCTGTTAAAAGAGATAAGACGTTGGTTCTTGAATAGAGTGGGAGATAACTGGATAAGTGATGCAGGTTGTAGTACCGGGTCAGTATGAAGATGAGTCTGTGGATAGGGATGATAGGTGAATGTAGATAGATATGTATTAAACAGGGACTTCCACGTGTTTACCTATTGGCTTCCTGTAGCTTCCCTTATGCCCCTATGTAACTTACTGTGGCTTTGGTGGAGTGTGGCGGTGTGAGGAAACATGAAGCAAAGGTATTTAGTCCTCTAACTTCTCAACTCTTGCCTTCCTTAGAGAATGTGACACCTGGATATCTTTTATATAGGTGTGGTTCACTTCTTTAACCACTTCAGTGTAGGACGCAACGATTCACAGCACTAAGAGCAATGTATGTAATTTTTGTAAGCATCTACAAGAAAGAATGGGATAAAAAAAAGAATAGATATTGCAATTTCTAAGTAGTGCAGTGTTTGGAAGTGGCTGTAGGAGAAAAGATGTCTCAGAGTGGTTAGTAATTATGAAAAGATGTGCGAAATACCACTGAAAGGGTTAACAGCAGGAGAAATAGAATACGAGTGGATTTGATTAAACAGAAGCTATTTTCCCTACGTGCAGTCTCAAATAAAAGTCACCGCTAGTTTTGTGTCTCAGCAGGTCTAGGAGCAGGCGTGGGCAGAAGAAATATTTCAGGATTAATGGACAAGTCATGTTTTGCTGCTACCTGTGGTCGTATTGCTCGGAAAATAATTCGAAGTGCACAAGAGGTATTTGGTGAAACATAAGAACGTAAGAACATAAGAAAATAAGGGAAGCTACAAGAAATCATCAGGCCTATTTCCATTTGTCATCCTCATCCATAAACATAGAAACATAAGAAAAGGAAGGTAGTTAGCTGAGACTGACCACGCCAGATCCGCTAGGGCGTCAGTGCCTCAGCATCATTACCTTGTTTTGTGGTGGTGATCAAAGGGAACAGCTCCTCAGGTCCTCGGTGTTGAAGGATCCGGCAATTACGAGTGTGTTTGTATCTTAAAGCCGATTCACATTCTCTCTCTCTCTCTCTCTCTCTCTCTCTCTCTCTCTCTCTCTCTCTCTCTCTCTCTCTCTCTCTCTCTCTCTCTCTCTCTCTCTCTCTCTCTCTCTCTCTCTCTCTCTCTCTCTCTCTCTCTCTCTCTCTCTCTCTCTCCGGGCACTGTTGGTCGGCGGAGACTTCACCGGGCGTTAAGTACTTATCCCGCCCTCAGCCTCTCTGCAGGTCGTGGCTCTCCAGCTTTCTTCCCCCCAAAACAGCGATGACAATGGTAATAATGATGATGAAGATGAGGATGATTATAGTAGTAATAATAATAATGATGATGATGATGATAATAATAATAGTGATAATAATAATAATAATAATAATAATAATAATAATAATAATAATAATAATAATAATAATAATGATAATAATACAATGACAAGTCATTATATACATTAATATTTTGTAGGGCATCACTGAGTTCTTCCGCTTATTGGTGTTTTTCTTTCATAAAAGGAAAGCTGTACATTTACATATAAGGTGAATATTACGGTCACCGCGCTGCAAGTTATGAATTCTTTCCTCAAAGGTGGAGACGCCAGGCTCTCTTCAATCGAGAGAATTATCGCCGCTAAGTGCGTGGCACAAGTGTATACTTGGACTAGGCTTCCAATTTGTAATGGTACTTTGTCAATAAACTACTACTACTACTACTACTAGGCACGCTGCTCCTGTGGTTTGTGCTGCCAAAGGCTAGGCAGTGACCACAGTTATCTGTTTTACCTTAATGAATGAACAAGAATCGGAGAATGGGTCGGAAGTGATGAGCGCCGCGACGGGGATGTGCAGTGCGGGCGCCGATGTGGTGCACGTGTGTCCTGTGTCACCACGACAGTTGTATATTGTGCACCGTGTCTGCACCGGCGTGTACAAGAGGTGTGCACACGCGTGCACTGCACTCGGAGGGAAAGCCGACCTTTGAGAGGATGTTGAACTGTTGTTGGTGTGGGTGTGACGGAACAAGAAAAAAAAAAATGATGTGCAGCAGACGGACAGGCAGAGGCAAAGCCTTCATCAGGTGGAAGGGAGGGGGTGGAGGGGGGCGGGTCCAGCCAGCTCTTCTTATCACTCGTCATCCATCCCTGTCGGAGACGCTGCAAGCGTTTAGTGGCTGGCTGATGCTGGCGCGCCCCTGCTCCTTGCTGGTGGTGATGTGCGGCACGATGCACCTCCACCACCACCACCACCACCACACCTTATACATGCATTGCTTCAATACTTGGGTGTAACCTTTCTACTTCCAGTCGGCATCGTGCTTTTGCTGCATCAGTGTCACGATGCTCGACAGTACCAGGCTGTACCGGCGCGGCTCGGCGCAGCGCGCCAGCAGCTGACGATCACAGAATTTAGAAGTCTTCTATCTTAAGATCTGTATTGCTGGGGGTCAGTTCCCAAGATTTTATCGCATTACTATTGATATATTGAAATATATTGCAGGTCAAGCCAAGCTATTTGTTAAACATTAGAGGTTCCATTAGAGTTTGTAAGATTTTTTTTTTCAAACTATTGTACATATGATAAGATTCTTTTATATCAGTATTCATCCCCGGTGCAGGCTTTTGTATCGTGTGGCTGCGGTGCATAGTTATCATCTCTCGCCTGCATATATACATATTACGTCAGTCCAGTGGGCGAACATTAATCCTGACTCTAAAGGCAAACACTCTCCACACCACAGGGCACTTGTGAACGAGTTGTGTACATCAGTGAAACAAATGCTCTGACTTATATTCCGTTGGACACGCACAGGTGTTGTAAGGAACCGTTATTAGTTCACTGTCTAAATGAGGAATTTACTCGTAATACATCTTGCAAAAGCAAAAACGAGGCATCGCTGTTGAGCTTCCGTAAATTCAATCATGAAAGCAGTCAAGACCACCGCTCCTCATGGCTGTCTGTGATGGCTATTAGTCAACATCATAGAAACAGTTGCTGGTTTCTCTGCCTCTCTAGTGTGTTCATGTGTGTATTATTTAAGAAGTGTCTTTTATATGTTTATTGTCTTCGGCTTATGTTCAGCCTTCCTAACGTGTAAGCACCTCACTGGAATAAAGTAGAGGGAGTAATCATGATGTGACAGCTCCCATGTAACCCGTGCAGTGCCACAACCTGCCAGACAGATACATAACTGTACCACCAGCGGCGTGATGGCGCACCTGATTACCTCCCACCTGTTATCATCGTCCTCCCTCAGTGTGCCCCGGGCGCCGCGTGGCAGTCCACAAGAGCACGGTTGTCCACTCAAGCCAGTTTGTTCTCTCCTAATTCGACCGTTATTGCTGCTGTCCGCTTGTTAGCTCACGCCTCCAAGGGCACGGCCGAGGCGGGGGATGAAGGGGCGCCTCGTGGGTCGGCTCGGGGAGGGAGTGTGCGGGGGTGTTTGGGGAAGCTCTCTCCTCATGTTTGTGGACGTCCCTCACAGCAGCGCAGGTCAACATTGCCAGCGGCACCACTCACCACACATGCACGCACACGCACGGGGACTGTTTAGGCATGAGCTTGAACAACACACACACACACACACACACACACACACACACACACACACACTTGCTGTACAGGTTTAGCATCCCGGGTTCGAATCCTTCAATCCTTTCTACTGGGAAAAAGATGGCCGTCCTTCTACAAGCTGTGAGCGCCTGTCCATCTGACATTCCCTACCTCTTCTAGAGACAGTATTGCCGTCAGTCCAGGTCAGCCAGCGAGTCACGAGTGTTTGGCCGCCGCGCCGTCCCCAGGATCAGTGTTGTGGCTAAATAAGATGAAATAATAAAGTAGCAAACAATTATGTAAATAGTCTGGCCTAAGATAACAAAAAGGCAGAAAAGAGCCACACTGAAGGTGCCAGTCTCCTACGAGTGTAGTCAAAAGGGTTATCATTATTTGAGGAGTTAAGACACGTGGATTGTAAGAGCGTAATGTTTTCAGTGAGCTTAGGGGTAAGGAGCGTAGCTTACTACTAAGTCAAGGGTTCGAATCACAACGATCAGGTGAGGAGCATTTGGGTTGGTCTGTCACTAGTAAAGTCATCATTCACAAGAAGCTTAGAATAGATGTCAACCGCAAGAGTTTGGCCTCACAGTTCAGGACGAAAGCTAGGTCACCAGATCTCTCTCTCTCTCTCTCTCTCTCTCTCTCTCTCTCTCTCTCTCTCTCTCTCTCTCTCTCTCTCTCTCTCTCTCTCTCTCTCTCTCTCTCTCTCTCTGATGTGTGTGTGTGTGTGTGTGTGTGTGTGTGTGTGTGTGTGTGTGTGTGTGTGTGTGTGTGTGTGTGTGTGTGTGTGTGTGTACTATTGTATGAAATGCAAGAGAGGTTATACCACATTTGAAGGAGAAAAAGGCGAGGACTTAAAACAAATTTATTATTATTATTATTATTATTATTATTATTATTATTATTATTATTATTATTATTATTATTATTATTATTATTATTATTATCATTTGTATAATTACTTTCACTGCATGTTCACGTGTCGTTCGTCGATAGTGTGTGTGTGTGTGTGTGTGTGTGTGTGTGTGTGTGTGTGTGTGTGGTACGGTGGTGGCTGGTGGCCGAGGCACTAAAAATGGCGCCTTTCTTTGGTGTTTATTAGCAGTGTACTGACTTGAGTGGTGTGACACGGGTCGAGGAGGCGTGTTTAACCCTCTCTTGTATGCGTCTGGATGTCTTGCGCTGCGCCGTCATGAAAGGCACAAGGAAACTTCGAACATAACTTTGAATATTTTCCTCCTTGTAATAGTAGCATGAGGAACAAACAAGCGGGGAGTTGGGAGTCATGAATATAGTCGCCGCTGAGTCTGTAGTGTGCTATTTATTTGTATGAGAATTGTTATGAGTCTTGGAGATATTGTTTGAAGTTTAACAGTGTAATTCTTTTTTTTTTCCCTTTTTGTAGCAATATCTTTTGTTTTTGTTCTTGTTTTCTGTTTTCTTCCTCTTTACAGCATGAACCCTTTTTCATTTTCTTGTTTTTCTTTTATTCTTTTTTACAGCATCAACCCTTTTCGTTTTTCATGTTTTCTCCCTCTCATTTCTTTTATTATTTTCTTACTCAGTTCTAAGTGTTGAAAGTTTGGAACGAAGAGGAGAAAGACAAGACAAAATTATATGCTCATGTTGTATTTTATGGAGGAGTGTTTGTTGTGGAGGATGAAGTTCGTGATGCGCAGTTGCTGGTCATGTCGGGCCAGGTGAAGTGGTGAGGCTGAAAACACCTGAGTCTTCTATGTGATGTTATATAATGTACGCTGTTTATTAATGACTTTTGTGGTGACTTTTTTTGGCGTGTAATGAAAAAAAAATCAAGCCGTTACTTCGTTACTGCTTAACCCTTCTGCAGTTGTAGTTTCCTTAGCCAGGTGAAACAGTTACGCTGTCCGAGCCTGACTATAGGTGGAGTTCGATTGTCTTTACCTGTGTGCGGTCGAATATGAAGAGACCGGAGAGTGTGAAACGCCGCCCCAAGGCACCACTGATGTTAGCCTTTCTTATTATTGCCTTACTAAGCCTCGTGTGTAAATTTCTTCCTCAGAAAAATTATGCCTTGTATTTTCAATTGTAATTTCAGAAACATTTTGATGTGCAGACACTAATATCGAGATAGCGCTTCACAGTTTTCTCTCAGATCCAGATTGAGAATGTTGCTTATCAGCTCACAAGATCTGGTGCAGGTTGCATGAACTGGTTGGCGGTGAGGGCGAGGCAGCCATTGGTCGTTGCAGCAAAGCAACATCTGAACATCTGGAAGGGTCAGCACGGCCCCGCGCAGGCTGCACCGCCTCCTCTGCAGCAGCGCTTCGTGGAACTAATTATTCAGTACAGAAATCAGGCCCACCATCGTGTACTTTAATACGGCATGTCCATATGACCTCATTTCTGAAGCGAACTTAACAAAAACTACCGGCAGGAGCCACGTGAACACTGCGTCACTCCTATGTGTGATGTATGCAAGAATGTGACCCTTATGTTGTAGGGCGTGTTTAGCGTGAATCTATAGCAAGTCACGAGCAAGCTCTCAACCTTCTTGTAGGCCGTTGTCTCCCTGCAGACACTCGTCCTGCACCATGTCGTCCAGGACCGCAGGTCTGCTGCGTCAGGATATGTTTCATTTCCGTCGTGTCCTCGTGTACATATTCTTACATCATCAGGCGAGGTGCCCCGACTGTTCTGCTCGAATGGTGCAGCACCCGCGCCTCATGGCACACGTCGCCTGCTGGCCCGGACTTCCATCCATGAGCGCTGCCTCGTGAACACCACCAGGCGCATTAGCCAAGGGCCATCACCTCACCTTTTCTTCGTGATGATAAAGTGGAATTTTTAGGATGCCGCCTTTGCTTCTCGCGTGACCCCACTGTCAAAAAAACTGCTAGTCAGGATGATTTTACCCACTACATTTTTCAAAGCATATTTTATATGACTTTCTCATTGTAGAATTATTAGATTGTTCCTTATTCATTTTGAATCCTGTGAATGAATATGGAGGAAAGTAATTTATTAGAAGACGCGGAAGTACTTGATGTTTAAACACACACACACACACACACACACACACACACACACACACACACACACACACACACACACACACACGCCGTGGCTCTTCACCGCGGGGTCACACACACGGTGGCACCCTCCCCACCTTTCACCGCCACAAACAGGTTCAGTGTTGGCAGCATTCCACCCCCACAAGCCCCAACACCCCCGCCCGTCCCGCTCCCCGCGCAGTGCTCCCTCCACCAGCGTGCACGGTCCCTGCACCCCACCATTGCTCCCCCACCGTGCGCCTATCCTTGCCCTCACCACCCTCGCCCTTCGCTGCCCTCGCCGCCTCTCCGCCACAGTCACACAGCAGAGAAGCAACATTTGTTAATTTCTCAGACGCACAAACAAATCTGTAAAGTTTTCCACCAAGCTTCTCTTCGCAGAACTCTTTTCCTCCCGTGGCTTTGGTGGTGAGCCGCGGTGGCCGCCACCTGCCTCCCATTGTGAATAAAATGGCGACACTTTTGTCCATGAATGTAAATATTAAGTAATGCTTATTGAACTCCATTGGTTGCTGGGGCGGAACGCACTTACTAAAACCACCGGTAAAAAAAAACAAAACAAAAAAACAATGATAATAAACAGAAAAAGAAATGCTATATATATATATATATATATATATATATATATATATATATATATATATATATATATATATATATATATATATATATATATATATATATATATATATATATATATATATATATATATATATATATATATATATATATATATATATATATATATATATACGCTTTTTTATTTTTCCAAATATAATAATACCCTTTGCGGGAGTTCCGGCCCTCCACCCTCGTCGTTCTTTAGTCGCCTTTTATGACACGTCTGCAAGATGGGACGTGTGTGCCGCAACTCCTCATTGCCGCCACAGGTGCACCAGCACAGCGGCCTGAGGCACACTATATACTGCCAGTAATGCTCGTTGCTCAGCCATGCACGTCATCCACGCTGGATGGAAATGACTGAAAGACTTAGACACACACACACACACACACACACACACACACACACACACACACACACACACACACACACACACACACACACACACACACACACACACACACACACACACACACACACACACACACACACGGCTCTCCATTTCCCTGAAGCAGCAAATGGTAATTGAATTAAGTGCGCGTGCCGTACTAGGTGACTGAACAAGGTACACATCATGCTAATGAGGCGGTGGGCGTGCAGGAAATGAACACCTTGCTGGCTGCTTTTGGGGTCTTCAACAGAAAACAGGAAATGTGTGCTGCGCTTTCAAATACGTACATTTTTATTTGATTTTCACCCCGAGCACCAGCGTCCTTTATCGCTGATGGATTCCTGCGAGGTACTGTGTGTGTTTTTTGTTTATGGTGACAGACACAGCCAGGGCCTCATTGATGACCTGGGCCCATAATCGTAAACATTCATGGCTCTTGTGGGCATTTCCGTTACTTTAAACAGGCTTCAGTGGAAGTTATTAGGATTTTCAAGTTTTTCAGTTGTGTTTCTATGACTCGAGTGGTAGTTTAACATGTACGAGTATTCTACATCGCCATTGACGAAATAATTAGCCAGCTATGAGAATTCGGCTCATGTAGTGTTTGGTTATAGTTCTTATGAGAGCCTGTAGTGTTTAAGAATGCGAGTCTCAGTTGTATGTGTCACGTAGAAGCTCATCTGGGACAAGTGCACTGGCTGCTGGACCTAGGAGTGGATCAGCTACAAAGAGAACAAATAAAAAGAAAATAGAAGCGTTGGTGGCAGCAGTAGTTTGTTCAAGTTAAAATGCATATAAAACAAAAACAAACAGAAAATAAGAAAAAAAATAGTACTAAGGTAATGAAAAAATGTCATTAACCGAGTCAGTATTTATCTTCCCTTTCTAATAGGATGTACGACTGTTTGGGCATGAGAGAAGCGATAGGTGAGGGATCAGCGCCCCAGCTAGCACAGCGAGGGGCAGAGGTGATCACTGTAATCTGTTCTGGTGGTTGTAACCTGTTGCCGCGGTTGAAAAATATAATGCTAGTGGTAATTATCATATTAATAATAAAGTAATGATACCACTACTACTACTACTACTACTACTACTACTAATAATAATAATAATAATAATAATAATAATAATAATGATAATAATAATAATAATAATAATAATAATAATAATAATAATAATAATAATGATAATAATAATAACAATAATAATTTTTTTCTTCTTCTTCTTCTTCTTCTTCTTCTTCTTCTTCTTCTTCTTCTTCTTCTTCTTCTTCTTCATCATCATCATCATCATCATCATCATCATCATCATCATCATCTTCTTCTTCTTCTTCTTCTTCTTCTTCTTCTTCTTCTTCTTCTTCTTCTTCTTCTTCTTCTTCTTCTTCTTCTTCTTCTTCTTCTTCTTCTTCTTCTTCTTCTTCTTCTTCTTCTTCTTCTTCTTCTTCTTCTTCTTCTTCTTCTTCTTCTTTTCCTTCTTTTATTCATTATTTATTTTGTTACACTTATTTTTTTCTTTTCTTATTTATACTCCCTTGCCCTGTCTTCCTAACTTTAAAAGAAATGGCGCTAATTATTATATTGACCGATCATGGCTCACCTAACGTATATTAAATCAATCGTTTGACTGCCAGGGACAATATGGCACCTGTTATTGAAAGCAGCCTGATTGATCTTACTGAACTAAAACAGACTACATGCACTGAAAGATTTGAGCTGCTGTATCACTCTTTTAGCTGACTAGTACCTTTCAAAGTCACGCCTACACTTGCATCAGGCTATTTCATCATGCGTCAGTGTAATTCATGGCAGTCCAGGGTTCAGCAAGATCAGTTCAATTACAAGGTCACCAATGTTCAGCTAGAATGTCCTCCGAACCGCGTGACGTAAGCGGGAGTGGCTGGCGAGACCACTCCCTTGGTCTTAAACGCTTTGTCGTCTCATCACAACTATTTTCAAAGGCTGCAGGGATGGTTACTCGAGTTCTAATGGATTATTATTTATTTATGTATTTTTTTCTTTATACTGGTGCTGCAGAATCTTTGTCAAACTATTATTGCAGTCATGAAAACGCCTTTGGAAATACTAATAACTTCCACTACAGCTTTTTTTTTTCTCTCTCTCTCTCTCTCTCTCTCTCTTATGTAAGAAGGGCACAATCCAAGGCCAACAAAAGGCCTGAAAAAAAAAAAAAGACTCAGTAAGGATGTCAGTTCCCAGAGTATTCAAAAGTATTATCCAAAATTATGAAGTTTAAAAGGTAAGAGGTAAGAGGTTAGAGGGACTCAGTCCAAGGGCAACTTAAAAGCCTGAAAAAAAAAAAACGCTCAATGAAGGTGCCAGTCTCCAAAGAGTATTCAAAAACTATTATCCAAAATTATGAAAGTTAAAGATCGCAGAAGCAAGGCATTAAAACGACTGAGCACACGGACCCCAAGCCTGGGCGCCAGTGTGTTCTTTGTGCCGTGTTTCAATGCACGAGTCCCTGGGCAGCGCGAAGTGTGTGAAGTGTCAGACGCGCGTCCCGCTTCACCTTGGGCTAGGATCCGTCACTCCTTCATTTGCTCTTCAACCTCACTTTTTTTTCTCTCTTCTCCATCTCTCTTCTCACCAGCTCTTGTTTCATTATACCCGCCCGCACTCCTCCTCTTCATCTATCATTCTTCCTCTCTCTCATTTGCCTTCCTTCCTCCCTCAGCCTCCCCAGCCCCCTCCCCTCTCCGTGCTCCCTCCGTGCCCCCCTCCATGACACCTGACACCTCCACCTGTAAGGCCTAATTTATTCGGGCGAGGTGTGCCCGTGCGGTGTGTCTCGCCCCCTTCCCCCTTCCCTTCCCCCCACCACTGTCAACACCAAGGGGCGGGAGAGAGCTAACTCATATTACTCTCTCTCTCTCTCTCTCTCTCTCTCTCTCTCTCTCTCTCTCTCTCTCTCTCTCTCTCTCTCTCTCTCTCTCTCTCTCTCTCTCTCTCTACTATGGCTTTCTAAACCAATTTTCTTCATCAAACGTAAACATTTCATATTCCTCTCCTCTTCCCTCAATACGTCCTCTGGTCTGCTCATAGTATCAAAACATAACATACTGGCCAACTCACTCCCTGCAGATCAGAGGACTTCAGATTGAGGGAGAAACACCAGAGTAGGAAATGAGTACAGGATGATACTTACCATTACTGTACATTTTAATTTTACACCTGAGGACATGAGTGGTTCCAGGTAAGGTACGGTACATTTAGCATTAAGGACCGTATTCTGGAGCACTTTTCCACCGCACCTCGATTACTTCCAAAGGGCTCTAGTAGAATTCCCACGGCCATTTAAGGGGATTTTTACGGTTCAGGTGACAGATTAATAATATATCTACTTTATGAGAACCCGGCTTAGCATCTCCGTGGCCTTTGAGAATAGTCGTGGTGAGAGAGCAAAGCGTTTCGAAGTACGGGTCTGAGGCAAGAGAGGAAAAAATAAACGAAATATTAATGTGTCTTATATTTGTGTCAGTATATTCTTCTGTCAGCTGAGAGAATGTGTCGATTAGTTTCTTTTTTTCTTTTTTTTTTTTCATTTTTTTCAGCATACTCTCTTGTCAGCTGAGAGAATGTGTCGATTTTTTTTTTTTCCTTTTTTCTTCCCCCCCTTACTTAACACACTCGTAACCCTCTTGTGCCTCCTTGTCCCTGGCCGTCTTCTTATCTGTCCTCTCCCTTTCCCTCCCTCGTGTTGAATTAAGAAGGGGAGGAGGGATTACTGGTAGTGGTGGTGGCGGCGGTGGTGGTGGTGGTGGTGGTGGTGGTTCTGGAAGGTGACGAAAGTGTGTATAGGAAGGTATATCAAGAGGAAGGGGAAGAGATAGGAAGTTGTGAAGGGAAAGACAGGATAAATTTAGCAAAAAAAAGAGAGAGAATGAAGAATACTGATCTCTCTCTCTCTCTCTCTCTCTCTCTCTCTCTCTCTCTCTCTCTCTCTCTCTCTCTCTCTCTCTCTCTCTCTCTCTCTCTCTCTCTCTCTCTCTCTCTCTCTCTCTCTCTCTCTCTCTCTCTCTCTTGTACTGTAGTCTTTTAATTAATTCTTCATTTTATAACAGGCAAAATCAACTAACAGTTCTCTCTCTCTCTCTCTCTCTCTCTCTCCCTCTCTCTCTCTCTCTTCTCTCTCTCTCTCTCTCTCTCTCTCTCTCTCTCTCTCTCTCTCTCTCTCCTCTCTCTCTCTCTCTCTCTCTCTCTCTCTCTCTCTCTCTCTCGGGCGATGAAGGGTCCCGAAGAGGCCCTTGGCGGGGTGGAGGACCCGTGTGGTGGGGCTCGAGTGTTGTTCTTGGATCCAATGACTCCAAGGACCTGCACCCTCACCTCCTCCTCCTCCCTCCTCCTCCTCCTCCTCCTCCTCCTCCTACTCGTGGTCCTTCTCTCCTCCTGTCTCGCGGCTCTTTCCTCACCTTTCCTCAGCCTCCTTCACCATTACTCGTCTTCTCTCTCTACTTCTCGTCTTCTGTCCTCTCCCTCTCCCTCTCACACTCTCTCTCTCTCTCTCTCCCACACACACGCCACCAGCAGCTGTTCTTGTCTTTGCACTATTATTCATCTGTTGGTCTTATTCTTTTTGTTTTTTAGTTTTTTATCCTTTGTTTTTTGCTTCAGTTCTTTAGTTTTTATTATTTTGATCTTCCCCTTTAGTTTACTGTTATTTTTTGTTTTTATTTTTTTTCTGTCTTTTTATCTCCCTTCCTTCCTTTCTTCCTGTTTCTTTCTTCCTTCCTTCCTTCATTGCCTTTTGTCTTCTTTCGTTTTCATTTTTTTCAGTTTTTCATTCCTTCCTTACCTTCCTGATTTTAGTTCCTTCTTTTTTCCTTCCTTCCTTCCTTCTTTCCTTCCTTCCTTCCTTCCTTCCTCCCTTCCTTCCATTTTCTTTTGCCTTTTTTGTAATTCTCTTCTACCATTCTTTCCTTCCTTTTCTTCCTAAATTCTTCATTATCCATTCTTGTTTCTTTTTATATTTCTTCTATTCTTTCTATTTTTATTTTCTTTCTTCCCCCCCCCCCACTTACCCGCTCATCGTTATATCAGACCACAATTAAACTCAACCTTTCCCAACGTATTTCAACTCCTTACCCTGTCAATATCTTTACCCATTTCCTTTCCAGGTTAATTTCACTGTCCCTCTGATCACTCGTAATGTATTGCAATTCTCCTCCTTTAACCTCCTCCCTCCCTCCCTCCCTACCTGCCTGAATTCCCGTCCCTTCTTGGCTGCACTCTGTCACTCACCGTCGCCTCTTGGAACGTTTACTCTTCAGCACAATTGACTCCTGTGCTCTGACCGCTCCATCCTCAGTCCTCCCTCTTGACTGCATCACCTACCTTGACTGCCCTTCTTTACCTCCCCGCCTCGTGGCCTCCGCTTAGTACAACAAGGTGAGGAGGAGACCGTGGGAAGGATTAGTATTAACACAGTCCTAGTTAATTTGTCATTTTAATCAACTTTTTTTTTTGTTGGGGGGGGCGGGCTTGGTTCTATAGTACAGTCTCTTAACTATTGTCTTTTCTGTATGTTTCATTGTTTTCGTCGATTTTTTTTCCTGATATGTTGCTTTTTCAGTTCACTTTTTATCAACATTTTTTTTTCGTTTTATTTTCCTTCGATTTATTTTATTCACTATTTTTCGATATAATTTGGATGAAAGAATAGAAGAGTAACAAATTTCCGTCCACAGTCTCCAGCCAACACTTCTGCCGAGAGAGAGAGAGAGAGAGAGAGAGAGAGAGAGAGAGAGAGAGAGAGAGAGAGAGAGAGAGAGAGAGAGAGAGAGAGAGAGAGAGAAAAAAAAAAACTGAACATGCTAAAGATAGATACTATATAAACTTTCATCTTATGGTAAGGAAATAAACAGGCGAGGTATGTGCGGTGAAATAAGTAAAGGCTTAGTTATCACACAAGGAGGATGCTACTTACCTAATTAATAATAAAAAAATAAATCAGTAAATCAATAGAAAAAAAAAAAAACCTATTTACCTACGCACTTAATGAAAAAGGTTTGGTAAAGGTTTCTGTGGCAGACTTGCAATATGAAGTGATGCGAGAAATGCGTGAATGTGACGGTGAATGTGATGACGTGAGGGAGGAGATAAATAATGAGTAATATCGTGGGTGTTGTGAAGTGCCCATCCAAATCCAGACAGCTTTTACATACATTGCTCTCTCTTAAGTTGCTACATCCACGGTGGTGTGTGACAGCGAGTAATGCCATCCTGCCGTGGTCGTCATTTGCTACCACTCGCTAAAAAATAGATAAATGGATAAATAAATGATGAAAAAAAAAAAAAAGATTACATGGACACAAATAAGAAAGAGTAGGAGATTAATCATGTCTCTTCTCAGCTACAAAACTTTTCAGCAAACCGCATTACAAAAAAAAAAATACATAAAATAGAATAAAATAAAAGTTAAAAAGTTGTACGTGATTATGAAGACGGAAAAAAGAAACACACACACACACACACACACACACACACACACACACACACACACACACATACAAATGAAAGCACAGGAATGAAAGAATTATAACTTGAAAAAGGAAAAATGTTGATCAAGATACACACGCTCAACTTAAACAGACGCGGCGGTGTGTCGAATTGTCCACAAACTAATCTTTGTTATGGTTGTCAAATTTTTACCAGGAATCTTGACAGGTTTTATGATTTATGTGTACAAGTCTTCGCCTCCAAGAAATATAGATTGGAAGGAGAGGAAGAGAAGGAGGAAGGGATGGTTGAGGAGAAGGAAGATTGGGAGAAAAATAAAAAGAAGAAAAAAGGATAAGAAGAAGAAGAAAGAAGAAAAAGAAGAGGAGGAGGAGGAGGAGGAGCAAGAACAGGAGCAGGAGAAGGGAGAGGAGGAAGAGGATCAGCAGCAGGAGGGGTAGGAGGAGAGTAAGGAAAAGGAGAACAAAGAGTGGAAGGAGGAGGAGAAAGATGAGGAAGAGATAGTGGAAAAAGAAGCAGAAAAAAAGTAAATATAGGAGGAAGAGGAGGAGAAGGTAGTGGTGATGATGGTGGTGGTGAAAGAAGAAACGAAGGAGGAAGAGGAGGGGGAGAACAAGATGGTGGTAGTGGTAGTGGTGGTGGTGGTGGTGAAAGAAGAGGAGGAGGAGGAGGATGGATGACAAATAAGGACAGACACCAGAGTGCTTGAGGAGATGACACAGCGACAGGACTAATTGGCTCTCCTCCTCTGAACACCACTCAAAGCAAACAATATCTTTAGACTCATCAGAAGACGAAGACATGAACGATACAAGAAAATATATAAAAGCAAAAAGAAAGAAAATCCAGCATTCATATCGTTTTTATTCTTGAGGTGATCTGTTGGTAGAAGAAAAGTAAAAGCAAACTACAATAGATTGAAACAAATTAGAGTAAGGTCTTTGAGATTCTTTGTCTTTCTTTTCTGTAGTTATCTTTTTGCGAGCTGCACCATGAAACAACGCCCTTTTCTTCCATTTTTCTCTTAGTTTTGTTTCCTTGGCCGTACTCCTTAACACACAAAAAAAAATCCAGTTTATCAGTAAGAGTGCAAAAAGAAAAAAAAGAAATAAGTAAACTGAAGGCATTATATAACTCTCGCGTTATAAATATGGACAGAATACGTAAGAGAATTAGTAGCAAGACCTGCAGGGGCACGCGAGGCGCGGAGTGCACTGAGCAATGCCAGAGGAGCAGTGCGAGAGTGAGTTGTGGACAGGCGGCCGGGGTTTATTGCCTTGGCTGTGAAGGAGCATTAGTAGCCATGGACACTCTCTGGAGGATGTGGTGTATGCCAGAAGGACTCCTCGGGATGAACTAGGAGGCGCAGAGGACCCAGGAGGAGATGCGGGGAGGCCGGCGAGGAAAGAGGAGGCAAACACTTCAGCAGACAAAAGCCCCCAACACCCACACCTATCATCCCCACCCACCACCCCCACCATCCCCACCCTCCACCCTTACCACTCCCTGCCGTCACCTCCAACACCTCGCTCTGAGTGGCTGGTCTGCGGCACGACGTCTCACTCCCGTGGCTGTCATTGGCTCTCTTGAGGGAGGCAGACGAGGCCGGAACACAACTCCCACCCCCAAGCTCAGCAGAAGGCCGAGTCTCCCTTGTGTTCCTCGCAGGCTGTTCCTCAAAACATAAATTATCATTAATCGGAATCTGCGCGCCGCGACACGGGACGTCTTAACACCACACAGTTGGCGGATGTATACCAGTCACGCTCTAGATGGAGGGGTGGGTGCCGTCCCGGGAGTCAGAGGAGCCTTGTGGCCACTGTGCAAAGACTATCGTTTGGCCAACAAGCTCGAGGAACCTGTGTATCTCAAAGTCACACTCGGGGCGACAAAAAAGTGCAGCAATATCCAATACTAGCAATAGGAGAGAAAAGACCATTACGAAATCGAATGAGAAACGAAGAATGATTATAGTATATTGAAAATGTAATACCACTAAGGACACGGCCTGGGGGGAGTGGGAGGCGGCCGCCAATCAGCGAGCCGCGTGAACCTGGGGGCGTCACAGGTAAACATGACTCACCTGCTTCCTTATTAGAGCTCCGTGCTTGAGTGAGTCCAGGTGAGAGAAAAATATTACTCTGCGTCTGTCTCAGGACGAGCAAAAAGTAGACTCAAAAGTTATCACTATTTTTTCTCGCTTAGTTTAATATTGGATATGAAAACGTGCACGAAGAGGAGAGCGGAGCGGCCTTATGTGGTTATGACAGGTGTGAAGGAGGAGGAGGTGTTTAATTAAGGTGGCCAGGTGTGTCAGTCATGTGTCTGGGGCATGATGACCCGAGACGCTGTTGGTCCTTGGCTTACCGCAGGGAGGGAGGTAAGGAGGCTTCTCTTCATTCCACCCACTCACTCCTTTCAGCCTCCTCCTCCTCCTCCTCCTCCTCCTGCCAGGGTGGGGTGGACGCGGGAGCGGCCGTTCATCCATCTTCACATGAATGCGAGGTCGCGGGATTATTTGCACTTGGCGAATTTATATTTAGCGGAATATTGAGGATCCATCATCTGCGGGACGCGACGCGACTACCTGGCGGGAGCGCAGGGCTGAGGGACTGGGGGGAGGGGGATTATTGATACACCGTCTGCTGATTCCTGGCAAGGCGGATTTGGGTGGTGGGAGGAGCTGCAGGAAACGAGTCAGGGGAACTGCACAACACAGGAGGACGTGCCACCCCCTGGGGAGGAGCGGGAGGGCGCGGTGGCCCCCTACCCTGACGACACGCCGTGTGTGGGGAGCCGCCGTGGCCTTCCTCCGCCGCTTAGGATTCATATGTAAATGTGCAGGTCCTCGGTGCGCGGCGGCCCGGGAGGCAAGGACTGCTTCCCCCCGCCCGGCGTGTCCTTCTCCATCCCTGCCGTATCCCTATTTCCAGCTCCGTCGTGTCCCCATTTCCAACCCCGTGTTCCCATTTCCAGTCCCGATGTGTTCCCATGTTCAGTCTCATCATGTCCCCATTTCCAGCCCCGTCGTGTCCCCATTTTCAGTCCCATCGTGTCCCCATTTTCAGCCCCGTCGTGTTCCCATTTCCAGCCCTGTCGTGTTCCCATTTCCAGCCCTGTCGTGTTCCCATTTCCAGCCCCGTCGTGTCCCCATTTCCTTCCCCGTTAGTGTCCTCGTATGTCCCCATCCTTTACCATATCGTGTTTTCTTCCCCATCCTCGTCTGTGTCCTTTTGTGCCCCCATCCTTAGCTGCGTCGTGTTACCGATCTCCAGTCCCATCATGTTTTCTGCTCTAGTCCCATCGTGTTCCCTTTGCCAGCCCCCAAGTGCCGCCTCCCGTGCTGCGTGGTGAGCCCCGCACCCTGGGTCACCTCACTGTACAAGCTGAGCGTCATTCGCGCCCCCATCCTTCACTCTCCCGCTCCTCTTCTTTCTTCTTCCTTTTTTTCCCATCTTTTTATCGCCCTGCCCAGCACAGTGTGTCGGGGAGCGGCCATGCTCACTACGGCAGAGTAAATAATCGTAAATCCAAGTAAACCTGCCACGTGGGTGCCTGCTGAGGGGCCGCGCCCTATATGCAGGCGGGTGACGGCGTCCTGCGGCGTGAGTGGTGGGCGTGCTTGGGTGGGGCAGCGGGTGTCCCCGGGGCCGCCCACACCCTATCCGTCTGTTGGTCTTGGTAGTAAAAAAGTGTGAAAGATGTGAAGGAATAGAATATAAAAAGGAACTCATGAAGTAAAGAAGGTAAACAGATGGAAGAATTTACTCGTAAGGAAAATGTTATTCTTCGGTCAGTGCTGATGTACGATTAGGACGACAGGCGCTTCTCTCTGGCCCTTGAGTGATGGAAGTCACTTAGAGAGTCCCTTAAGCGGCACACTGACTTATGGGAAATAAAACTCTTGACACTGGGAAGATCCTCCTTGAAAGAACATTCAGGGAATCACACTTTCATCTTCCTAAAAAAGGTTGTGGCGAATGAAATGACGAATCCCACCACTGGCTGGAAGGGACACAGGGGAGGCACCGCCTGGCGCCTCAGAAAACATTGAAAACTGACACACACACATACACACACACACACACACACACACACACACACACACACACACACACACACACACACACACACACACACACACACACACACACACACACACACACACACGTTAAAGAGATGATAACGCTGAGTGGTTACGACGGCAGTTTCATGATGCGGAGAATCGTCCACGACACACATGTATATTGGTGAGTAGTTTTGAATTACCAGCCTGCATGTTCTTGTCAACTTCACTGCGGCTTGAATGTGCAGCGCGGTGTGAGGCGCCGCGGAGTAAGGTGAGCCTCGTCAGATAAACAGTAATAATAACATATTGCTGTTTGCCTGGACCTTCTCTGCATGCCTTCTGCTTACTGGCACACACGAGGTGTTCATTCGTGTGTGTGTATGTGTCTCTGTGTGTGTGTGTGTGTGTGTGTGTGTGTGTGTGTGTGTGTGTGTGTGTGTGTGTGTGTGTGTGTGTGTGTGTGTGTGTGTGTGTGTGTGTGTGTGTGTGTGTGTGTGTGTGTGTGTGTGTGTGTGTGTGTGTGTGTGTGTGTTTGATAGCCCACTATGGCAAGCTCATTGGATTAAAGAAAATCTTTCTTATGAAGAAGGGAAAGTTTACTAGTAAAAAGAATTCAGTTGTTCTGCTGCTATAGAAAATGGTTAGTTAATCTGAGTGGAATATTACATAACAGAAGATTTAATTCAGACCAAATTTCCATGTCGACTTTAGGTGTGTTGCTTCCACGCACACCTTTGTAAACACTGCTAAAAGGCACCGCTCAGCAGGATGGGAACACGGCATCTACTACTACTACTACTACTACTACTACTACTACTACTACTACTACTACTACTACTAATACTACTACTACTGCTAGTACTACTACTGCTAGTACTACTACTACTACTACTACTGCTGCTGCTGCTGCTGCTGCTGCTGCTGCTGCTGCTGCTGCTGCTGCTACTACTACTACTACTACTACTACTACTACTACTACTACTACTACTACTACTACTACTACTACTACTACTACTCTCTCTCTCTCTCTCTCTCTCTCTCTCTCTCTCTCTCTCTCTCTCTCTCTCTCTCTCTCTCTCTCTCTCTCTCTCTCTCTCTCTCTGCCTCAGTACCAACACATCACAGCCGCTCTGCAACACGCCGCGCCATCCCCTGCCAGCCCCCATAAACCAGGGAGTGGGTTCCTCTATCTATCATCAGCTATACTTTATCTACTGCCGCCTGCGTTGTGAGGGGAGGAGGGTAACCACACACCTGAGGTCACCTGGCCACTAATTATTCACTTAGCGGACGCAAATGAGAGGGGAGGAGGTGGGAGGGGAAGGCGAGATGGATTTACGCAATGTTGCCTCATCGCCCGCCTCTGTACGCTGCTCCGCGCCGCCCAGAACACCTGCCAGCTGATCCCATTGTAAACTTATCACACGTCCACTTCGCAGGTGTGTAGGTACATCGCTGCACACACACACACACACACACACACGCACGCACGCACACACACACACACATACACACACACACACACACACTAACTTTTTTTCGTTATCTCTACTTGATATCGAAAAAAAAGAGAGAATAAAAGGCATCTCGCGTTATCAGACCGCGGCATCGGAGGTCTCCCCGTGCCGGGCTATCGCGTATCAGCACCGCTATCTCGCCGTGCATAACCAGTCGCCGTGAAATTGTAGCGTTGAGGCTCAGACATTGTTTGGACGCGCCCCGCCAACAGGTGAGGCAATGGGCGCCCGTGACGGATGGTGACGAGGCCTGTAATCCCCGGGAACAGGCGGGTGGGAGGAGGGAGGCAGGGAAGGGGGCAGAGATAAAGAAGAATGAAAGGGATTTATTATTGTTGTTTCTATTTTATTGTTTTTATTATTGTTATTCTTATTATTACTTTTATTATTGTTGTTCTTGTTGTTGTTGCTGTTGTTGTTGCCACTGCTGCTGCTGGTGCCACTACTGCTATTATTATTACTATTGTTATTGCTACTACAACTATTACTATTACTATTACGTTTTTTTTTCTGGTACTTTTACTACTACTAATACGACAGCAGAAAGTGAGGGAATTTTATTAGTTTTTTTTTTCTTTTTTAATGCTCTACAGTTTTCTCATAATATTATTTGTAATGTTATTTGCATATACTCGTATACCTTTGCGAGCTGTGGTCAGTAAACAACCTGAATCTCAATCTCACTATATGTGGTTGTGTTTGTGAATGTAAACACTTGCAGGTGAACGTCTTGGCTTCAAAGTGCTATTACGGCCCCTGGTTCAAAATTAGCTGGGTCATTACGTCTACTTCTACTTACACTACTACTACTGTTAATTTTTTCAGAGTGCTATTACGGCCACTGGTTCAAAATTAGATGGGTCACTACGTCTACTACTGCTACTACTACTACTACTACTGTTAATTTTTTTTTTCAGAGTCCTATTACAGCCACTGGTTCAAAATTAGATTTGTCACTACGTCTACTACTTCTGCTACTACTACTACTACTGTTATTTTTTTTTTTCAGAGTGCTATTACAGCCACTGGTTCAAAACTAGATGGGTCACTACGTCTACTATTTCTACTACTACTACTATTGTTAATTTTTTTTCAGAGCGCTATTGCGGCCCCTCCCCATTTCTGTTATTGCTGTTGGTGTTTTATTTAAATTTCTTTTCATGTTTTTTTTTTTTTTACTCATAAGCTTTGTCATTATCACCACCGCTACCACCGTTACCATCATCATCATCATCATCTTCATCTTCATCTTCATCTTCATCTTCTTCTTCTTCTTCTTCTTCTTCTTCTTCTTCTTCTTCTCCATCTTCTTTCTTTTCTTATTTCTTCTCTTTTTCCTCCTCCTCCTCCTCCTCCTCCTCCTCCTCCTCCTCCTCCTCCTCCTCCTCCTCCTCCTCCTCCTCCTCCCTCCCACCCAACCACCACCACCCTCGTGCTAATCACCGCTGCACTCCTGCCCTTCCCTCTTGTCCTTTGTTATAGAGGCGGGCGGCGGAGGAGCGGGTGCAGGACGCAGGCGGGGCGCGGAGCCGCTTCATTAGAGGCGCCCCGCCCTGCCGCCTCAGCCTTGGGCATCGCGGCGGCCTCCTTCCTTCCCCCGCAGAAGGGCGCGGCGCGGTGGAAGGAAGGTCAGGCCGAAGAGAAATTAGGGGCGTGAGGTCACTGCCAAGAGTAATACCCCAGGGAAGGGAACCCCGCCCCACGCCCTCCTGCCCCGCCCCCTCCCGAGGACAAACCCCCTGCAGAGGCGTGTTAGCAGACCTGTTTTTCTACCCCGCCTCCTTTTTCTCTTCTGCTTTTTCTTTCTCTTTTTTTCCTTTTATTTTTCTATGTTGTTGTTGTTGTTGTTGTTGTTGGTAGTGGTGTAATTGTTGGTCTTATACATTTTTGTTGTTGTTCTTGTTGTTCTTGTTGTTCTTCTTTTCTTGTTTTTGTTGTTCTTCTTTTTTTCCTCCTCCTCCTCCTCCTCCTCCTCCTCCTCCTCCTCCTCCTCCTCCTCCTCCTCCTCCTCCTCCAAGTAAAGTTTGTGTATTCTTTGCAAACAGCTTCGTCAGGATCATCAGGCTTGTTACTGTTTGCTTTCTCCCTTGTATTCCTTTGTTATCCTCCTCCTCCTCCTCCTCCTCCTCCTCCTCCAATCGCACGTCCGCCTCGGCCGGTCATAAGTCTGTAGGGCGTCTCCGTTCCGCCGCCGCTCCTCCCTCGCGATGGGGAGATAGGGGCACAACCAGGCGCTCTCTATGACCTGCTGCAGACACCCGCGATAAAGACGTAACGCCATTGATCGCCGCCACTTTATTGCCGCGGCGTCCGGTGCTGAGGATGGCGGGGTCTTTGGCTGGGGGCGGTTGGTGGTCACTGCCTAAATGCTCTGGTTAGGATAGACTTAGGAGAGCCAACACTGGTCTTGCAGTATTGTCATGGTTGGGTTGATGCTTGGATGGATGAACAGGTAGACATATAGATGGATAGATTGATTGGTTGATTGAGAGGTGGGTAGATAGATAGGTGGATATATAGATAAACAGGTAGATATGTAGATATATAGACAGACAGATAGATAAATAAATAGGTAGATAGGTTGATTGATTGATTGATATGTATATTGACTAATTGACAGATAAATAGACAGACAGACAGACAGACAGGCATATATAGCCGTGACCTCTCTGTTGCAAGTTTTGGGCTTAGTTTCGAAACACCTACGAGTCATCGAGTGTTTCAAATCCCTTACTGCCTGTACTTGTATTTTCACTCGCTAAGATCATCTACGGCCACTCAAATCAACAGTTACCCTACTATCTATAGATGGCAATCAAAGGCTTAATAAAATTTCTATGGTAAAGTTTAGAGTATAATTCCGAAAAGCACTATAGCGACTCTATTCTTCACCATCTTTCTATCAGTTAAGTTCAGTTCACTATAACAACACCAAAAGTACAGTGATGGATTAGTTGAGGCCTTGCAGCACACACATGTATTGTTACCTCTGCACAAGAAGAGTGTTCATGTTTACGCAAAGGAAGCAACAGTCTTTCAAGAGGAAGGTTTCAAGACGCTTATCCTTTAATTTTTGGCTCCAGGGACTGGCACCTCAGTGGGCCTTTTTTTTTTTTTTTTTCCTTTTATAATTTTTGTTGTCCTTCATCCAGAATTTGAGAAGTGTCTTGAAACCTCCCTCTGGAAACAGTTTTCATTGATACATACAAATGACCTTTTTTCACATAAATTCTAAGTTACATTACAAACACAAAACTATCTACGTCACCACTGTTACCTTACATAAATGGATCACCACCTGTCACCACAAAGCCTTCTAGACTCACCACACATCATCACAGCTTGCATCAAAGCGTAGGGCATCACCATCAAGTCAGCACGTCACCATGACCCTCAGAGCGTCACGGCAGGGCATCGCAGGTCACCCAAGGTCATCTCAGGTTACCATAGACGTTAGAAGCTTGGTGTAAGTGGTCTTTGCTTAGTTATCACAAGACACAACTGTTCTGGTAGTGTTGTTACAGACTGGGAAAAATCTAGGCTGTTTACACGTGAAAGTTTCGTTCGCTCCAGTGTGTGTGTGTGTGTGTGTGTGTGTGTGTGTGTGTGTGTGTGTGTGTGATGATTTCTTTCGTCATTATAACAATCTTCAACACCATCAACACTATTGTTTCCTCCTCCTCCTCCTCCTCCTCCTCCTCCTCCTCATTATCATCATCATCATCATCGTAGTCGTTGTCTGCTACCTCTACTGTTATCGTCATCATCATCGTTAGCATCACCATCATTATTATCCTAATCACCATCACAGTTGTAACACATCATCATCATCATCATCATCATCACTGCTACCACCTCCTTCACCACTACCACCACCAGCACTATCGTCATAACCTCCACCATCTCTTCCTCTGGACTTTTTCTCCTCCTCCTTCTCTCCTGCTCCCCCGCCTGCCCCTCTCCTCCTCCAGCACGCCCCACACGCACTCCGTCAACACCTAACACGCTACCGAATAATCATGTAATTGTGGTAATAAGTGAGGAGGCGGGCGGGGCGGGTGGCGAGGAAGACGGAGGCGGTGGCGGCGGTGTGGGTGGCGCGCACGGGTGGCGGAGCTCGGGAGGCAGGCACGCGCCACAGGGCCACCCGCGGAGACCACCTGCCCGCCGCCCGGCCCTCCCACACCTTCGGCTCTCGCGCACCTCGCCGGCCTGCCTCAATGCATGTCAATAAAGATGATTTTCCTTCTGAGTGACGCGGGGCGGTGTAACATCGTGGCGGGGAAGAGAGGGAAAGAGAGAGGCTGGCGGGCGCTGCGTGTGGAGGCTTAGCGGGGTTGAGGCGCCCCCAGGACCACCATCGAAGTCTGGCCGATGTATAAAGCGAGGAGGGCGGCGGGAAACTCCAGTGTGTGGCTGAACGTGGGGCGGGGAGCGACTGACGGAGGGCTTCAGGGTTCAGGGGCCTCAATGCTAACTCGCCGCCGCCATCCTGACGAAGGAGCGCTGTGGAGTTTCCTGAGGGTGGTGTTACTTGCGTGGCGGTGAAAAATATGTGTTTGTGTTGATTGTAGAGCGCGATGGGGGGATTTCTAGAGATAAGGAAGTCCCTTGCAGAGGAATGGCGGTACTGAATTGTTTGCAGCACGCTGTATATGGAAGTGGTGTTTTGGGAGTGTTTATAGTGCCATGAGTATAGAAATGGTGTCATGAGCAGAGGAATGGCGCCATGGGAGTGTTTGCTGCTCATGGAAGTTGTGCCGTTGGAGTGTTTACAGTGCCATTAGTAAAGAAATAGTCATGAGGGTGTTCACAGTACCGTGAGTATAGAAATAGAGTCGTGAGAATGTTCACAGTTCCTTGAGCAGGGAAATGCTGTCATGGCAGTGTTCATAACGCCTGATGTGGAGGAGCAGTGCCTTGGGAGTGTTTGCAGTGTTCCTCTATAGAAGAATTGTACCATAGAAGCGTTTACAGTTGTCCACACAAAGGAATGGTGCCATAGGTGTGTTTACAGTATTTAGCACACGGGAATATTGCTATTACAGTGTTTGTATTCCAAGTGCGAATAAATGGTGCCACGAATGTGGTGGAGGAATGGTGGAATGGGAGCATTTACAGTGCTAGCAGCAGAGAAATGGTGCAATGAAAGTTTTTGCAGTACCCTGTGCGGAAGAATGGTGCAATAGAAGTGTTTGCAGTGCCAAGTGCAGAAGAATAGTGCCATGGAAATTTACTGGATGAAGGGTGCCATAGAAGTGTTCTGCAGTGCCTCGTGTACAGTAATGGTGACATAGTGTTCACTGTCTCGTGTGGAGGAATGGTATCATGTGAGTGTTCTGCAATGCTCTGTGTAAAAAATGGAAGCATTGTACAGTACTGTCCATACCATTCAGGATTAATACTACACTGTACATGGTTAACGTTCTTACGACACTTACTGCCTCCATGAAGAGACTAAACAGATGAAAAAGGAGCAGCATTGACAGGAGACAGGTAAACAAAATGCAATAGTGTAGGTATTCGCTCTGGTGGTGGTGATGGTGGTGGTGGTGGTGGTGGTGGTGGTGACGGGATTGGCGGGGCGAAAGGTTGAGGGTGAGACACAATACCGTGCAAATGTGAAGCTTTTCTCGTACAAAGGTTATATGTGACCTCACTGTGTTCTTGGTTCTTGTGCGCATTGTGTTGTTTTGCTCTCTCTTCTTTGCTTTGCTCTTGCACTTTTCTCGCACCTTTCTAATTTGTTATTGTGTTCTTATTTCTTGTGTGTTTTGTGTTGTTTTGCTCTCTCTTCTTCTCTTCACTTGCGCTTCACTCCTTCCCTTGGCCCTCGTTATTTTATTGCTTCTTGTGTATTTTGCGTTGTTTTTGTTCTCTCTTCTTCGCTTCTTTGCTTCCGCAGTTTATTCGCGCCTTTCTGTTAATCTTATTGTTCAGTCGTCAGCCATCACGTGCAGTAAGGCAGGCAGGGAAGTAGAACGACTAATTAACGATGAATTATAACAATTAACAAGAAAATAGATGTATACGCAAGAGGTAAGGTAGCGTAGTAGTAGTCAAAGTAGTAGTAGTAGTAGTCAAAGTAGTAGTAGTAGTAGTAGTAGTAGTAGTAGTAGTAGTAGTAGTAGTAGTAGTAGTAGTAGTAACAAGAAGAAAAAGATAATGGTGTTAGAACCGTCAATGCTACTTACTACTACTATTAATACTATTTACTACTGCGACTACAACTAATTATAATACTAATACTACTAATAATAATAATACTATAACTGCCACCATCATCATAACTTCCGCCTCTCCTTCGTCTTGTCTCATTATCATCATCATCATCAACCTCATCTTCACCACCACCACCACCACCACCACCACCATCATTAATGACACTGATAAGGACTAAATCGCTGCCTCGTGTTGCCTTCTCTTCCTCTTCTCTCTACTTGCATTACAAAGGAGGAAAAATGGCTTGGTTTTGTTTATTAGGCTCAGTTCATCGATTTTATCATTTGAATTAATTCGTGGAGACTTTATGTTTGTATGAGATTTTGTGGACCCTTCTCAGGAGCTGCCTTGTGCTGGTCACCTGGCTCTGTGCTGGTCACCTGGCCTTGTGCAGCCTTATTTTCTTGTCTACCTTTGCGGTTATGTGATACAGTGTCAATTGTTATCGTGCGCCAACTTGATAGCCTTCGTGAGAAACCAATTACTTCGACTCAGTATATTAACCCTTCCACTGGGATATGCAAGACTTCACATTACTAAGAGCACCGCACGGGAAAGAAAATATTTTAGAGGTATAGGTTTTTCGATATCTAGCCGGCATGGTGCTCATAAGTGGCTGTAGAACGAAAATAAATGTGTCAGAGTGGTTTGTAAGTAATGAACGGCGTGTTATAAACAGTGAAAAGGTTAAATCACAAGTCACTTTCCACTTTTTTACATTTCCTCGCGGTTGTTTCCCGACGCGAGTAATTAGTGTTCAGTATTCAGGCGTGTCGGAGAGACCATTCTTGGCGTCAGGAATGTAATAGTTTTTTTTTTTTTAATTACATGATTCTCTGTGCATGGTATACGTTCCGATCATAGCTGTGTGTGTGTGTGTGTGTGTGTGTGTGTGTGTGTGTGTGTGTGTGCGTAGGCAGGCAAGTAGGTAGATATACACGTAAATATCTACAAGCATATATAAGTAAGAAACAAATATTGTACATCGGGTATCGAATATCATTTTCCGGCATATTATTTAGCCGCGTGGCGAGGGCGTGCCGCTCACCACCGAGGAATCGTCCCATCGCGCCCCATCCTGGTGAGGGCAGAGCTACACGTCCCTTTGTAGGAGTGTTAGCGCGGCGTGCGTCCAGCCATCCCGTTATCTTTAAGACCATTCTGTGGGTTTTATTATTAATTATTATGATCCGTCCCGACACAGCGGCGCACACTCCGGGCCGTGGGTCGTTGGGGTTTATGACAGGCCGCCGCCCTCGCCACCTCCCGGGGAGCCGCTGATAGGCACACTGATATGTAAATAAACCCGTACGTCTGACGGTCCGGGAGAAAATAATTAAATAAAGATGGAGATATGCATATAAAGGAGGCTGTTCTAATGAAGGAAAAATGTAATGCGATGGAGTCCACGCGAGGAGGCGAGACGGGAGTCCCTAACTCAGGGCCGCGCACCGCCTGCCCCGCACTTTATGTGACGGCCGATGGCGCTGTGTGGCCCGCCCCGCCCCGCCCCGCCCCGCTCCGCCCGCAGTGAAGTCTGGCCCACACACACACACACACACACACACACACACACACACCAGCACTAACGTAGATGCCCACATAGACCACGCACCCACGCCCTTAATCGCCTGCTCCTACAAACGCACATACACACACCTCAAACCTTTCAACACACACACACACACACACACACACACACACACACACACACACACACAGATCTGCACATTTCACATACCTCTGAGGACGCATTAGAGACCCCAGTCATCTGAGGTGCAGCGGTTTGCAGTCTGCGGACGGAAGCACAGCTGGAGCTCAGGTGTTCCGGGGTGTGGGGGAAGGGGACGGGGGGCGTGATGCAGGCGGCTCTCCGGTCAGTGAATGTCTAGACTTCAGCGGGCGGCCTCAGCTTGAGCTTGTTTTTTCCACAGGGTAAACGACATGTGGACACGCAGCTTTGTGCCGTGCTGGGGTGGTCGAACCCGCATACATGACGTGGAGCTTTCAAAGTGGATGGCACGTGAAAATCATGAGACAGTGGAAAAGGCGCTTCCCTTTTGTGGCCACAATCAAGTGCGAGGTGTCAGGCGAGGCGCGGCGCATGTCCTGCAGGGAGTGTTTCCCCGCGCGCCGCTGGATCACCACCCATTGCTTCTCCACCTGCTGCTGCTACCGCTATTATCACCACTTTTGCTGAGACGCGTGGGGTGGCAGCTACTTTGTCCCCAACAGCACGTAAATAGGAGGAGCAATACACGCCACAAAAGAGAGTCGTCAGGTAGCGGTGTGGGAGACGTACGAGGACAAGTAAATGACCTTTGCGTTTTCATTCATTCGTTACTTTTAATCCGCAAAACACCGACACGACTTCGATCTCTTCACCTTTAGACGACAGAGAGTTTTGTGTACATTGTTGCTTCTCCAACAAGTCGTGGCTCATTTCATGCTACAAGGCAGTGTATGTTAATAAGCACACTGTAAAGACTCGTACCACTGCATTGTTTATTCCGTCAATATTGGCAAGTATTTCTATAAGGCTAACTATACAAGATGATGTGATTTTGCATTTAATGAGAGAATAAACTTGCAGTGGATTATTGCCGGAGAAAAATGGAAGTTTACACAGAGAGAAAGCTATAGTGTTTCAGGAGCATAATGCTCTAGGTTTACCCATGACCCGAAAATCACCAGAAAACTACTTTGACATATCACTTGACCTTATCATCTGCGTACTCCACATTCCTTATTAGCAAACAGGCGTACCGTGTGTCTGAGGGCAGCAAGTCTACTCTCCCTAAGCACTGGAAGAGTAATGCAAGCAGAAAACAACAGCAAGCACACATTACCAGTGAGATCATGCTTGTAACTCCCGGCACTCTCTCCTCAGCCTGTCCCGCACTGCTGCCTCAAATCCCCAAGGCATTCCCTCGCTTTTCTGCCACTCGTGAAAAATTGACATGATGCTGAAGCGAAGTAATTGTATGATTGATTACATACTACCAAGATAATTGAGTAAACAAGTTTGGACTGGCAACTAACTGAGAAGTAGTTGAATGGCAGGTTGGCTGACTGATGAAAGATTTGTGGTCTTCCTGATGTGAGTGGACGCGTGGCTGGCTTGCCGGCAGGCGATGCAGCGACTGACCAGTTGGGTTGATTATTATTTATATCGCTGATCAAAGGGGTGAGAGCTGCCAGTGGGGACATGGGGACGTGTTCTTGCCGCACCGCCGCGAGGGGTGCCAAATGTAGGCGATGAATGAATTGTTGTGCGTGAAACTGGCGACAGATGGACACTTCGACTGACAGAAAGTCCCTCCACAAAAGGCGCTCGGAATGAAGCCACACAAAGGGCGAATTGAGGAGACCAGATTGAAATATTCGCCGCAGCTAATTGGAACAGACGACCGCAGACAGGGGAGGAGGTCGGAGAAAGCTGAGAGACACCTTTGTCCCACACCAGACGACTAGCAAGCGATGATGATGATAATGTGGCACCGAATTATTCCCAGGCGTCTCTACGTCTCTGCCTCAGGTGTGCTGCGGCCCCATCTGGAGGAGAGGCGCCTTAGCCGTGAGTAGTGCAGAAAGTACTCGTTAACCCTGCACCTCTTACTCTGCCTCTGCCTCGCCCATCATCGTAAAATTCACAGTTTAAGGCGTTACGTCCAGACTGTTGCGCTTGGCATCGAGGGGCGGGGCGTGAGAGAGAGAGAGAGAGAGAGAGAGAGAGAGAGGAACATTTGTACAGGAACCATTCATAGCAGCTGTTCTGGCACCCTGATGCCCTGCCTTGAAAGGTCTCTCTCTCTCTCTCTCTCTCTCTCTCTCTCTCTCTCTCTCTCTCTCTCTCTCTCTCTCTTCTTCAGGGTTTATGGGCCAGTGTGATGGTTCATGAATCTTATCAAATTAAAATCAACCGAGGTGGTGTGTGTGTGTGTGTGTGTGTGTGTGGTGGTGGTGGTGGTGGTGGTATCTAAACGTGTTCTATAGAATAAAATAGAAGTACAAGCCACATCTGGCCTTAGAGTTCATAGGTTCATTCCTGATTCGAGCTGCTGATGACAATTTACACACACACACACACACACACACACACACACACACACACACACACACACACACACACACACACACACACACACACACACACACACACAGACAACGGGGAATGAAAGGCAAATAACATCTACATAGAAATATATGCTTCTCCTTCCCCTCTCCCTTGCCCCTCCTCTCTCTCACACTCTCTCCCCAAGCCGACAATCCTCCCTCCCCCCCTTCTCTCTCTCCCCTTCTCCTCCCCACCAGCATCATTAATCAGCCGCACGGAAAAACTGGCACCTCAGTCGCCCCAGCTTGCCAATGCACGCTCCCTCGCACTAACCTGGCACTATCCACATGGAGAATTACTTTATTCTTGCTGCTAGTGATGAGTGTGTTTCTCTCAGCGCCTCTCACCTCACGCTCTGACACCACCTCGAAAGATTACTGTAGTTTTATTTTCTTTTTTTTTTTCCTTTGTTTCCTCTGCTTCACTTTCTTTCTCTTTTTTTTTCCCTTATGGCATTTATGTTTTCTTATCTTCTTCCTCGTTTTCCATTCACACTCAGTTCTTGGTATTATTCCTTCTTCCTTTATTGTCTCCTCTTCCTCTTCTTTCTCTTTCCCTTCCTTTCCTTTATCACCGTCATGTTTTCTTATCTCCTTCCTCCTTTTCCATCCACGTTCTCATTTCTCGAACTCTAACTTTGGTATTAATCCTTTTTTTCCTTTTATTCCCTCAGCTTCCTCTGTTTCCTCTTCTTCTTTCCCTTCCTTTCCTTTTAGCACAGTCACGTTTCCTCACCGCTTTCCTCCTTTCTCTTACTTTTCCACGACGTTACTCTCTTCACCTTTTCTCTTGTTATCTATTACATTATTTTGACTCTTTGACGCGTTATTGAGTCTAAGGGCAAAAGAAAAAAAGAATGAAAGCTTAAATTTCTGTTTTCAAATTCAGAGTAAAAAAAAAAGTTTGCCAGTTTCGTTAAGGTTTAAAAAGTGTTTTGGTGTTATTGTTACAGTATGAGTGAATGAGAATCTTTGTCACTTTGTCACTTTTGATTACGTGAAGCCACCTCAGCTGTTTATTTATTTATATTTTTAATGGCCCAGTTAAGTTAGATTAAGTTAAATTAGGTTCCTTTAAGTTACGTTTAGTTGGGATAAGATAAGTTAAGTTAGGTTAGGTTGATCTGTGTTATATTAAGTAAGGTTAAGTTAGGTTAGGTTGCTCTGTGTTATATCAAGTAAGGTTAAGTTAGGTTAGGTCAGGTTAGGTTAGAAAGTATTACGTTAAGTTGGGCTTGATTAAAGCAGTATATTATATTAGATTAAGATAGATTAGGAATAGGTTAGGTTGGGTTAGGTTAGGTTAGGTTAAGCTAGGTTAGGTCAGGTTAGGTTAAGTTAGGTTAGGTCAGGTTAGGTTAGGTTAAGTTAGGTTAGGTTAGAAAGTATTACGTTAAGTTTGGCTAGATTAAAGCAGTATATTATATTAGATTAAGATAGATTAGGAATAGGTTAGGTTAGGTTAGATTACATTACTTATCATGACCAAACGCAACCTAAAAAACAGCTGGGGTGACAAATCTCTATATAACCCTCCATTTCCTGAAGACTTTGCTCTCAATTCAGCCATGGACTGTTAGTGCTGAGTCATTAGGGAGCTTTAAAAGAAGATTAGACAAGTAGATGGGGATGACAAGTGGAAATAGGTACGTTTCATACTGAGACTGCCACGTGTAGGCCTGATGGTTTCTGCAGCTTCCCTTGTTTTCTTATGTTCTTATGGAGTGAGCTGTAAACTGACAGCACACAACACACACCCAGCATGGACCTGAAAGCGGCACTGAAGGAGCGGTAGGGGAAGAGGGAACACAAGGAACACAAACATGGACCTCAAGACAGTACTGAAGGAGCGGCAGAGAGGGGAGAGAACACAACAACACAAGAAGCACACAACAATGACCTGAAGGAAGTACTGAGGGGGCGGCAAGAGAGGAGACATCACAAGAAACACACAACATGGACCTGAAGACAGTACTGAAGGAGCGGCAGAGAGGATAAGAGAGGAGAGAGAACACAAAGAACACAACCAGTCTTGTATCTGGCAGGGGTCACTGATTCGCTGATCCCACCCAGGTCACTTGAGGTTCGCGTTGAAATGTACCACCTTGTTAACTTAGAGATGCCGCTGCAAACAGGCCGAGATTCCGTCAACAAGTACAAGCAGTGAAGGCAAAAGACAGGATTCGCTCGCTGCTTAATTATTGTAGCCATAACTCAGGTGGCGGCGTGCTTACAGAACCTGTCAGTGATAGCGCGCGTGTCTGTGTGACTAAGTTAAGCAAATAATGTATATACAGTATCTTAAATTATGACGCAGCTTGTGTACTACATGTGTGTGTTGGGGGGGGGACCTGTGGGAGAGAGAGAGAGAGAGAGAGAGAGAGAGAGAGAGAGAGAGAGAGAGAGAGAGAGAGAGGAATGCAATGACATGAAAAGTAATACAACGAAGGAAACAAAAAAAAAGAAATGTTAGATTAAATAATGAAGAAAAGAAAGCAAAAACAATAAAATGAATGGCAGTGTGAAGAAGAAGAGGAAAAAGAAGAAATAAAAAAAGATAGAAGAAGAAGAAGAAGAAGAAAAGACAGAAGATGACGAAAATAAAAAAAGAGGGAGAAAAAGAGGAAGAAGTAAGGAAAGAAGTCGAGAAAAGAAGAAACAAACAAACAACAACAACAATAACAGTAACAACAACAACGAGAGAGAGAGAGAGAGAGAGAGAGAGAGAGAGAGCATACACAAAATACACATACATACATACATACACGATGGGTCAGTCCTATGTATGCATGCTTCAGGTTATGCATTTATGTATGAACACGTATGTAAGTATGTATGTATGTATGTATGTATCTTTATGTATGTATGTATGTATGTATGAATGCATGTGCCTGTGTATGTAACCCGATAGATATTCAAGACAATTATCACAGTCCCTCTATATGGCTGTCACTAGAGAGAGAGAGAGAGAGAGAGAGAGAGAGAGAGAGAGAGAGTCGAAGTCAGAGAGAGAGAGAATCAGAGAAAAGGAGATGAAAGGGAAGAGGGAAGGGAGGAAAGGGAAGGAAGGGTGACATCACCGAATATGGAGTGTGTGGCTTCTGTGGGGACGGAAGGAAGGAAGGGAAGGGGGAGGGAGGGGTGCCCACTGTCCTAATGGGTCACATTGTAGCCCTAATACTGATGGACTTTATGGGTGCTATGTGACGGTGATGGGCGATTGTTTTGGTGGAAGGGGGAGGAGGAAGAGGAGGAGGAGGAGGAGGAAAGGATGAAGAGAGAAGGATACAAGAGGAAAGGAAATGGAAGGGCATAATGTGGAAAAAGGAGGAGAGGAAGGAGAGAGGATGAGAAAAAGAAGAAGAGCGAGGAGGTGAAGAGAGAAAAGGAGGGATGAGGATGCAAGAAAATGAAAGGGCAGGATGTGGTAAAAAGAGATAGAAGGGAGGAGAGGTGAAGGGAGAAGAAGGGATAAAAGAGGGGGATATAAGAACAGGATAATGGCGGAAAGGAAGAGAGGAGGAGAGAAGATAAGAAATAGAAAAAAGATGGAGAGGAGAAAGTGATGAAGGGAGAAGGATGCCAGAGATGGTGGAAGGAAAGAGAGGAAGAGAGAAGATAAGAAAGGAAAGGGAGGGTTGGAAGGAAGCAACAGTGAAAGGAGAAATGAAGCAAAAGGAATTAGTAGGTGCATTCACACACACACACACACACACACACACACACACACACACACACGTGGTATACCAAACACACCATCAAGGTCACGTGGAAGTACAATACATCGCCTCACTTTTCTTTTTAATGAGATGAAAAGTGTTTCCATTCTGCTCATTCATCTTTGTGTTTGTACGTACGTATGTTCTGTTTGTTAGCGAGTAATGGCACTGATAACATGAACACCTTACCACCTCTCTCTCTCTCTCTCTCTCTCTCTCTCTCTCTCTCTCTCTCTCTCTCTCTCTCTCTCTCTCTCTCTCTCTCTCTCTCTCTCTCTCTCTCTCTAATCAGGCATCGATAACCAAGCCACACGGTAAGGACAGATTATTTAAGATCGCTGTCACACGCGGAGTTTTATGGACAACAGGTGTGTGTGTGTGTGTGTGTGTGTGTGTGTGTGTGGAGCGATAGTCCCACCAAGTAACCATGCGGCTGGCTGGCTGATTCGCTGGCTGGCTGGCTGGCTGGGTGGCTTGGTGGTGGGTGGCTGGCTGGCTGGGTGGCTTGGTGGTGGGTGGCTGGCTGGCTGGGTGGTTCGTTTGTTGGCTGGCTGGCTGGCAGGAGGGTCCAACCATTAGTCAAACTGGCATGAGGCGGCTTGTTTATTCAATGTAGTATTAAGGGTGATTCTCTATTATTAAGATGGTTGCTTTGGGCTTGAAAACATTGACTGTGAATTGTGTTACTTGGTCAGTTCGTACAGTGATAGAGTTTATAAGAGGGTGTTGAATCTCTCTCTCTCTCTCTCTCTCTCTCTCTCTCTCTCTCTCTCTCTCTCTCTCTCTCTCTCTCTCTCTCTCTCTCTCTCTCTCTCTCTTCCCTGAGCAGAGATTCCTACTTTTAATAATATGTTGATAAATGGAATAGACACAGTAATGAAGTTGTTAGTGACGATCTCTAGTCAATACGGAGCTTTAAAAGATAATACAGATTTACTGATGAGAATGATAGGTGGCATGTTTTATACAGGGACTGTCACGTGTAGGTAGGATGACTTATTGCTGCTTCCCATTTTCTTATGATTTTGTTGTGTTTTGCCACGTAAAACGATGTCCGTGGTTGAGATTTATACAGGGAAAAATGTGACTATTCTTATCTCAGTCTTATTTCTTATTAAAGTCTTATCTTATTAAATTTGAAATATCCCGAGGTGTTTATACTCTAAAGACTGGTCAACTGATTTAACTCCTTAACTGCTATTATTTTGCAAGCTGAAGGAAATAATGTGGTGCAAGTATAGAATCTGAACTTAAAAGACTTTTCTAGCAACAAGAAGAGCGATTAATCTGATCAAACATGCAGTGTACTTAGTTTTCACTTCAGTTAGTTAAAATAACCAAAATCTTTCATACCTACCCCAGTGAAATGGCAAGTATCACTAGTCTTCATTTAAAGGACTAAGTAACCGCGATCTTGGGGTCATGTAGCGATGCACATCAACTACAGACCATATTCTGAAACATTTCTGCCTGCATCTCCATTGGTTCCAAAAGGCTCTAGTTGAAGTTACACGAGTTTTTTTTTTTTCAGGGTGTAGTTTTTTTATGGTTCTAGTGATAGACTTACAAGATTCCTGCACTATTAACAGGAGAAGCACTCTTGAGAACCCAGCTAAATATTTCAGTGGCCTTTGAAAACAGTGGTGATGAGAGAGCAAAGGGTATCTGAATTCGTGCCCAGAAATCAAGCAACACAACCACATTACAGAACTAACAAAACTCACTAAAGATACAATTACTGTTCACCATAGCTCAGGGAATCACGGTGGTAATGAGTGACTGTAGGTTCCCCTCGGCGTCAGTAACACACCTGAGTCTGAGTGTGAGTCATGGCCAGGGCGTGTGTGTGTTTATCATCTGTTATCACGTGTTGTGTCCACGCCGTCTTGTTTTGCTCTCCCCCTCGCTTGTCTCTCTCTCTCTCTCTCTCTCTCTCTCTCTCTCTCTCTCTCTCTCTCTCTCTCTCTCTCTCTCTCTCTCTCTCTAATATACATACCACATTTCGCACATAATCACAAAGATACATCATCAGCCGCGTGCGACCACACCCAGCGCCCGAGAGAGAGAGAGAGAGAGAGAGAGAGAGAGAGAGAGAGAGAAAGAGAGAGAGAACGATCGTCGGCGTCTCGTTCTGCGCGTGGTTATGCAAAAATATTCCTGTGCAGTGTGTGGTGTAAGCTGTTTGTCCTCCTCCTCCTCCTCCTCCTCCTCCTCCTCCTCCTCCTCCTCCTCCTCCTCTTCCTCCTCCTCCTCCTCTGCTAACCTCCCCTGATGCATGGGCTTGATCTTAACGTAATGGGGCCGTGATGGGGCTCAGACACACACACACACACACACACACACACACACACACACACACACACACACACACACACACACACACACACACACACACACAGGTACGTTCAAATACCCTTCCTCCATCTTGCTCATGTACTGTGAAATCTTGTGTGCGTTATTCCGTGTGTGTGTGTGTGTGTGTGTGTGTGTGTGTGTGTGTGTGTGTGTGTGTGTGTGTGTGTGTGTGTGTGTGTGTGTGTGTGTGTGTGTGTGTGTGTGTTTGCCTCCCCTCTCCCCCCTTCTCTCTCTCTCTCTCTCTCTCTCTCTCTCTCTCTCTCTCTCTCTCTCTCTCTCTCTCTCTCTCTCTCTCTCTCTCTCTCTCTCTCTCATTCTTTCACCTCCGCCTTCCACTTTTATCATCTTCACCGTCTGTTAGTTTCCTTCCTCCTCTTCCACAACTCACCACGAGCCTCCTCCTCCTCCTCCTCCTCCTCCTCCTCCTCCTCCTCCTCCTCCTCCTCCTCTTCTTCCTCCTCCTCCTCCTCCTCCCCAGCACACCCCCAGGCCTCCAGGTGTGTGTGGCCTCACTGATCAGGCGTGAAGCTTCTTTTGGTGATGCTCCAGGTAACCTCCACACTACTGGCCAGGTGTGGACCTCCTCCCTCCCTCACCTGCCTCCCTCCCGCCATTACCTCCCGCCTTCACCCCCCGCCCTCACCTGGGACTGGAGGCGATGCAGCTTGTCTTCCGCGATGTGTGTGTGTGTGTGTGTGTGTGTGTGTGTTAGTGTGTGTGTATGTGTGTGGTATATGCAATATTTTAGTTCTCCATTTAAACATTTTCCACGTATTTCTTAGTCTTACTCCTTGTTGAACTCTTTAAACTTCACTCCTATCATCTTATCAGTCTTCCTTCTGCAGTAGTACCTGATGCGTGGTAGTCAAGGCGTTCAAAGTGCAGGGAAGGTGAGACTTGAAGGTTTAGGGGTGGTGCAGTGACGGGCGCTAGGAGAGGAGAGGAGAGAGGAAGGGCAGACCAGCAGACCAGCAGACGGGAAGCCCAGGTCGGTGCCGTGGCTAGCATCGGGAGGGCGTCTCGTTACAAAGGGTCGAGCATTATACTTTTAGATGAGTTTTGTTGACGCTGCCGCCGCGCTACAGCCACCGCCATCACCACCACCACCACCACCACCACCATCGTAGCCGTAGTCTCTCTCTCCACCTGGCTGGCACTCGCTAGAAGGTGGATGGTCTGGAAAGGCGACATAGAAGGCACTGTTTGTATGTCATCATAAGTGCTTCGTTTATTTATTTATTTATTTATTTATTTATCTATTTGTTGTCGTTTAAAACAGGAATAGATGTATGTGTGTTTGTTTTTCCTTCTTTTTATTTTTATTTATTTATTTATTTTTTTTTTTTTTTTTAAGTTTGGTGTGGGTCTTCTTTTAGTATCGATCTTTGTTTGTCTTCCTCTTTGTCTTCTATAGCTTACCTTCCTTGATTTTCTTCCATTCCACCTATTTTCTCGTTTCATCATCCATCTCCATCTCTCTCTCTTTCTCACTTCTTTCATTTATTCATTTCTCTCCGTCTTCCACCTCTCCTTTCCCTTTTTCTTTTCCTGTACCAACTGCTTATATCTTCCCTCCTCCCTCCCTTCCTCCTATTGTTTTTTTTTTCCTTTTCCATAACTTTTCTCCCTTAATTTCCCTTTCATTTTCACCTACTTCCTATTCCTTTCGTGTCTCTCTCCTTTCCACCTTTGCATTTTTTTCCGTCTTTCATAAGTTTCTTTTATTTATATCTTTTTATCACTTTCCTTATTTCCATATTTTTCCTCGCTTTTCTCCCACGTCTATCTTTCTTTTCTTCTTCTGTACCTTTCCTCCTTTCATTTCCTCTCAACTCTTCCCTTATTTCCTTATTTTCTTGGCTTTTCTTCCATGTCCTTCTTTCTTATCGTTTTTCATATCTTTCCTTCCTTTATATTTTTTTTTTATCACCGCTTATTTCCATACTTTCCTCTCCTTGCATGTCATTCTTTCCTCTTTCCTCCTTCCATACCTTTCCTCCTTTCACTTCCTTTCATTATTCCACTTATTTTCGTATTTCCCTCTCCTTCCACGTCTTTCTTTTTCTTATTCCATAATTTTCCTCCCTTCATCTTTTTAACTTTCTCCCATCCTCCCTCCCTCTCTTCCCCTGACCCCTGCGTCTGCTCCAGGGCGGGGAGACTTCGTGGTCACGTCAGCGTGTCAGAAGCATCACGTCACTGCCGCTGAGAGGTGAGGCAGGTAGCGGCACCCACAGACACTCCCGCTCTTCACTTCCTCCTTTCTTCCTTCCTCCCCCTTCGTTGTTGCTCCATTGTTAGAATCTTCACTACTTTAATAAGGTCCTAGCTGAGGTTACATGGGTTTTTAAGGGTGTTTTTTTTTTTTTTACGGTTCTAGTGACATGTTAACGTGATTTCTGTTTTATGAACGGGAGACCTTCAATTCTCAGCAGGTAAATGTACACACACACACACACACACACACACACAGATGATATTTAATTACATACTTGCAACTTTACAACTTTTACAAACTACCAAATGAAATTAGTACGACTATAAAAAAAGAAAAAAGTAAAAAAAAAAAAGTAGCATGAGGTAGATAAAGAATGTACGAGCTCTTCCCTCCCTCCCCAGGCCAAGGTTCCTCTGGTGCCCTGGTGGCCGGCGGTGTGTTGGGGCGGTGTGGCGGCGCGCAGCGGGAACAAGGTGGAAGGAAGGCCCGGGTGGACTGATTTGGGGGTCATTATTTATTTATTTTCCCGAGCACGTTATGATTTCCAGGACCTTTATTATTTCTTTAGCGTAAGTGTATTTTATTTTTCTTGGGTACGTTACGATTTTTCAGGATATTTTTTTTTTTTCCGAGTGCAAGTGTAAATTTTGTCGTAGCCATCGATAACAGAACACGATAATGAGCCACATGAATGCGTGGTATTGCCGATGTAGTGAATAGATCAGTGCATAAGAGAAGAGTACAAGAATACATTAAAAAAGCTTAAATGTCGTGAGAAATTATAACGTGCTAAGGAAAGTGAATAATCAATGCATGTTCCCCATTGCTGCTAAGACTTTACTTGGAATTTTAAAGAAAAGACGGTATGAGACCACTAATGGGAAATGAAGTGTTAGCTAGACGCAGATCACTTAGAGCACAAAGGACACAATAATTCACAGCGGTGTGGCGCGTGGCAGGGGCAGGATCACGCTCATAGAAGGACACAGTACAGAGGCGGAGTGACACAAGATGCTTGGTGACATTCGGCGACTTAGCTCTTTAACCGTTTGGTCGGTCTCCGCGGCAGCCACTTTGCAAACACCGGAGACCACACACAGTAATCAAATGGTGCAGTCATAAAGGAGCTTTCAGAGGTTAGACAAATATGATAGGCTGAAATAGGTAAACATGTTTCATACAAGGACTGGCCACGTGTAGATCTGATGACTTCTTGCAGCTTCCCTTATTTTCATGGGTTCTCATGAATAAGCTGGAGCCAGATGTAAGACGAAGAGAAATAATGATTCTGTTTAAATTAATCTATTTTTAATATTACCAAATGTACATAAATATTTTTTTTTTTCCTTTTTTTCCTGATGATATGGATGATAACATGAAATTTAGTGTCAAAAAATCCAGTGGTGGGTGTTGAGGAGGCGCCATGAAGGCAAGGATGGCGAGGCTCAGCAGACTCCACAGGACTTGCCGCACTCCTCTTTCATGTAGCCAGGGTTGCGCTCGCACTCCCCTTGGCTGGCCCAGCTGGCGCAGTGCACGGCGTTGTCCCTGCAGGAGGAGGTCCCTGGAGAGGCGGCGGCGCGTGGGAGAGACGAGAAGACAACATTAGTCAAGGAAAACGTTCAGATTTATCATTATACTTCATAGAAATATGAACGCATCCCTTTTTTTTTTTTCCACCTATTTTTTCCCTAATCAGCTAAACACATCCACCCTCATCTTTTCTCTCCAACATTCTTTTTAATGTTTTTTTTTTTTTTTTTTTTTTTTTTCTACACACATTCAGCCTCACCTTTCCTCCCCCACCCTTTTCCTTCCTAATATGCTCTCCACACATGTACCCTCATCGCCTCCTCCCCTCCTCCCACCGCGGCGCCTCTCCCTCCCCCAACACACACCTGGACAGCACTTACCACAAGCGTTGCACGAGCGGCGACACTTTTCCTTCATGAAGAGTGGGTTCCTCTGGCACTCCCCCTTGGCGGCCCAGTCGGCGCAGAACTGAGCCTCGTCGCGGCATCCTGTCGATTCTGAGCAGAAGAAACAAACTTTTCACACACTGGAGCATCAACACAGCCACTCGCCACCACAGATTTTTAGACACTTAATTGCACTACCTGTCTTGTCACAATGTCATCACTTGTTGTAACGGTCATACTGTTGGTTTGTTATGGTCACTTAACTCATTTGTTTGATAATACTGAAATAACATTAGCATTTTCATCTCAGGGCCTTGGTTAAGTTACTTTAGGTTTGGTTTAGATTCATTCTGTTAGTTTATTTCACTACTAATCCCTTCATTGTTTAGTAGATCGCGACTCGAAGAAGCGTCATATTTAGCCGACGAATGAACATTGTCTTGGAATTAGTAAGTTAAATTAAAGACACATTGCATAGCTATCACCACAAGCACTCACACATTTACCACCATTACGCATACCTCACTACCATACGAGTACATCACCAAAACACCACCATCACCACTGACGCATACAGTGAGTGACTTTCAAACTTTCATACCCATCTCTCACCACACCGCCACATTCACCACCACCACACTCACCACAGGCATTGCAAGACTTTCGGCAGTTGGTATTCATGTATTTGGAGCCGCAGTACCCGACGGAGGCCCAGGCGGCGCAGTGCTGGCTGTTGTCCTTGCAGGCGGAGGTCGGGGGCACCGTGGTTGGCTGGGGACCCGAGCACTGGTACAGCAGGTTGATGCCCTTCACGTCATTCTGAGGGAGCGACATTGTGAGTGAAGGGCTTGACTCATCTCTTGACAGGGCTGAAGTAACTGTCATATTAGATTTACAAGGATGTAATGATTCTTTTACTTGATAGGAAAGTGACATGCATGAAATCTCCCTTGACAGAACTTTTGAAGGCGTGTCAAAATTACATTCATGGAGATTAGTTGGAAGAGAAGCCTTTGAGTAGATAAATAACTAAGAACACTGAATTTGAGAAGTGAAGAGAATAACATGAAGGAGCCGTGATGAGCAGACCACTATTACCAATCCTTGTGACCACTTCCCAGTACATGCAGTGAGCCAGTATAAAACACTCACCTGGGATAATTTCTCCCGCTGCCCAATGAAGACGCCGCTCTGCTTGGGGACGATGGTGGGCCCTGTGCCGCGGGAGAAGGCGTTGGGACCGTAGTGCATGATGGAGCCGTAGTCATAGGGTAGCCCGAGGTTAGTGGTGACAGAGTTGGACTTCTGAAAGCGAGAAAGACGCATGAACATAAGAAAGTAAGGGAACCCGGAAGAAGCCATCAGCCCTACACGTAGCAGTCCCTGAATAAAACATGTCTGCCTATTTCCACCCAACCATAAATTTGTCTAGTCTTCTTTTAAACCTCCCTAATGACCCGGCGCTAATTACCTGATTACTGAGGGGAGACAAAAAGATAAAGGTTAAAAGTTAACCATATGACTGCTAATGATAATATGACATGAGTTACTTTACTTCAATTATCATGGGCATATTTTCTGAGAATGAACACAACTACAGATACTAGAAGATTCGGAGTACTCGTTCATTTCCTCTGCTCTCAGTGGTGTTTTTGGAAATTATATTCTAAACCTACACTAGAGGTAGGTTTGAAATGTAACGTTAGGGAGGATACAGATTAAATCAAGGAGAAAAAATGTAGTAAAGGAATGAAAGGAATATATAGAGAGGGATGAGGAACTGAGAAGAGGAATAGGGAGAGGAAGTGACTGAACACACACACACACACATACACACACACACACACACACACACACACACACACACACACACACACACACACACACACACACACACACACACACACACACACACACACACACACACACACACACACACACACACACACACACACACACACACACACACTTAAACCTGTATTCAGAAACGCTTTGCTGTCTCACCACGACTATTTTCAAAGGCCACAGAGATGGTGAGCCAGAGTGCTCCTTCAGTTAATAAAATAGAAATCTTGTTAATATGCCACTAGAACCATAAAAAAAAACACTTAAAGATTCGTGGAACTTCAACTGGAGCCTTTTAAAAGTAGTCGAGGTGTGGCGCAGAAGTGTTTCAGAGTATGGACCTTAAACACATCTTACCTTATCGAAGTTAAACCCGAGGCCGTACATGATGTTCTCCCACCTGATGGTAACGAAGGAGTCTCGATCGTAGCGGGACTGCTCATGCCAGAACCCAACGGCATGCATGAGTTCGTGTATCACCACGCCCACATGCACACACCCGGCGCCCAGGGAGAGGGACTGCCCGCCGCCCACCTTCCCCACTGCACTGGAGCACCTGTTGGGGTTGGGGAATGAGTGAACCTGCTTCTGGAATGAGGTTTTGTAGTCTTTTAAGTGTACATTCGACCACTGTCCATCTACTTCCTCTGTATACTCTGACACCATCCCTCTGCTCTCTGTATGTCCTGGCTCCACTTGAATTCATCCACTTATCCAAAAACAACCACTAATACTTAATCTCTCTAAAAAGTAAACCCCCCTTTAAAGCACTTCCACGTTCTAGCATCCACCCATCTACTCATCCATCCCTTCACCCATCCACCTATCAAAAAAAAATCCTTCAAGTATTTCCACATTCTATCATCCATCCATTTTCTTTAATTCCTCCAGGCACCCATCTGTTCATCCACTTATCAGCCCCTCCACCCTTTAACCTACCCAAGACAACCACCTACATTTACCCTCTGTGAATTCTAACATCCACCTGTCCACTCATCCATCCACTCACCCTTGGCCTCTGAGGATGTGGATGTAGTCTCGCTGGGAGGTCCTGGGCACGAAGGAGAGGCAGGTCTTCTGGGAGAGTTCCGTCATGGCGCGTGCAATAATCTGCCTCTCACTGGACGCTGGTGAAGAGAGGGAGAGAGTGAGTGAGGGAAGGAGGGAGGGAGGGAGGGGAGAGGCATAAGTCGTGGTGATATCCGTCTGTTTGCTGGTGTTTGGAATTTATGTTTCGTACTGTGACGCTTGACTGTGTGTTTTGTTTTGTTTTTGTTTTTTTCCCCTTTTGATTTTTCGTCTTCGTGTTTTTAAAGTGGTAATAGTGAAGCGTTGAAAGAATAACCTGGACTTGAGTCTGTCGTAAGTTGAGGATGATAAGTAAATGTGACAGTATAGTGAAAGGCGAAGGAAGGGTTACACACACACACACACACACACACACACACACACACACACACACACATACTTACTGTAGGAAGAGGAGATGACATAGTATATTTTGCCGCCTGGCCAGAGCAGTTGCCGGTTGCTGGTGGCGCTGTACTGTCCCACTGGGTCACCCTAGGAAGGGGCGTAGAGGAATAGGCGTCAGAATGTATATGAAGAAAATGTATGAAGAAATTGTTCAGTCTTATTCATTTTGTTTGTATGTACCGTATAGTTTCTTCTCGCAGTCGTGAAATGTTTGAAAAGAATCTTCGGTGCCACTCATTTCGTTTGCATGTAACCCTTTAATTTCTTTTCCCCGCAGTCATGAAATGTATAAAGAAATTTCAGTAATATTCATTCCATTTGTATGTGTCCTTTAATTTCTTTTCCTTCGCTATCATAACTGTCTGTGTCCTTCTTTCCTTCTTTGACCAGCAATTTACGTAACTTACATCCCTTCTCATTAACTGTTCAGATCTGGATTTCCTACCGATGCACAGTATTTGTCTCCTTCCCCCTACATATTTTCCTGTCTTTCATCGTCTCATATGTAAAGTTGTTTCCCCACAACTAAGTGTTTGATAAGATGCAAAGTATGACTCAGGACACAAAAATACCTTCCATATACTTAAGATCCTTCACCCTTGTTTCTTCTTCCTCCTCCCTTCTCCCTTCTCCGTTCTTCCCCGTCCCTACCCGCTACTCACCATGAGAATCTGAGCCAGGTGGTCGCGGGTGTCGATCATGATGTCTCCCTGGAAGTAGCCGGACATGGAGGTAGGGTCTTCCTCGGGCGACGTCACCTTCAGCTCCAGGCCGGCCCGTATCTCCTCCTCGGTGATGGGGGCGCCCAGGATGTCGTTCTCTGGCTGAAGGAAGGAACAGAAGTCGCGTTAGTTATGGAAAGTGCCTGAAGAAATGCTTGTGTATCGAGAAACTTCTTATGCTTAAATCACGTTCTTTAAATCATTGTTTTGATCTACTGATTTTATTGTTCATATTTATTGTTATTTTTTAGTTATGAAGTAATTTTCTTTATTTATCCTTATTTTAATTTTTTACCATTATTCTTAATCAAAACATGATATCACAGGTCCTGCATACTGTGCAATGGATATGAATTCCTTGTTGCAGATATTTCATACTTTAATGTCAGCTGATGAACCTTTTGTAGCAGCTCAGCTGATTATTATGCCAGAAGCAATCTTTTGTAAGTTCTAATACTACTGGCAATTAATGTCAATCACTGAGTCAGTCAACCATAAACTTGCATGAGGGATGTTTTCTAGCTGAAGGAAGGATCAAGAATCACGTTAGTAGGGAGGCGTCTGGAAAATTGTCTAAATATCGACTACATAAAGAAGAAAAGACAGTGAGGCAAGACTGTTCATGAGACGCCTGGCGGGAGGGTTGAGAAGTACTTACATGCAGCGTGTCTCCAATAATGACATCAGGGAAAGCGTCTTCCTGTCCAAGTTCTGTAGATGCCCCGTAAGCCGACCGTGTCAGCATCAACAACATCCACAGAGCTGAGGCGAGGGTCCGCATCGTGAAGGGGGAACTGACGATGGCGAGGAAGGTTGTCACAAGGGCGCGGTGGTGGTCACAGGCTGTGGCTGGCTTGACGCGGCGCTGGGTGGCTCGGGTATTGCTTGCTTGGAGGTGGTGTGTGAGTGAGTGCAGGCGCGGCACACTTGAGCGGGAGTGTGAGGAGCCTGAGGCGCCGCGGCTTCTTATACTGTACCTGAGCAGAGGATTTCCGGCAGGGCGCGGTGGAGTCCCTGGCTGGAGGAGGAACGGAAGGAGAGAAACTATAGGATGTGAAGTCAAATGTAAAAATTGATCATTAAATAAATAGATAAGATAAAAAAAAAAAAGAATGCATTTGTGTCTGATATTAGAAAGTTGTAGATTAAGAGAAGACGCATTTTCATTTTCTTATAACTTTTTTTTTTTTCTGTGGTCAGTGTAGGGGCAGGCGTGGGTGTGGGTGAGTACTGCGACCTTTATCTGTCCGGGGTCATGAGTCACCGGACGCGCGGCGACGGCAGGTCACGGCTACTGTGAGTCACGCGTGGCGGAGGCTGGAGGTGTACTTTTGTTTGGTGTTTGTCCAACTGCTCACTGCTTACGATGATTAATGTCCTGTGTGTGTGTGTGTGTGTGTGTGTGTGTGTGTGTGTGTGTGTGTGTGTGTGTGTGTGTGTGTGTGTGTGTGTGTCAACATTATAATTATTATCATCTTCACTTTAATTGTTATCATTACCATCACCATCATTATTATCTTTATTGTTGTCATTTTATCATCACCATAATTGTTATCATCATCGTCATCGTTGTTATTGCTGTCACCATCATTATCACCACCATCACCACCATCACCACCACCACCACCACCACCACCACCACCACCACCACCATCACTACTACTCGCTGTCACAATGCTACATCTGAACAAAACTCTTATCCAAGTGATGTGTATAAACTTTTCCGTCAAATTTCTCTCACCTCATGTCTCCCTTTGGCGGCCATACATTCTTATCAGTCAGTCCTTCTCCTAATATGTTCTCTGGTGATACGCTTCATAACCTCCTATTGTATATTTACTTTTATTATCCAATCAATTTATATATATATATATATATATTTTTTTTTTTTAATATTGTTAGTCTGTCTTGTTATTCCTATTACCTTCCCCCCCCCATTTAGGTCCGTATGTTAAAGCGCTTGAGGCGTTCATGAGGAGTATTTTCAAAGATTATACAAATGACTAGACGGGTCCTCTTGGATGTTTTTTTTTTTTCATTGATGTTGTAGAGTCATTGTTAAACTATCACTGAAATCATGAGAATATTCTTGAAAGCCCCATCAACTAACACTGCAGCCTGTGAAAGATGGCTGAAATAGAACATACAGAAGTTTAAGAGTTATAGGCAGTGACCTCGTGATGACATAGGAAAACAAGTAAAGCCGCAAGAAGCCGTCAGACCTACACGTGGCAGGTCCTGTTTACACTTAGCAGTCCCTTTATCTCACAGTCGTCCTTCCAAGTTTAAGTACTTACCAGTGTACAGGGTTACAAAGTCTTCCATTCGTTAGCAGGACAACAATGTGTCACTTGCATCAACTAACCCTATTTCCTTTTTCTCCGCAGGTGTGACACATGACCTGACCAGCTCGTTACATGTAAGTACACCGAAGTCGTACAGTTTATCTTTGACCTCATTATCTGCCGTGTTTGCCCATTATCAGGCTGGAAGATTGCTGCGTAAGTAGAGTTGCGTCACTTCCTGTGTTTATTAGGATGAATCTTGTTGAATTTCGTTGAGTCACGGATCTGTCACAGCCAGAGCTCAACACTAAATCAAATTATTACGTCCTGATACGAATGTATTGCACACATTTACTGGAACGGACGTGCAGACCTTGAGCAAACATTTCCTTATTCATCCTTTTATAAATAACTGAGATCCTATTTCAGTTTATTCTTTTCTTCTCTCTAAACCCAGCAATTTTTAATAAAGCCTTATGGGAATTTTTTTTTTCTTCTAATACCTTATTAGTATTGTTTTTTCTTATTGTTTTTTCTTCACTGTGTGAAAAGTTACGGTTTTTGTATTTCATAATTGGGTAGATGGCCCACATGTACTTCAGCGAAATGTTATGTTACGTTATTGAGGTTCTGTTGTGCCATCAGGCTTCACTGTGCCCAGCTGTGGTGCCTCAGCCGCCTTCGCCTCGAGCCGTATTACGAGTCAAAGTTATTCCCCAGTGATGCACGATACTTGCCGCCTTCATGAAATACCTGTAACTTCATACACACACACACACACACACACACACACACACACACACACACACACACACACACACACACACACACACACACACACACACACACACACACACACACACACACACACACACACACACACACACACACACACACACACACACACACACGTGTATATGGATGTGTGTATATATTAGTGTAACTTGACGGTAGTTAATAGTTTTGCTTCCGAGAGAGGTATGTTTTGTACCTTGCTTATATTTTATCTTTGTTGCAGTTCATGAGAGAAAAAGCTGATTTTATTTAGTGTTGCATTTTAATTTGCATCACCTTTTGTGTGGAGAGAGGAAATGTAATCTTAACACTGTATCACAACTACACCAGTGAATGCAGCGTCACTCAGTAATTTGAAAGAAAACTCATTTGCACATGTGCACTGTATGTTGAAATATCATAAAGGAGACAGATGGTGATGTGCTCCTAAGCTTAGTAAGTTATGGCTCGAACAAATTAAGGTATTCGTATTTTATGAAGGTTTATGCAGGGAAAATGTGGTAGCTGAGGCTGGAGTCACACAGGCAGCAGTCTGGAACACAAACCATGCGTGAAGAACTACGTGAGGTGATGCTTCTGCGACGTCGACCGAACAATTGAACAGAACAATTAGAGAGATCAGGTCACATAAATTTGAGTGAAGAGAAGAGGCTTTAACTTCACATACCTAACATGTATAAATGGAGAAGTCCCTCATGAATTGTACGGGACGAAGCTAAGATCTTGAGAGGAAAGCATCACGAGTTCAGGCTTGAAAATTTTAGATTCAAGAAAGAGATAGGGAGAAATTGGTTCTCATATAGAGTGGTAGATGAATGGAACGGACTCAGTAATCAGATTATTAGTGCTGAGTCATTAGGAAGCGTTAAAAGATTAGACAAATTTATGAATGGGAACGATAGGTGGAAATGGGTAGGCATGTTTTATACAGGGATTGCCACGTGTAGGTCTGATGGCTTCCTGCAGCTCCCCTTATTTTCTTATGTTCTTATATTCTTACAGCGTTTATTCGAGTATTCCATTAATCAGTTTTTAAAGGACTATGTATGATTTCCTTCCTAATAATTTTGTGTTACCATAATATATGATATAATTATCTACCCAAGCAGTGTTGCAAATAAAAATATGAATAGATGTAAATTTCCAACCAACCGCTTCATCCTCTTGTGTGTGTGTGTGTGTGTGTGTGTGTGTGTGTGTGTGTGTGTGTTTCCGTTATCCTCGTTTCGCTAATGCATATGCACATACTGACTGAGATAAACAAACGGAAATGAAAATGTGAGAGAATTTTCATTTAATGTGCTTACGTAGATGTTTCTGTGTGTGTGTGTGTGTGTGTGTGTGTGTGTGTGTGTGTGTGTGTGTGTGTGTGTGTGTGTGTGTGTGTGTGTGCGAAGTTTTCCTTTAATTAATCTCCCACAGATTTTTTTAACAATCATGTACTCTTTCTCTGCCTCTGTTTCCTCCACGTCATGCTTTCCTTCCTCTCCTGCTCAATGCTTCCTCTGCTGGCCACGACACCAGAACAGGGAGAGAACGGAAAGGAGAGAGAGAGAGAGAGAGAGAGAGAGAGAGAGAGAGAGAGAGAGAGAGAGAGAGAGAGAGAGAGAGAATAACATCATCTTTTTCTTGTTTTTCTTATATTTTTTTCTTTCTCCATTTCTTTTTTTTACTCCTCCTCCTCCTCCTCCTCCTCCTCCTCCTCCTCCTCCTCCTCCTCCTCCTCCTTCTCCTACTCCTCCTTCTCCTTCAGAGAAACAAAAAGAAAGAGAGAGAAAGGAAGTGAAATAAGGACGAGAAAAGGGGCTTTGTACCATCCCACGCGCATACCAGTCCTCTCTCTCTCTCTCTCTCTCTCTCTCTGTTCGTGTTGTTTTTTTGTTTTTTTCTTCCACTTATCTGTCTTATTCGTGGCAACATCCGGCGCGCGAGTTCAGGAGTGCTGTTTCGGATATCCGCTCATCACTCACTCTCTCGGATCGCTCTCTAAACCGTAACACACGTCCGTCTTCCTTCCTTGCCTGCTCGTCACGTCCTTACGTCATCGGGTCTTACGGTCTTTGTATGTGATCTTATCGTGTATTAAATATCGCTTCCCTTTCCACTTTTTTTGTTTTTATTTAGTTCCCAGTTCATTTCCTAACCTTCCTTTGTTTGCGTTTACATTGGTTTGTTGTTGTCGTTATTGTTTTCTGTTAGTTTGTTTGATAATTGGTGTGTTAGTTTGCCCATTAGTTATTTAATTTGTTAATCACATTCTGACTTACTTCGTTGGTTTGTTAGGTTAATAGTTAGTTGGTTGCTTGGTTTGTTTGTTTGTTGGTTGGTTAGTTAGTCGCCGCGCCCCGTCACCTTCCGTTGCCGGGGCGAGGATGGCGAGTGGGTTCACGCCGCAGACCTTTCTCCTTGGCACGTGTCGCTGGTGAGACTCGAGAAAGAACTGTGTGTGTGTGTGTGTGTGTGTGTGTGTGTGTGTGTGTGTGTTTCTTCTTCTTTTTCTTTTATGTAAGAAGGATCTGACCTAAGGCGACAAAACCTGGAAACACACACACACACACACACACACACTAAAGATGGCAGATCCTATGGGTGATTGAAGGCGAATCCAAAATTACGTGAAGTGTATTAAAACCTCCTCACCTATGCTGGGTTTCCTCGATTAATGCCTGATGTGGCCAAAAAATTATTCTACAGTCTCTTTTTTATCTGCCTGTTATCACACCGAACATTACGAGAAGTGGTCATTACAGAATATGAGAAAAACCACCCATTGAATTACATCTTCCCGTTGCTGTATTGTGTTGGTTCTCACGAGTGGTGCAGTTTCCTCCGTGCTGGCCAAGCCCTCCACTCTTGTCTCTCACCGTCCGTCACGTTACATAAACCGGGGCGGGCTTGTTCGATGCACACAGGCGTGTTTTCCATTTGAGGTTTCCTGAAGCCGTGGGAATGTGGAGGCTGAGGAGACGAGGGGCATTCCCGCTGGTGTCCCTGGGGCGGTGCGGCGCTTGGCCCTCACCTGTGTGAACGCCTTGGTGGAAGGGGAGGGAGAGCGCCGAGCTGTTCTGACGTACGCAAATGAGAGCTGTGAATTATATATAGGAAAGTGAAGTGTGTTAGAACTGCATCGTTTTGTACATATTGAGGTTTTCTTTCTTTATTTATTTCTTCGTTCATTCTTTTCTTTTTTCTTTCTTTATTTATTTATTTCCACAACATCTGGGATTTTCAAAGGCTACACAGATGATCACTCGGCTTCTCAAGGCTTCTCTTTTCTTTATATTACATTCATTGTCAAGCTAGAATCACGAGAAATATGAAAACGACCTTGAAAACCACAATAACTTCCACTAGCACCTGTTAGAAGTTATAAATACCTCGAAACGTTTGAAAATGTTGTCCCTGAATGCTCTACATATGACTCACTGGAGTGTGCCACTGCTACTAAGCATACCGATGATAGGAATGCATCGAAAGTACACTACAACAAAAGAAAAAAAGATTATACAGTATCTGATAAGTAACTTCTGCTTAGTAAGAAAAATATTGTATGGATTTTTCAACACTTTAATTTTCCTTGTAAGTAAAAATGAGAAATAATGATAAAGTATTATAATGTTTTTAAGCCTCATAATTTTGTTTTAAGGAATAAGTATAATTAATTAAATATATTGGAGGACTTTTGAATATCACTTTAATAATCACATTTTCATACTGATCCTCGTCACGGAGTAGAAAACTAGATTTGTGACGTCACTGAACTTGCCAGCAGCCACCGACCCCTTCTTGGTATTCTTAGGAGCCCTCGAAGCCTTTCCCTAGCTGCGTCAGGCAACAGGCAGCGGGATCGCCCTCATCACTGATCGGTCTCGCCCAGCAGACCAGTGAGGACAGTGTGGAAAAGTTCCTTTATTCATTTATATATATATGTTTGTTTGTTTATTCATTTTTATTATCATTGTTTATTTATTAATTTATTTACCTTGTTAGTTTTGTTAATATTTTTTATTTGTGTTTATATTATACATGTTTATGTATTATTTTTTTATTATTTTGATCTGTTATTATTACTTTTTTATTTATTTTGATCAATTTTTTATTGATTTATTTATTCATTTAATTTGCTTTATTTTATTGTTTTTTTTTATTTATTAATTTATGTATTATTATCATTATTATTACTATTATTTATCTATTTATTTATTTATTTGTATTTTTTTATCTTGGTGGTGTCCAGAATGCGGACCCGCTGTCCTGATGATAAGGCGCGTCAAGTCAACACCCAGGCGGCCATGAGGGTGTGTGAAGGAAGAAAAGAGACGTGATAGTCTGTGCATCAGTTTTCCCTCCCCTGGTTCCCTTCCTTGCTGTCGTCACATTCCTTCCTTCCGATCATTTTTTCGCTTTCAGATCCTTGTGTAAATCCGGAAATCATTATGAATTATTTTACTTTTACATAACGAATATCACAGTGACTATATATTTTTTTTTCGTCCGTTGTTTATGTTTTGTTGATTGTTTGTTTGACATACCACGGTAACCGTAGTCATTCCTTTTCCTGTTCCTCTCCAGTGCTCTTCCTTCCCTTCACCTTCTCTGCAGAAAGATGTAATTCACACTGCTAAGAAAACGGCGACCCTTAGAAAAATACTATATAGATTAATAAATTGAATACCATGCTACAGAAGAGTAATAGTAAAATCAATATACATAAATACAGAAAAAGTAAAAACATAAGAAAATAAAGGAAGCTACAAGAAGCCACCAGGCCTACACGTGGCAGTCACTCTATGAAACATACCCACTTACTTCCATCTGTCATCCCCATCCATAAATCTGTCTGATCTTTAAAAGCTTCCTAATGACTCAGCACTAACAACCTGATTACCGAATCCGTTCTATTTATCTATCGCTCTAAGAATACAAATAAACTGATGACAAATAGAGAAAGAGAAAAAAAAAAAGCGAAATGACATTGGTGGGTTTTTCTAGTTTCTCACGAGTTCTTCAAACCCTCACCAACCCTTTCCTTTCCCCTCACTTCATCCTAACTCCAGTTTCCGACATGCCTTCACCGCCCGCCCCCCACCAGCACACGTCACTGTCCTACCTCACCCGATACTAATCCCTTCGTTTTCTTTCATTCTTCTCATCTCACCCCTTTCATCACTCTCGCTTGCTCTACGTCCATCACCTCTCCCTAACAGTCACACTTTACTGTTCGATTCTGCCCACCTTCTCTTCTTTTTTTGCCTTATTAATTCCTGATGGGGTCTTGTGCATCCTCTCCCTCCAGGCCCAGCTGTCTCGTGTCTTTCTCTATCCTGTCTTTCTCTATCCCATCTCCCAAAGAAAGCCTTAATAGTTTCCCCTAGTTGGCTCCCCCACGCCACATTCACAGGGTCATCCTCCTCCATACCACAGCACAAATCCGTCCCTGATGTTTCCTTTCACACGCTGGTCTCCTTGCTTTCAGGTTCAGGTTGACGTTGTAAGGAACATGTTTTCATCCAGTTGCTGCGCCCTGATGTTTCTCTTCACTATTGGTCTCCTCTCTTGTACTTTTCTCTTTCTAAATGGATGCAATATTTGTGTAGTCTTTTCAGTGTTTTCCGTTTCAAGCAGTGCTGTGTTTATGTATATCATCTAGGGGAATTCGGTGCCAGGAGATTACAGAGGAAAGTTATGCGAATTTCATTTTTCTGAGGTTTCATTTGTGGAGACATTTACAGCTTGCAGTATTTGAAGACGGAAAATTTGATGTCTCGCTACAACCGGACGTCTGCTGATTTTTGGTCTTCCTTTCCTATATTTGTTTCTCCTCGTTTGTTATCTCAGATTTTTTCAATGATTTTTCCTTCTTGTCTTTTTTTCCTTCTTGTCTTTTTTTTCATTTTTTTGTTTAGTAAAGCGTTTTTTTTTTTTTTTTTACTGTCTAGAGCAGTTTTTTTTCTATTTCGTTGTTTAAAGCGTTTTATTTTTTTATTTTTTTGTACTACTTTTTTCTTTCCTTATCTAAGCTATTTTTTTTTCTTTTGGTTTTATAAATTGAATTCAACATCATTTTCAGGGTTGCTTACTGGCCGTTTAAAAATCAGTGGTGTTATTTCTTTCGTTGTCTAAAAGAATTTTTTTTTATCTATTTTTTTCCATCTTTTCACCGTAAGGTGTTTCCCTTTTCTAAAACGTCGTTTTCCTTATGTTTAATGTTGTTTTTAGTTTTGTTTTCTTTGTTTTCATGCGGCGGTTTCTTTTTTTGCAGTACATTTTTTCTTTCTTTTCCTCAATGTCTAAACCGGTTTTAACATTGTTTTTAGGGACTTACTGGACGCTTAACATCAAGGCGACATTAATTCATCCCTGAAAATGTGAAAGCAAAACATTTATTTGTAGTTTTCGTGCTACATAGCATTGTGAACATGCCTACTCATATGCCAGTGTTGTACGAAAGCTCCCCTTGTAACGTGACGGCTTCAACAACTTACAAATACTGCATGAAACCTTCCCTCACCCTCGCCTGTCACTCTGTCTCTCAGTCTGTCAGTCACTGGGTCCCTCTGTCTGCCTTCAGCCTGGGCAAGTGTCTGCGGCGCGCGTTGGACAGCCAGCGCGTCACCTGCTGCACGGTGAGCCCCGTCAGCCGCACCAGCGCCGCTTTCTGGTCGTCGTCAGGGTAAGGGTAGTGCTGGTGTTCCTTCAGCCACGCCCGCAGCACCTCCCGGGCCTGGAACCATGAACCATAGACACCATCGCGTAAAGGCCTGCATGCAGAAAAACTAACACGATAGACACAATTAAATGTTATGAGGTTCCTCAGACCCGCTTTTCATCACCAAAACCAGCATAGACCCTGTATTCCAAAACACTTTGCTCTCTCACTACGACTATTTTCAAAGGCCACAGAGATGATTAGCCGGGATCTCACGAGTGTTCCTCCTGCTAATAATTTTTTTAATGTCACCAGATTAATAGAAACAAGGGTACCCTTAACCTTTCGAAAGTAGTGATGTGCCGCAGAAGTGTTCCAGAATACATGCTAGAGACCCGTACTCTTAAATGTTGAGGCGTTCTATCTTGACTGCTTCTGTTGACAGGTTGTAATGGGAGTTACTGGGCTCTACAAGATTGTTTTCATGATTCTGATGGTTGTAGGAAATTATCCACGAACACCCAACTAAACATTTGTGGCCTCAGAAAAATGTTCTTATGAAAGGGAGGAGCGCAACATTTGGAGACTACACTTGTCACTAGTCACCCCTTAAAAGTTTTCTACAACCCTTAACGTACACCAGTTTTCTGTTGCAATTAAAGGCCAGAGTTATTTTAACTTTCTTTAAAACCGAGAAGTTCACACCAGATTTATGAACGAGGGCCTGGATTTTTTTACTTTTTTCTCTCTCCTGAAGACTACTTTCGACTTCGCAGAAACTGTTAGTCTGGTTATCAAGAGGTGCTATGCACACTGGTAAAGCATAATCCATAAATCCATCACTGGCATCATGAAACCCCCTTAAAAACATTCAACAACTTCCACTATAGCCTGTTGAGAAATAGTCTATTATGACGTTGAAGTGTTTAAAATTACGATCAGAGATTTTGAGACAGAAATTCACTGCAAAGGTGAGGCGTGGAAGACTCACTTCCCTGCTGTGGTGGGTATTGGGCATCCTGCGGCGGGCGTCTGCAGGATACGGGGCGGTGACTGCGTTGTCGGCAGCAGTGGTGGTGGTAGTGGTGGTGGTGGTGGTGGTGGTGGACACTGTGAGGGTCAGGGTGACACTCAGGGAGGCTGTGCTGCAGACCTGGGGGATGCAGGAGGTGGCGGAGACAGAGTGCAGGGTAGAGGGGGCGGGGTTGGTGTCAGGGATGGGGGAGAGTGGCGCGGGCAAGCTGTCCAGATGGAGGGAGTCCAGGAACGTCTTGTCGTCGCTCTCCGTGTAATGCGCGCCCTCCGCTCTGGTTCTCCCGGTGGTGGTGGTGGTGGTGAGGGTGGTGGTGGTGGTGGTAGGAGCAGTGCAGTCCCCGAGCCAGGCGCGGCGCAGGGGCTTGGAGGAGCGCAGCACGTCCATATAGCGGTCGCGGATCTCCTCCACGCCCCTCCGCTCCCTGCCGACCTTCGCTGCCCTCTCCCTCATCCTCGTCGCCTCCTGCGACGACTTGAATGTCACCTTCTCTGCAGGTTACAGATAGAGATAAATTTTAAAAGCCTAATATTAGTATTTCCCTCACCTCTTTTGGTGCTTTAGTCCCTTCGTGCCTACACGCGCAAACACCAATTTCACTCGGTCCTGAATGACACTATCCAGCAGCTACCGAAGTGTACGAAATGTATCCCACATGACACAATAGCAAGACGAAGAACAAACTGCACCACAGAAAAACAAAAATGTCAAGCCACCCTGCAGCGACCGCCTCACCCAGCAGGGAGTGGTGCGTGTAGGTCACGGCATCCAGCACCACGGCGTCCACGGCAAGGCTCTGCGTGTCCTCACTGAAGTTGAGGGCCACGTGTGGGTTGCTCCTCAGGTACAGGGTCACCATTTCCTCCGTGGTCGATGGCAGGAAGGAGAGGAGGGGCCCTGCAAGGTATGAAAACAGTATGCAGTATTCACCTCAAATAGTAACTGATGTTGGTAACAATGTGTATCGCGTTTCACCACAGGACTGAATTAAAGCTATGTTTTTTTTTTCTACTCTCGCCTCTCCTGACACACTGCAGGCACGGGAAAGCATGTCAGATTCCCACTCCAGACGTCATGTAAAGCATCCCAATAAACGACTTTCTGGCAGCATCGTGAACACGGCAGACCTGTGCTACGGAACTCAGTAGTTAAGTCAAATATGCGAATACTACTGCCTCCCTCCCAATTGTTCACAGCCAAGCCAGAGCCTCCAATCCGCCTCGAGTCACTGACCCAGGTTGAAGGCAGCCTTGTTGAAGTAGTGGTCGATCACCGCCAGGTCGTGCAGCAACGGGTACAGAGGGTGAGACCGGAAGGCGCGGGTGTTGTTGAGCATCACTTCATTAATCATCGCTCTCCGCGGTGAGCACTTCCGTCCATCCGCCTCGCTGCTGTTTCCATCCACATCCGCCGCGTCGAGCTATTCAAAATATATACAATGAAATTAAAGTTATATTCCTTTGGTCGCGATGTGTCATCAGTACGCTGTATTCCAGTTGCTGCTCGGCAGTTTGTTGTTACGGTACCTTTGGTGACCGGCGACCGTCACTCTTGTGGTGGACGGAGGGTGGCTGCCAGTGGGCGGTGGGCGGCTGTTGGTGGGCGGTGGGCGGCTGCCACTGTGGGACAGGTGGCTGCCAGTGAGCGGTGGGCGGCTGCCAGTGGCCGGTGGGCGGCTGCCAGGGGACGGTGGGCGGCTGCCAGGGGACGGTGGTGGGCTGCCAGGGGGCGGGGGGCAGGTGCCAGTTGTATGCTGGTGGCTGCCTGGAGTACCTGCATGCTGGAAGGGATCCAGCGGCCTGATGGGCTGGGGGAGGCGAGTGGTGCTCACCAGGCAGGAGGCAGCGGGCGCCGAGGAAGCACGCAGGGCCAGGCGTGTAGGAGCTGCGATCCGTGAGATACACACCACATTACCAATAATGAGGTGATACAAAATGTTCCGTAGACGTAATGCAATGCCTCACAATATAAGCAGTGATACAAAATGTTCCGTAGACGTAATGCAATGCCTCACAATATAAGCAATGTACACGTACTTGTCCACATTCCTTGCAGCGGCACGGGAGCTGGCGAAGGAAGCGCTAGTGGAGGGAGACCAAAGACACTCACCCCCTTCCCCGGTTCTCCAGGACAGGACTGACGGCGGCGACTGTTCCTCCTGATGCGGAAAAAGGTGCCAGTACATGGCATCACGGATATGTATTGTAAATCATTAATTTAGTACCAGAACAAATACCTCACATTGCTAATCGAATAGAGTAAAAATATATTGCATTTAAATACGTGAATTAATTCATGTTAAGATTAAATCTGCCTGTAGTTCTGGTCACACACTGCGGTGCCTCACGCGTCTACTGAGTGACTCCTGCAGTTCGGGAATCAGTTGTACTTGCGCAATTCTTAATCACAGCATGAATCACCCTCAGTGAAAGAAGTTTCATGCTGATGAAAGTCATAGTTACATACTTCGAACGCAAGAGGATACTGAAAGACAGTGAAGAGCGCAGCACTGCAGCGAGGAAGACATTTCATCCAAGCTGCTTCCAATGTCTCAAACACACACGCTTGTACTCGCCTCACATCCCACCAGCCACAGCGTCTTCCTCGCCACAAGGGTGGTACGTCAGTTTCACGTGAATATATAAAAAAAAAAAATAAAAAAAAAACAGCAATTGGGAGCGACGCAATTCAAAGGTTAGTGGCCCTCCAGGCAAGATAGTCACCCGTGACGAACCAAACCTGTGGAGCTTCTGGTTCGCGCGGCGCACGATTCGGTGAGATTTTGTTACTGTGACCGTCTCCGCGAAGATTATTACTACAATGAACTGCCAGGTCCTTTTCAAAAATAAAGTTACTGTGCTTAGCTAGGAGGAAAGGAAGGGTCAATCTGGAACACAAGGTGAGCACAAGAAGGGACACGATGCGAAGGGCTGCAAGTAAGGAGAATTGGTACAAGGTCGCCATCATGGGTAAGGAAGCTCACAGGAGAATCAGAAAACAGGACGATATTTTTTTTAGTATTTACATTTTTGGCTCAAAAAGCCTCTAGCGTGCAACACCATCTGTTCCCACGACCCACCTTAAAACCGAGGCGATGGTCATGCGTTGTGGCGGCGGCGGCACCAGCATGGGAGGCGGGCTGCCTGGTGTGGGACCTGAAGTCGAGGAGCGCGTCCAGCGATGTGTTCCGATACCTGTGCGGGAAGTCCTCGTGTGTAGCACCAGACCATACACGATATCATGTTTTGCCACGCCCTGCGCTGAGCCGCGCAGTACCTGAGGGAGGAAGCGAGGAGCGGCGAGGCGGGGAACTCCCCGTGCTGCAGCAGCATCTCGTCCAGGGCATCGGAAAAGCCTAGAGAGACAGGCTGATCTGGGTCTCTGTCCTCACCTTGCTGTGTCCTCAAAACTCTCTCCTTACATGTCCTCACTGCAGTCTGGAAATACGCCTCTTGTTATATGTAATGCGAGGAGTCTTGCATGACTAACCACAGACACTGTACTCACATAATGGCAGTAGGACGAGGCTCAACCATTCCTGTAACCTGGTATTGTGTGACGTTATTCATTTATTGAATGGATTAATTTCATTCATTTATTGAATAGATTAATAAGTGTCTTTAACATCCTTTTACTACAATGAGCTATTACAAACAATAGAACCTAGTTTCTGGAAAAATTTAGGGATACTTTCCCTATTAAAAACTAACCATACGTGTGTCATTTGGCTATCGTTTCTTACCGGAATACTGCTGAAACTAAACGAGGATTGAGCCTCTACGTCTGATCCCCATTACCCCAGGAGAACTTTTGCACGCGCGCACACACACACACACGCTCCTCGTTCAGTCTTAAGGCCCCACATGACTCCCGCATGGTAAAATTTTAAAACAACTATCGCTGTGAATCCGAAACCTATTCTTTCCCTCTCCCTCAGCATCAGTTACACAGCTCTATCATTCACCTGCTCCCTTGTCCAAACGCGCACTTCCAATCCATCTACTCTCGACTCTAATGGCTCACCGCACCTTTACTTGCTGCCAGAGGTGCCGCCAACCCACCTCAGATGCAACATCACCTCAGGGAAAGCTAGAGCGGTGCGTTACCACTTAAAAGTTACTACGAGCAGTTTTGATGTGTAAGGGAAACTAGGGAGAAGAGTTTTTTTTTTTTTTTTTTTTTTACTTCCCGAGTGATTTCGCCGTGTAAGCTTCCACAGGAGAACTGACCTCTTGAACTAATGTCCCTGTCCTGTCAGACAATACTGTTTTAAACAAATGAATGAATGAATAAGAACATGTCGTGTCATGTCTACAAGTACGAGCAGTGTGAAATTTTTACCTCACCATCGTTGCTGCCAACATCGTCTCTACTTTCGTCACCTTCGTCCTTGCTTTCGCCTTCATCATCCTTGGTGTCGCCTTCATCGTCCTTGCTGTCACTATCATCGTCACTTTCTTCATTATCGTCATCCTCATCGTTGTCCTTGCCCTCGCCGCTGTGGTCGCCATCCTCGTCGTTAGTATCCTCCTCAGCTTCTGTCATCACCACAACCAGGGCGTTTTCGTCGTTCTCGTCGTCATCCTCATCCTGCATTGATTCCTCTGTGGGTGGAAAACAGCCTTGTTACGGGACTGCTAACACCATGGCTCGGCAATGTACCGCGGCAGAAAGCTTCACCACTGTTGTGTGTACGCTACTACCTTGCCTTCCATACACCATATTCCTAAACGTTTCGGCATTTTATCTTAACTTGGTTCGAACAGATTACTGGAAGTTACTGGGGTTTTTTAATGATGTTCTTAGGATTCTGGTTGTAATCTAACGACAATCATCATTAATGGAGGAAAAAACACCTAGGAGAATTTCACTAGTTACTGTATCTTTGTGGCCGTTGAAAATAGTCCTTGTGGGGAACACTTATTAAGAATAGGGGCCAAGGTCACGAAATCCTTAGGGGCAGTAATCAGGTTAGGACAAAAGTAACGAGATCAACCTTAGTAAAGTGAAATTAAAAGATGGATTAGAAGAAACTGATAGATGACTGGAATAGACCCAGTAATCAGGTTGTTAGTGACCAGTCTATAGGGGGCTTCAAAAGATTAGACTAGGAATGTTAGGTGGATACAGATAAGCATGTGTTATACAGGAAGTGCCACGTGTGGGTTTGATTGCCTCTTGCAGCTCCCTTTATTTTCTCTCATTTATTCTATAGTACATCTACTTCCATATTTTTATCATTATTTCCTTTCCTACCTTCCATCACATTCCTCTCTGCTTCACCACTGCACCTGTTCTCACCTGCACACGCTGTTGAGGAGTCCGCCATGCTAACGCCGCTTTTTAGGTCTTGGCAGTCCTCCAGGGAATCGGTGCTTATGTCTGCCTCGCTCATGTCACGTAGATGGTCAGGGATGGCATAGCAGCGCAGACTTGCACACACACTCAGGCACCTGCTCCTCCAGTATTCCTTTGGCCGCGGTTACGGACTCAGTATAACTGTTAACGCAGCCGCTGTCAGTTTTGTCGAAGAAAGGGGCTCAGTTGCTACTCCTGATGGCGCCACCTTCAGCCTACCACGCTCACTCCGTCACGACAACTGTATGCGTCTTCCTTGTGCGGCTTAAAGAAGCATATTACTCTCTTAAGCTTCCTTGGTGCGGCCCAGCAAGAGCATTCAAGCCAAGACGAAGCAGCGAATCACTTGAATGACACCCTTGATGCTCCTCTCAAAGATTCAGTTCAGGACCAAAACTTGCTCACTGTTCTAAACTCTCACTTTGAAGCCTTGTTGATGGTTCCGAGAAAGCCTCCCACTGCATGGTTATGGTACATGTTAAAATTAGCCTTCTATGTGCCCTGGGCAGCTAGAATAAGGCAGTAAGTGAGACTCAATCCAGACAGCCCAGTGTTTATGATTCATGCTGGTTTGTCATACTGGACACTTAGACGCTCAGTGAAGGAGGGATCTTCAAGAGAGTTTGCCAAGGTTTCAAATCAGAAAAAAAAAGGAAAATAACTTTTTATTCCTTTACAACACACACACACACACACACAGACAGAGCGAGTGTTCGATTAAATACAAATTAGTTACCCTCAAAATAATAACGTTTTCTCACGACGCATTGGATGAATAATATCAGGGCAGACTATAACATTCTGTATTATCTCTGTCGGTGAAACGTGGATGCCGCAGCGACTCTGTCCTTTACCAATGCCAATGCAAACAAGGTGCCGTGGTGCAAGCACGAGTCAACAACAATTTCCGGCGCTGAGTGTCAGTGTGCTTCCTCCTCTCCCTCGTCCCACGGTCTGTTTACACTGTTAATAATGTAGAAATCTTAATCTGTCACTAGAATCGTAAAAACACTATTAGAAACGCGCTACTTCAACTAGTCTTTTCAAAGTAGTGGAGGTGCACTGCAGAAGCGGCCTCCTTCCTTCACCCTCCGTCACCATCCCACTAACGAGAACCATGACTTGATGCGGTTCAGAGCGGAGGAAACAGGCAGGGTCTTCCTCTCGTAGAGCCAGATGCCGCACAGCAGGACCAGCAGGGAGAGGAGGAAGAGGCCACTGAGGGTGAAGTGGTGGGGAAAGAGGGCAGCAGTCAGCAGGGCCAGTAACACGTTGTTCAGCGCGGCAAGATAGTCCTGCAGGATTATAGTTCATTCATTTACCTTAGATGTGGAAGTGGATGGAAGGAGGAGACGAGGCAGGCCGAAGAAGAGATGGAAGGACTGCGCAGATGATTTGAGAGAGAGGGGGGGCGGGGTGGCGTGGAGAAGGAGAATTAAACATTTCATTAATTTTCCTTAAATATGGAAGAAAATGATTGATATGGAAGTGGGTGAAAGAGAAAGACGAGGCAAGCCGAGGAAGACAGAGCGGAACGATAGTCGGGGTAAAGTCTTTGCCAAACCACCATGCGGATCTAACTCACTGTAAAGCAGCGATTTCGGATGAAGACGTACTAATGATGTAAATCTGTCAAAGAAGAAATGAGCTCGATAAAGTTTTCCCAGAACCACAACACTGTTCAGACCGCTAAGAAGCAGCGACGCAGCATCAGCCGCCCACCAAACCATCAGGTCTAACTCCAGGAACAAAAACTTATGTCACTTTGCTCTGAGAGAAGTGGCGAAGTGATTCGGCAAGATATGGCACAATAGACTCAAACTGAGGCTCGTCACAGACAGCTGCCTTACCGAGACTAAGATCACAGACCACACAAACAAACACAAACACCAACACAAAAAAAACATGCATCTTTTCTTGTATTTCTGTGCACTACTAATCCGAGTGGTGGCACGGAATTGTAGAAAGCTGAATACGAAATATAATGAAATTAAACTCGTCTTCAGCTACGAATCCTTGGCACATACTGACAGCAGCAGCTCCGAGGACTAACATGCCTCAGCATGCTTAAGGAAGCCAGCAATTTACTCGCTCATTACTGAAGAGAGAGGAAGAAAAAGAGATGGGGTAAAAATGGGGAGAGGGAACTCGTGAAAGTTAAAAAATTTGAGGAAAGTATGAAGCAAACATTACTTTCACACAGCCAGCAGAGAGAGAGAGAGAGAGAGAGAGAGAGAGAGAGAGAGAGAGAGAGAGAGAGAGAGAAGGGGGTGGAGTGGGGAAGGTGTTATGAGGCATGTTACGCGACTGGTTTCGCTAAGAGTTCTGTGAAGAAGTCATGAGCGAAACAGTGAGGAATAATCATTAGTTGGTCACTGTCTTTAGGAAATCATTTGATTCATGAGAGGTGCGCTGATGTGGACGCAAGTGAATGCAGTTCCCGTCATTAAGAGAGGAGATAAAGTATTTATGTTGAACTACCGGCCAGTCAGCCTGACTTCAATTATACATAAAAATAACGGAGTCAGTGATTTTATTTATATGTGGTGCCATTATTAAGACTAAACTCAGAAAGATCAAATTTTTCGGAAGATCTCAGGCTAAAGTATTCCACTTCAATTTGATTCAGAGGAGGCGGCGGGTCTCCTGATCAGGAAAATTAGCGGTGAGCGGCGCAGAACGAAGATAACTATGCAGGTACCTAGGTGAGTAATAGACTCTAATTACACTCAGCCCTCGACACAATATATTAATATAAAACTCAGTGTCAGTCTTTTCTGTGACTTTCTTCCTTAAGTAACAATAAATAATAAACAAGAAAAACAAAACAATGCAAGACTAAAGTGGCCGTTCTTTGCCTGTTATACTGTCTTCCTTGCGTAACAATAAATAATAAAAAACAAAATACAAAACTACGTAACTCAGCCTTCAGTCCTGACGGCAAGGCGTGCACAGAAAGATTACACAGTAAATCGCTGCGGGAAGCTCACCTTGACAATAGTGTCCAGGCTCCTGATGATGACGGGGACACACAGGCCAGACACCGCCGAGGACACCACGGCCAGCACGCAGCACCACGTGGACGGGGACTGCCCGGAAGGGGACGGAACGCATTGTGTGAAGGGAAGTACAGAGCACTGGTGATGAGAGACAGACAGGCAGATAAACACACACACACACACACACACACACATACACACACACACACCTGCAGGTTAAAGCGGGAGAGGGCCAGGGGCGGAGCCTGCAGGGCCAGGCCAATGGCGGCCATGAAGCCACTCCAGCAGTACAGCCACGTCTGCTGCTCACAGAAGCTCCGGGAGTCGTTCTTAAGCAGGAGCTGAAGAAGAAAGACGGAGGGAGGACGAGCTATGCACGCTGAAACCTTGCCTGTGTACCTCAGCCTCACCATCTCCTGATTCCTGATTCCCACTTCATGCCCCTTCTCACAACTCACCTCAATGACGATGGAGGCCATGGTAGATAGGAAGGCCGCTGTCTGAGAGGCCATGAGGGTAGAAGGGAGAAGGGCGGGGCGACCTTCTTCTAGCTCACTTGCATGAGCCAGTGGCAGGCTGGCCACCACCAGGAGGCAGCCCGTCATCTGGCCCCAGGACACATCCCGCCCGAACACAACCTGACGGGACGCACAGCTGAGAGAACTGAAGCCCCTGCACAAATTACGGAATAGCTGGAATGATGAAATATTTAATGAGAGAGAGAGAGAGAGAGAGAGAGAGAGAGAGAGAGAGAGAGACTCACGTGGTAGACACCAACAGCGTAGAAGGTCCTGGTCTGGATAAGCATGAGCCAGAGGGGCGGGGCAGTGCTTCTGAGCGCCAGCAGGTACAGCACGTTGGTGACCAGGTAGCAGGTGGCAGGAACCCCGAACCTAAAGGAGGGCGTCCACTCACTCATCCGGGACCCGCTCACCTGCGTCACACGAGAGTCCTAACCATAGGCACCTTCAGTAGTACACTCTCGTGAAAAATGAACTCCACAGATCCCCTCCCCCCCCCCAAGTCATCAACAATACCACCCCACTACTACCACCACCATCACCACTAACACTCCCCTCACTCACCACGGACGCCACATCCATTCACAGCCGCCTTCCACAACCACTCACCCAATATCTCGCAGCAGTCACTCACCGAGACATTCATGGTAATCCTCCACCACAGACCACTGCCGTGGACTCACCGCAGCCACTCACCACAGCCCAACACAGCACTAGCACCAGTTTGGTCAGCTCAGTAAGCAGCACCAGCAGCACCGGGGGCAGGGGGGAGGCACCGTCGCCAGTCTGCGTCGCCGCATAGTTACTCAGCTGCTTCACCATCTGTGGGCGAGGCGGGTGGGCGGAGGAATAGAAGAGTGTTGAGCAGGTGTGGTAAAGCAAGGAAGCTAGAGAGAGTTGAGTTTTGAGCTTCCTTGGGGTAAAAATCACGTGTTTATTTCACTGTTCACTGTGTTCCTTAACTAGCCGTGGTCCACAGTTTACCGTTGTACTGGACAAGAAGAAAATCTGAGAAAGTGTATGAAAAGAACATATACCGGCTCTTCTGTTGGTCTATAACGAGAGTATCTTAATGTATTTACCACTATTATAAGCCCTCCATCATAACTTGTTTGCATGTACAAGAGGTGATATTTTAAATTCGGCGCCATGTCCCCCGCTGGACATTCCCAACTGGCCACCAGAGGGCGCATGTGCTAGGCAGCGCCGTCAGCCAGTCTAGCTTGACGAGTGCCCGTAGACACACACATCATATTTGTTTTCATTCAAAGTTGAAATCTAGTAAAGTATTAGGTGCGATAAGTCTAGAAATGTATCTAGAATATACGGCCTTAGTCGACTTTGTCTCCACGAGACAAGAAGGACGCAGGCTGCTACTCAAGGTATGTTGCGTGCAGGTGACCGTGCTGCTTCAAGCTTGTGTGTTACGCTGGTGTGTCGAGACCTTAGGTTCAGGACAGTGGGGTCCAATACACCATCATGAGGGCAGGTATGTTTGTGTGTTGTTTTCATCTTCAGTGTGTCGTGATGACGTTTTCTTTTCTTTCGAATTCTATATTGTTTGCCTACTTATGAAAATATTTAATGCGATATATATATATACATATATATATATATATATATATATATATATATATATATATATATATATATATATATATATATATATATATATATATATATATATATATATATATATATATATATATATATATATATATATATATATATATATATATATATAATACAGTATTATCGTCAATTCCCATATTTCCAGTGGCAGACAGCGGCGAGGCGGAACAAGCTGTTTTGCTGTGCGTCATTTGTTTCCTGGGTAACTTACTTTTATTCAATTCATTTTGTGTAAGCAATTGTGTAAATGTCTTACAAGGTTGTCTACTGTTACATATAACATAAGATAAACCAAATGAGTAGTTTCCGTCAGTGAGATCCCACCACAACCCTAGCCAGTTCTGGGACACGGCCTGCCACGACGCGTTGTCTTTGGTCACCTGGGACAGCCACTGTGCTGGGTAACTACCCTAGAGACACCAATATCCACTTCAGAGTCTCTAGAAAAAGTGCAGTATTAGTCTGCTGCTCTGTGGTTTCACTTTGTGGCGCTGAACTTATCAGGGCACACAAAGCTGCAGCAAACATAACGGGTGAGATCACTGAGCCGCAGTCTGCAGCCAAGGCCAGGGGCAAGGTGCTGCAGGCGTCATTCCTCCGACGGGAACATCACCTACCTTGTCAAATTGGTGTCAGGATCCACACTGTATTCCAGCCACCCACGCTGGCACGGAACACGCTTACCATTTCATCGCCTCAGCTTCAGTGTATATAATTCAATACTACGGCATGAAGTGAGCACTTGCCCCTGACCTGTGCGAGTGACAAATATTTACAGGTGTTATTGACTTGGGAGCATTGACCTTGCTTCATCCTCACACTCTTACCTCCGTCAGCAGGTAGGACAAGATGAGCGTCCACGACCGCCGTAGGTCAGACTTCCTGTCCAGGGAAACGTTCTGTAATGTCAAGGTGGTGTCAGGAGTGGTGGTGGTGGTGGTGGTGGGTGCTAGGGGAAGCTCCTGAGCAGCACCGTGACAGGTGTCTGTTTCTGCATTTTTCTCCTGCACCACTGTTGTCATGGTTTTTTCATTCGTATCACTTTTCGTTACTTTCTATTTCACGTTGCATTCACCACCGCAGTTAGCCGTTCACACAGCACCACCCTCAATGACTCGTGCTCTGCTCTGCCCCGCCTCTCCGCTTCCTTGCCGCTGTGTGAGCCACGTCGGCCCGGGAAATTTACACAGTGTTTTCCTGATGAGAGAGAGGAGCGCTGCCTACACCTTGCCAAACTCCAAGTGGCTTTCGTGGCGCTTGCTATTATCCCCCACGGATCACAACCTTCCAACACACACACACACACACACATACACACACACACACACACAGACACACACACACACACACACACACACACACACACACACACACACACACACACACACGTACGTGTCAGTAAGTAAAGTTCATGCTCGCCGCTGACAAGAAAACATTCACATACACTGTGTGTGTGTGTGTGTGTGTGTGTGTGTGTGTGTGTGTGTGTGTGTACTTTATATGTATTGTTGAATGTGATCGTTAATTCAGTCTTTTGGATTTTCTTTAGAATATTTTTATCCAAAATATTTTTTCTTTTAATATATATATTTTTTTTTATTCTTCACTAAGGCAAACCTTATTAAAAAATTCAAGATGATATAAGAAAGAGAATATTCTAAAGAAAATGCAAAATGCTAAATTGGGAATCACATTATTTATAATATATATATATATATATATATATATATATATATATATATATATATATATATATATATATATATATATATATATATATATATATATATATATATATATATATATATATATATATATATATATATATATATATATATATGCACACACACGCACACATGCTATGCGCACCTGGACAACCGTCACTTACTTTTACCATTTGTTATCCTTCACTCAACACAGACACACACACACACACACACACACACACACACACACTATGTACACCTGTGCAACCGTCACTTACTAGTAGCACTTGTTCACTATGCAACACGATTGTTTTCTTTGACAAGCAAGTGTTATTTTCCAACTCTTTTCATTGCAAAACAATAGAAAATCCATCATTCCTATCAAACTTTGCTTTTGTGGCTTTTAGAATGATTTTTTGTCCCAAAATAGCTAAATTTCACCATTTTTCCAGATGCTGTCACAGAGAACTTTGCTCTTGTCTTGATGAATTGACCACATATGTAGCAGAATGCATCTGGAGAATGACTGCAGCCTCTTGATGCCATGTCACCTCTTGTGATGTGTGTTCTCAGGCAGCCAAAGCAGAACTGATTGGTGGTCTGGAAGCCCCTACTTTTATATTGTGAAGCAGTACTTTAGAATATTCTTAGTCTTTCTAGAATGTGTTCCAGAATGTTGTCAATCTTTCAACAATATTCTTGAACCTACTTTAGAATATTCTGAATCATTCTCGAAAATTCTTGTAGATTCTAGAAAATTCTTGATACTTCTACATATTTTTATTGTATTCTAGAAAGTTCTAGAATATTCTGGAAATGTTTACATTGAATTGAATCTTCTAAAATGCTCTAGAAATTTCTAAAAGTGTCTGATAGAACATACTGGAAGATTTGAGAAGATTTTTGAAATGTTTGTAAATTTTTCTAAATATGAGAAATTTCTTGCTAGATCTGGTCAATTCAAGAATGATATTAATAAAATTAAAAATCCTTAGAACACTTTATATTCTTTCTTTCATCGTTTTAACTTACCTGCAACATTCCAAAAGCAATTAGATAAGCAATTAAGATTTTGCAAAGGTCTTTACCTGACATGAAAACTAATAGTAACCCATACTATGATGAAATAAAACAACAATGCAAATTCATCGTTCTAACCACAAAAGCAAAGTTTTAGGATCAAGTTTTTTTTTTTACTTTGCTTAGATGAAAATAACTGGAAAATTATGGTTTGGGGCCAAGGACAAGACAAAAGTAAAGTTTTGTTACATAGTGATAATCCTTCACTCAACACACACACACACACACACACACACACACACACACACACACACACACACACACAGGTGTGTAATAATTCGACTGCCACACTCCTTCCTGATCAAGAAAATAGTCGCGTGCGCACGGCATGTGTGTGTGTGTGTGTGTGTGTGTGTGTGTGTGTGTTGTGGGGGTGAAGGGGAGGCAAAGTACAGCAGCATTGCCTGCACCGCGGCCAGGGAGGTGGACGGTCCCTGGGGAAGGCGTTCATAACATGGCGTGTAGTAGTAGTGTTTGAAGGCGGCGTGTGGAGGAACAGAGGCACAAAGCAGCGGTCTAGAGCGACACAAGTCTATGTGGAAATTGAAACACATTATCGTCGAGGAGATTTTAATATACAAGTTTCCCTGCATTATTTGGTCATAGCTATGAAGTATATACTCCATGAGTATAGTTATACCATATTTCTTAGAGAGAGAGAGAGAGAGAGAGAGAGAGAGAGAGATTGCAAAAATGCTTGTTAAATAAAGAGTAACCTTTAAAATCGATGTTACCGTTGCAATAACGCCGTCAAAAGATGTATGATTGTATCGTGTGTGTGTGTGTGTGTGTGTGTGTGTGTGTGCGTGCGTGTGTGTGCGCTATATATAACCTATCTCATTATTCTATACATTAATTAAGGTTGTCGCGTGGCGAGGAATTGCTCCACCGCCGGCACATGTTGGGATAGCGTGGCCAGGCAGCGAGGGTCAGTCTGTCGGTTCTTCCAAGGCCCGTGACACCCGCGAGGTTCCCCTGTTTCTGAGTCATGGCACAGTCTGGGGTGGACAGGTGGCAGGCAGCTCAGTGAGTGATGCACAGGCACTCAGTGGGATAGCGGGGCATGCACACAGCTTCTCGTCATCACCACGCCACTTGATTGTTGTTTCTTATAACCTAAACTATATCGTTCTGTTTTCTTCGCTTCCTGATGTAGACGATGACGAAGAGGAGAAGGCAGAAGGCGCACACAACTCCCAGGACGACCGTCGCTATTGCGAAGTTATTTCTCTCCTCCTTCATGTCGTCGTAGGTGTCGCGGCTCACCATGTCTGGCGCCATCGTGGTGGATGGCGGCTGCAGGACGAGAAGAGTAGGAGAGTTACGTGAGAGAAAACTGGGAAATGGATATAGTGAAAGGTGAGAATGGGAAAAATGTGAGTTACTGAATTAAGAGAGACGGGAGGATGCAATTATGTGGGTGGGGAGAGCAAAGCAGTAGTACCTAATGTTAAAAAAATGCGAGTTAAGTTAATGAGTTACGTGGGACGGGACACTGGATATATGAGTGAGGGAAGCGAGGGAATGCGTGACAGTAAAAGGTGACCGTGGCGACAATGTGAAATATAGAGCTAAGACGGGAGGTTGCAGCTATATGAGAGGAAAACAGACGTGCACAATGTTGATAAAATGTTTGTGAGTTAGGTCAGACACACTACCTGCTGTTACATGAGTGAGAAAAGCTGGGTGACTTCTTAATGAAAAAAAAAAAAATAGGAAGAATGCGTGTTACTGAGTGAAACAAGAGGCTGTTGTTATACTTGAGAAAAGCGAATCAGTGAATAACGGTGAGAGTGAACGTGGGCAAGAATGTGAGTTATTAAGTTAGGTAAGACGGGATGTTGCTGTTACGCTATGGGTGAGAAAAACGTGGGGTACATAACGCTAAAAAAAATAAATAAATAAATAAATAAAAGCATGGCAAAAATGCGAGATGAAAGAGAGACTGAGGAAGAGAACGGGTAGATAAATGATGGCGAGGAGTGAACCTGTGTGGAATGAGAGTTACGGAGCCTTTTAAACTATAGAAGAGGGGATAAAAGTATAGCCATTATCACAAATCAAGTAAATTTCCACCTTCACCTCCACTGCGTTAAGTCCCTTCCACAACCTCAAGTCTTCTGATCTGCTGAGAATCTCCCCACGAAACCTGACACTTGATAGATGTTTAGTAGCTCAGAGGACTAAAGGCTGATGGAAAACGCTAAAATCAGTGGAAGGATGTACAAAAGGTTACCACTGACCACCACCGCACCAAAGGCCTCCCCCCCACGCAACCCTGCACGCCTCACCTCTACAGTGGAGTCGTTGCCGGTAGAGTGGTAGTTCCATCTCGTCGTGTAGTCCACCATCATCGTGAAATTGTCCTTTATGAGCATGAAGTTCTGCTGGTCTGGGGTATAGGGATTCCACTTCTCTATCGCATCCTCCCATTGCTCCCTCGTGGCCTCGGGGGTCGGGTCACTGCCGAGAGTCATGCTAGAGTTCAGATGAGGGAGGACACTACTTGGTGTTTGTTAATTAATCACTGTACTCTTTAGTCGTCCTTTGTTAATATTCAAAACACTATAGAAAATGTTTGAATAGATAGAAAATAAGAGATCAGCATTAAAACACTTTAGAAGATTTTGTTTGCATAGAGAAACAAAAATAAGGTATTAACATTCGGAACACTAGAGAAGACGTGTTTGCATAGAGACAGAAAAATAAAGAATTAATATTCAGAACACAATAGAAGATACGTTTGCATAAAAACAAGAAAGGGAGTAGCATTGAAAACACCATAGAAAATAAAAAATAGGTTTCCATAAAGAGACAGAAAAGTAAAGGACTATCATTCGGAACAGTAAAGAAGATATGTTTGCAAAGTCACAGAAAAAAAGAAAAAAAATAAGCAGTTTTTTTTTTTTTTTTTGTCTTTTCAAGCTACAGACCTACTCAAGAGGATGTAATTGAAAAATAAGTATGAAAAAAGTTGTAGATGAGTATGGGAATAGTTGTCAAAGAGGGAAAAAGGTTAAACAAATATCCCATATCACGTGGCATCTTTTTGTATGCTATGTGCGTTTGTATGTATGTACGTGTGTGAGCCTGAAGAATGACGGGGAGTATTCATCATGTGCCATAGACAAGGCACAACATGATGCAGAAGAAGGACACGAGGGATGGGATGGCTAGACATGGACTGTTAATTTTCGCTTGTAGGGGTTTCAAGAGGAAGGATTCAAGAGGCTTATCCTCAAATCATGGATAACCCTTTTGACTGCGTACACTCTTTAGGAACTGACACCCTTACTGGCACCACCTTTTCTATATAACGCTTTTTTGTTGTCCAAGGCCAGAGCTCCATCTTGCCGAAACAAAATCCGCACAAGTGAAAGAGGGAAGATATGTTGGCATGGAGACACACAAAAAAAAAAAAAAATGAGGAGCGAGACATGGAGGAACAGAAAAGAAAGAAAGGTTTGGAGCTTTATCTTTCCTGTCTTGAATTTCTCACCCATATTTTGCGAAGTTAGTCCATATTTTTGTCATGCGGTCCACCATCACCTTCTGGCGCTCGTCGTGCACAGCGGGCAGGTGGAACAGGTAGAGGAGCTCGTCAGCGTGGGAAACACCTGGGGATGTGGCGTATACAATAGTGAATGGACGCAAGTGAGAATTTGTCCTTGATAAAGCTTTTAGCGCTTGTTTATTGTGATTTTTCTGTGTATAAACTTGGATTCTTGGCTTTATTTTATTTTTTCTACACTTGTATAATTCTCTCTCTCTCTCTCTCTCTCTCTCTCTCTCTCTCTCTCTCTCTCTCTCTCTCTCTCTCTCTCTCTCTCTCTCTCTCTCTCTCTCTCTCTCTCTCTCTCTCTCTCTCTCACCTCCAGGGACAGGGATATCAGGGAAGGACATAAAGATCCAGTCGAAGAGGGAGTCGTCGGCTTCATATTCCCACGAGTAGAAATAGATGGGGGAGTTCTCGTTGGCGAGGGAGGCGCGACGGGTCAGCTCCCACAGCCCTGACTTGAGGAACATCACGCCGCTCATCTGAAACACCACACCGGGGCATTATAACCTTTCGTAATGCCAAATCGGTAGCTCGGGCGGTAGCGCGTCTGATTACAATACAAGAAGTCCTGTGTTCGAGTCCTGGTTACGACTGGTGTTTTTCTGGGATGATTGCCCGCTCCTAGGTTCACTCAGCCTTGAATGGGTACTGGTTAGCTGTTACTTGGAGGGTTAAAGGGTGTGGAGAAAGGAACTGGCTATCCTATTCATATGCCGAGGCCTTGGATTGGGTGCAGCTACCCGCCCATCGCCTGTGCTCCACGAGTATGATGCACTTTAAACCTTTTTAAATGACTAGTCACGCAAACAAAGGCTCACTGGCTTGGTAATCAGCAGAAAATCGGTATAGTGATCAACAGTTTAGTTAGGTGTGGGGTGTTCTTTGATCGAAACGTGGCTGGTGATGGAAAGAAGATTTATATGATCAGCAGTTTGGTTAGGTATGGCGTGTTCTTGAGTCGATACGTGGCTGGTGATGGATGGAAAGTGACAATCGTGGACTTACATCTATCATTCCGCCGATCATGGAGTCCCAGTCGCCCATGGTGGCGTCGGGCAGATAGGTCAGTCTCATGGAGCTGGATACGGAACCTGTCTTGTCCTCGATGCCTGTCAGGGAAGAGAAGGAAGCAAGACAGATGATTACATGACCGAGCTTTGTCTTAGGTGCGGTCGAGGTTTTACCCTTCAGCTATGGGTGTACAAAGGACTGATTATTAATTGATTGTGGGGAGGTAAGAGATCGACAACTTTTTCCTCTGCACGAAGCTTTGAAACTGTTAACTGTTACTGTCTTTTTTGGGTCGCACCTTCCCCTACATTCAAAAGGCTCTAATTGAAGTTACACGGATTTTACCCTTCAGCTATGGGTGTACAAAGGACTGATTATTAATTGATTGTGGGGAGGTAAGAGATCGACAACTTTTTCCTCTGCACGAAGCTTTGAAACTGTTAACTGTTACTGTCTTATTGGGTCGCACCTTCCCTACATTCAAGTCTCTAATTGAAGTTACACGGATTAACAAAATTTCTAAAAACGCTCTTGAGAACCCGACTTATCATCTCTGTGGCCTTTGAAAACAGTCGTGGAGAGAGCGTTTCAGAATACCGGCCTGTCACTCACGTACCGAAAGCCTGCAGCAGCATCATCAGCGCGTCATTCTTGAGGAAATCCACGTCCTCGGTGGTGTGGTTGTTGTACACCATGAAGTCCTTGTAGGTTACTGCGGGGAGAGAGAGAGAGAGAGAGAGAGAGAGAGAGAGAGAGAGAGAGAGAGAGAGAGAGAAAGGCACATCAGACAATACTCGGGGGAAGACAGGCATTGGGTGTCTCTATTTTTTAATGTATGTATGTATGCGCTTGGTATTAATTTTAGCACCATCGTTATCATCATCGTGGTGGTCGTCGTCATTAGTTTCATAGTCATCATAAGCGGCACCAGCATCCTCACTGTCACTATCATCGCTACTATCACTATCACCACCACCACCTCATTCATCGTACAATATTGATGATGATAATAATAATGATAATAATAATAATAATAATAATAATAATAATAATAATAATAAGAGGAGGAGGAGGAGAATAACAAGAAGAGGAGGAGAATAACTAGAAGAAGAGGAAGATAGCATGAAGAAGAGAAGAAGAATTACAACAATAAAAGGAGGAGAATAACAAGGAGAGGAGAGGAAGATAATAATAATAAGAAGAAGAGAATAACAAGAAGAAGAAGAGAATAACAAGGAGACAACAAAAAGGAGACAACAACAACAACAACAACAACAACAAAGATCAGTCCCATACTCACGCCCCATGACCAAGGATCCCTCATCCCTCACGCTGCCAGTCATGACAGGAATGTTCAGGAATTCCGCGGCGTCCAGGATCTCCCGGGGGTCCTTGGGGATGACTGGGTGTATCCCCGCGATGTCCCGCTGCACCACAGGAGACAGCCCCTTGAAGCCCAGCCCGCCAGCCCGCCGGTCCTCAATCTGTGCATTTGGAACAGAGCATGACGTGTGTGTGTGTGTGTGTGTGTGTGTGTGTGTGTGTGTGTGTCCCAAAATCGCACTACAGTTATGAAATCATGACCGCTGTAGGCCCGCACACTCGCCTGATCCTCACCCTTATAAGCTGCAGAACAGCACAGTGACGGGTACTCACATATATCGCGACGGCAGCGTTCACCACATCCTCATAGTGCCTGCTCCTCATGCAGTTCAGTATATCCGCCGTGGTGAAACCTGGATTGTCGCAGTTTAGTTTGGAGGCCGCCACAACGAAGGAGCTCTCAGGATCCTTATCGAGCGTCCACTCCTCCAGCGCCGACCCACTCTGGGGGATGACGCGGTGCAGCAACTGGCGACCGTTGTTCCCCTCGGCTGACGCTACAGGTTAAGAAGGAATTAACTACTACACTGTGATGGAAGAACTTGGGAAGATATTCATAATCAGACCAGCACATGAAGACGTCATTACTTTGTGGGGAAAAAGAAGCCATACTGTTTTAAGACTGCTGCAGTTTAGGAGGCTATCATGAGGAGCAGAAGCAGGTGTGAAAAACGCTCATTGGAATATACAAAAGACCATGTTGTAGTTCACTGATGCTGTCGGAGTGTATGAGTACGTGTGAAAAAAGTGCTCTTAAATATACAAGAGACTGCTGCAGTTTACTGTTGTAAGGAACTGTATGAGCAGTTGTGAAAAACGCTCTCTTTAATATACAAGGTCATGGATGTTGGTCATAAATTAGCGTTTGCATTCCATTTAACCTACTTCGTTAGTATAAATAGTAACGCGGCCATTGGCAATACAGCTGCAAGAGATACGTGACTATGGAGTTCGTTCTTCTGCAGGACTTGATCGATGAATTTCAACCTTCCCATTAACAGTTATAACCAGAGACGTTCTAAAGAACTGCTATGAAAAGTTCGTATAACGTTCTCAGTGAAAACTGGTGGCAGGAGGAGGACCAGCATTCATTAAGTATAAACAAATAAACGATGAAAAGGAAATACGAAATATGAAATTAAGAAAACTACTGCAAGATCAAAGAAGAAAATTAGAAAACTACTGTTTGATAAGATCCTGACTGACAAGATGACGAAATGTATAAGCTAGTTTATCCGATTATCACGAATCACTAGAGGCGCAAAATTATCCATTAACAGTCATAGCCAAAGATGTTTCCAGGAATCACTATGAAAAGTTCTTATGACGTTGTTAATGAAAACTGGTGGCAGCGGTAGGATCAGCATTTATAATGAAAATTAAATAAGTAAATACGAAACGTGAAATTAAGAAGGAAACTACAGCGCGACAAGATCTTGACTGGCAAAATGACGAAATATATAAGTTATTTCATTAGATCATTACGAATCATCACAAGTGCGGAATTATCAGTGTATAAGTTTATCAGATATCGTGAATCTTTAGAGATGCGGAATTCTCAATGTGCGTGGGACACACCATTGGTCAGGGGCGTGAGGTACATCCAGGAGGAGCTGGCGCCGCCTGCACTCTGGCCGAACACTGTCACTAGGTCCGGGTCTCCAGCAAAGTGGTGGATGTGCTTTTGGACCTACGAGAGAAACAAAAAAGAAAAGAAAAAAAAACTAAGATAGAAAATTAATCAGAGTTTTCTAATGCAGTGCTAGGATGAAATGGCATTGTAAAGAAGAAAATAAGATAAAAATAAATGTATATAGAGTGTCTCATTGCAATGCTGCTGAAACAATAGGCCATAATAGAGAAGAAAATAAGATGAAAATTTAAAAAATAAAAGTTTTCTAACGCAGTGCTGAGATAAAACGACACAGTAGAGAAGAAAATAATGAAACAGAAAATAAATACAAGGGTCATAGTCAGCCATCAGAGTATTAAAAAGCAGACGAAGTGAAAAAGGAAAAGTAAATGTGGCAATAAAGAAAAATTTATGAAAAAAAAAAACGATGCAGAAGCTGATACTGAAGTGAGCCTGACCTGGGAGGAAGCAAGATGTGGATGAAGGAGACCCCAAAGCGATAGAAAGCAAAATTGAAAGGAACGAAGAGAATGATGATGATAATGATGATGAAAATGACGATGATGATAAGGAGGAGCAGAAGGAGAAGGAAGAAGAGGGGAAAGGAAATCGTTATGCGGAGGGGATGAAGGAAGAGAATAGATAATATGAACCAAGAATAGAGCAGGGAAAAAACAAGGATTATTGTACAACTGGATATGACTGTATGCCATCAGTAAGCTATTCAACGAAGGGCATAACAGCGATAACCGAAAAATAAAATAGATAAGACACATAGAGAGACAGAGAAGAGACTGTATGGAATGTGTGAGCTATTTAACTACGGATATAACAGTAATATACGAAAAATAACATAGACAGACAGACAGACAGAGACAGAGGAGAGACTGTAAGGGATCAGTGAGAAATTCAACTATGGACATGACCGTAATACACTAAGCATAAGACAGATAGACAGACAAAGATTCTTACCCATCGGAGGGCCATGATTTGGTCCATCAAGCCCATGTTCCCTGGAGCCTCCTCCACGCCTGCCGCCAGGAACCCTGCAACACCCAGGCAGCGTCAGTGTGTGTGTTGGTGGGGGAGGGAAGACGGTGTGCTTGGGGATCCTATTATCAAATGTCTCTCCATTTAAACCATGAACCTTTTAATAAGCTGTACTGAAATTTACTGGGAGGTTGTCTATTGTTATTTCATTGTTCTAGTGGCATTTTAATATGGATTCTGCATCACTAATGGGAAAAACACCCGTGAAAACCAGGTATTATTTCTGTGATCTGAAAATAGTCCTTATGAGTGACCAGAGGATTTAAGAACACGAGCCTGTGACTGTCGATCCCAATGTGTTTACTTACTCGCACTTAGAACCATATTCTGAAACACTTCCGTCCGCGCCTGCACTACATTCAAAACGTTTTAACTGAAGTGACACGGATTTCTAAAGGTGTCTTTACTGTTCTAGTGACAGATTAACAAGATTTCTACATTATTAACAGGAGAAAACTCTTTGAGAACTCGGCTAGTTATTTCTGTGGACTTTGAAGATAGTCGTGGTGAGAGAGCAAAGTGTTTCTGAATACAGGAAGGAAGGACACCGTCAGTCATGCAGGTTTAACACGTACCGAGGAGGCCGAGGCGATACTGCACCACCACCACCACCACGTCCCTGTCCATGAGCTTGGTGGGCACGTAGAGAAAGGCGTCACCGGACATGTAGGCGCCGCCGTGGATGAACACCATCACGGGAAGCGCATCTTGCCCCTCCGTCAGGTCCTCAGGCAGCTGGGGGCAAACAGAAGAGCATAAGAACATAAGAAAATAAGGAAAGCTGCAAGAAGCCATCAGGCCTACACATGGCAGTCGCTGTATGAAACACACCTACTCATTTCCACCTATCTTCCTTTTATTTATTTACTTTATTTGACTTTTTTTCCATTACCTAATACATTCACTCCTTTCCAAGACAAAAATATTAATGAGCCAGTGAGTCCCAGATGTGAGCAATAAGTCCACCCTTTCTCCCTCTTCTCTCCCACAGGAACCCATGCCCCACCCGCCGCCTCGACACTCACCAGGGGCGTGTAGACACTAAGGTGCAAACAGTCCTCGCTGCCGCTGACGATGCCGGTGAAGAGGAGCGAGGCCTGGGCACACCGCGGCCGCAGGTAGCTGGCGTCATAATATTTGTCCTCCCAAGGGCCTGCGAACTCCTCGGGGTACTGGAGGGTAAGGGAGGGGGAGCAGGGGGAGTTAGCCTCTCTCTCTCTCTCTCTCTCTCTCTCTCTCTCTCTCTCTCTCTCTCTCTCTCTCTCTCTCTCTCTCTCTCTCTCTCTCTCTCTCTCTCTCTCTCTCTCTCTCTCTCTCTCTCTCTCTCTCTCTCTCTCTCTCATATGCAAGAAGCCTTATCTAAAGCACTTGAATGCAAGGTTTTTCTTATCAGTTCAACGCACTATCCTCTACTTGTTCTTGTGCTCTCTCTCTCTCTCTCTCTCTCTCTCTCTCTCTCTCTCTCCTCTCTCTCTCTCTCTCTCTCTCTCTCTCTCTCTCTCTCTCTCTCTCTCTCTCTCTCTCTCTCTCTCTCTCTCTCTCTCTCTCTCTCTCTCTCTGTGTGTGTGTGTGTTATATCTGGAAGAAGTGTTTTAAAGACTACCACGCTCGCCACTCCTGAACCTGCTTCTCGCTTTTACAATCCCTTAACGTCTGTTCCCATGTGTGTAATGAACTCTATAATCACACACATCACACACACACACACACACACACACACACACACACACACACACACACGATTCTTAAGACCTTGATGTACACAAACCAATCGTCATGTCAACTGATTTATAAATTTGTCAGTACTTCTATCTCATGAATCACCAGACTTGTATATATCCGTATTTTTTTCCAAAAGTTTAATGTTTTGAATCTTCGTCCATCTTTTTTTTTTTTCCATGTTGATATTTATATTACTAAAAATTCCCCAAAGTGATTTCAGCAATGATGTACACTTACAAATTTTGAAACGGCGCTTTAGTTTTATGAATTTTTTCAAGTTTTTTTTTTTTTTTTTTTTTTTTTACGAACCGCGTATCTTGCAAAGGTTCATAAGTGACCAGTCGTTGAACCCTTTAAGTGGTGCGTTACTGGCTGATGACCTTCACGTAAGAGTGAGGCGGAGGGGCGCTATCTGATTATCGCTGCTATCACTCCACCTGATGTCTACTGCTTCATACGCTGTCTTTATCCTCTCAGGGTCTCTGCTTACACAGGAATCAACATTATGTCGTGTGTGTGTGTGTGTGTGTGTGTGTGTGTGTGTGTGTGTGTGTGTGTACCTCTTCTTTTCACTCCATCAACCCCCACCCTACACACACTCGCTCAATCATTGGTCACGTCCTCGCCTGTCACGTGGTGGGCTGAGGTTCGCGCCCCGCTCATGTAGCTGTTACGAGTCCTGCCTCCTTTAAATTAATCAGAGAATATAGCGGTAATTGTCCCTCCAGTTTGATATTTTAATGCCTTAAAGAAAATAGTTATATCCAGACCGCGATTACCTGGAATCTTGACCTCCATAATGGTATACGCAGGGCTGGAATAACGCACTGGAACGCTGGAATGATTGATGTTTGATAACCCTTTGGTTTTCCAGCCTCGGATCAAACGTGCGGTACAACATGACTCAACAACCACGACGTAAATAACACCCCTTAACTATTATAACAGGCTCCCATGCTAACAGGCGTCATGTTATCGGACCTTGAGTGGGCATAGAGAGCTGCTTTGTGCAGGTCACTTGAACTTTTGACGTGCCTTTATTTTCTCATGTTTTGTCTCGATGCTGAAGTTGAACGTTATCTCAAGTAACACTCGAGCCTTGTAGCGCAGCACCGAGACAGCACCGCGTCACGCCAGGCAGCACTATGGCACTGTACACGCCCTACATGAATGGCCCGTATTCAGAAACGCTTTCCTCTCTCACTACGACTATTTTCAAAGGTCACAGAGATGATTAGTCGAGTTCTGAAGAGTGTTTATCCTTTTAATAATGTAGAAATCATGATAACGTGTCACCAGAACCGTAAAAACACCAATAAAAACCCTTGTCACTTCAGTTAGAGCCTTTTTAGAGTAGCAGAGATGCGACGCAAAAGTGTTTCAAAATATGGTCCATGAACCACCCACCTTGAACCGGGACTCGTTCACTGGCGGCTCAGCGTACGGCAGACTCATGAAGCCATAGAAGTCCCTGCTCTTGAAGGAAGTTAGGATGACGCCCTCAGCCGTGCCCAGGTCGCCCACAGTTAGTTTGTGAGTGCGTGGAGGTGTGGCTGTGGGTATGGGTATGGATGGGTCGGTGGGCTCTAGTGTAGTGGTGATTGGTGGGTCCGTGGGCGGGTCTGTAGGTGGGTCCGTGGGTGGATCTGTAGGTGGGTCCGTGGGTGGGTCTGTAGGTGGGTCCGTGGGTGGGTCTGTAGGTGGGTCCGTGGGTGGGTCTGTAAGTGGGTCCGTGGGTGGGTCTGTAGGTGGGTCCGTGGGTGGGTCTGTAGGTGGGTCCGTGGGTGGGTCTGTAGGTGGGTCCGTGGGTGGGTCTGTAGGTGGGTCCGTGGGTGGGTCTGTAGGTGGGTCCGTGGGTGGGTCTGTAGGTGGGTCCGTGGGCGGTTCAGCAGAAGAATCAGTCGAGGGGTCTTCTGCCTGATTAATGGTCAGGTCTGACCTCACCGCGTCATTTTTCACTTCCACATCCAAGTATTCCTTTGAAGGCTGAGCCGCCGCTTGCACGACTCCCAGGGGCGGGAGAGCTGCGGCCGCCACACTCACCACCACAGCCAACACACACACGCCCAGCACGCTGCACACACGCATGGCTCAGTGTGGCAGCAAAGATAGGCTGGCTCGATAACGTGGGTCCTGCCTCAGAGCTGGTCGCCGAATGAGCACAGCACTGCGCTGCGCCGCCTGTATCTCCCGCCTCATCTCCTCCCACCCGGGCCGCTGTCTTCCTGTTCACGCCCTCTTTTTTGTGCACCTTTTTTCGTGGGAAGATTTTCAGGATTATTAACGATAATGTAGATTTCGTATTATCAGAAACGAATAATGACAGGCTCGAGTTTGCCCATGTTTTGTTGTGGTTCCCAATACCGCCTCGCACCTCCATAACAGCGAGTTGGGACACATATATATTAATTTATTTGTTTATTTAGTTATTTATGTATTTTTTTCATTTATTCATTTATTCAGAGTTGTTATAGTATAGTTTAGAAAATACTGTATAGCAATGTAAACATTGCTTCCATGATGGTGTACTTGTAGTGGTGGTGTTGGTGGTGATGGTAGTGGTGGTGGTATTAGCGTTCATACACACCCTATGACAGTGTAGTTCAAGAGGTGTTTCCACGCTCCTGTGGTGTTTCTCTGTTTCGGGATCTTATCTTGACAACATTAAACAAGCTTTTATTGTGAAAATTATTAGGATTTTCAGAGATGTTTAAATGATTTTAATGATATATTTTTACAAGGATTCTACGTCAAAAGGAGAGACACCCATAAGAGCTTTACTGACAATCTCTGCGGCCTTTGAGTATAAGAGTCACGGTCTCCAAAACAAAATATGGCATAGGATGTAAAATTACGTCTTAGCCACAGGTCAGTCTCACAACAGGTTCACAAGTAATTAACTAATATCCATTCACTTCCACCAGCTGACATCTTTAGTGGAGATTTTTTTTTTATTGATTTTTATTTTCCTTTTTTTCCGTCTTTTTATCGTCCTTGGCCAGAACTCCCCTTACGTAAAAAGCTGCAGTTCCTCTAACCAGTACAGCATTACGTACTGGTGTAGCTCAGTGGTCGAGTAACAAATACCACTCCCTTCCACCGTGTTCAGCCTCTTCCCTCAACAGTAAGTCCCCTGATCCGGTAAAGTCCACCAGCCGCCAGGTGTTCTACGGAGACTTACGACTGAGGACAAACAGAGAATATCAGCAGATTGGAGACTTAAGATTCAGAATAAACACATACTATCAGCAGATCAGAACCTACGACAAACACAGATTATCCACAGACTGGAGACTTAGGGGACAGGACAGACACGGTGAATATCAGCAGATTGGAGACTTAACATAAAGGACGAACGGGGACTATCAGCAGATTGGAACATTTAAGACTGAGGACAAACCCGAAACATAATGGTAATGAGTGCAGAAGTCCACTTAATTTCTGACTCTCATTGTACTTAATATTAATCAGCTCACACTTATCAATGAATGCCACTTAAATATTCTTTTCCTCTCCATCGTCTGGCAGTTAATTTAAATCTCACTATTTGTCATCATGGTAAAAAATTATCATCTTCGTGGTAATAAAAAGTGGCAATGGACCATGTGAGTGATATGGAGGAGGCGTCTTGATATGGGGCGTCTTGCTTTGTCCACGAGATGGGGAAAGTATTGTGCGTCAGGAGTCTCCCCCAGGTATCAATGGCCTTCCTTCACCTCTAGTTTGCCTCTGCTTGCACGCGTAAGGGAAAGGCTAGAGTGTGATGCATGTAGTGGTGCTTGTCCCTTTGTGTGATGTGCTTGCCGAGGGTGATCACTGCAACACACACACACACACACACACACACACACACACACACACACACACACACACACACACAAGAACGGGAATGCTGTTACTATACTTATTTATTTGAATACGTGAGTTTGCACTTCTATAAAACGTAACAAAAGCAGTAAAGTCCAGTGCCACCAGTTATACAATGGAGATCTCATGAAGACGAGTGCACGTGGCCAGGGGCGTGAGAAGCGAGCACTGCCTCTCCTCTTGGAAAAGCCTCATAACTCGGGGATGGAATGCCAGACCTACACGTTGAGAGCCGCGGCCTCTACCTCTGCGCCACTTAACCTTCCTAATTTTGAAGGAGATACGGGTATGATGAAAGGCTGCGAGTAATGCCGAGCGACTCATGGGGATAGTTGTGAAAAAGTAACATCATCACAACCAAGAAAAATTTAAGGGCTAACGAGAATGAACCCCTTCTGTGCCATTGATAATATGACGCCTCGTTTGCTTATTTGTTTGTTTGTTTTTAATAACTACGTTTCACTAAGCAAAACGTAAAACTGTAGACTCTAACCCTTTCACTGCGACACCAAATAATTAGCAGCACCAGAAGCAATGCGTGAATTCTTTATAAGCATCTACAAGTAAGTTAGCGATAAAAAAGAATACATTTTGCAATTTCTTCCCAGTTCAAAGGTTGGATGTGGCTATAGAACAAGTAAAGACGTCTCAGAGTGATTGGTAATGAAGGAAAGGTGTACAAATGGCAGTGAAAGGGTTAAATTGTTGCATCATTCCTTTGTTGTCAGTGGAATTCCCTGGCAGCATCTGTATTTCTCCCTTCCTATGACTGAAATTTCAAGAGGGAGGTTTCAAGACGCATCCTTCAATTTTCGGTAATCCATTTAGGTCTTTCCTGTAGGGACTGATGCCTTACTGTGCCTTTTATCTCTTCCTTTTTGTTGTCCTTAGCTAGTGTCCCTCTTACATAAAAAATAATAAATCTTCCAGCATTATAGTCTCACCGTGCATCGCAACATTCTACCAAGCTTAGCGAGGCTCCATGGAGATCAAAGGGTTAATGTCACCTTATTTGCAACAGCTTGTGAGTGCAGACTGTCCCTGGCTGCCAGTAATCCATCGCTAACCAAGACCACAAGGCAGAAGAGTTTATCTCCAGGACGTTGTCTGTTACGATATGCTCAGACTTTTCTAGATACTGACTCAAGAGGTTCATGAGATAGTAGACCATCGCTTTAACCTTCATGCGAGCCTGTTATGTCACCCCCCCAAGCTCTAAGACATCCAGCAATAGATTTCAAGCAGGCCTCGCGCTGGTCACCGTCAGAGAGAAATGCCGGAGAAAGAGAAGTGGCGTACTGCAGGGAGTTACGGGTTGGATTCCCTGTCTGTAGGTCCCGCAGTGAAGGGACAATTGAATGACAGCCGGCATGTTACCGATGTACCTTCTTAATTGATAGAGAGGCTTGTTTTCCTTATCCATTCTCTTTTTCTCTGTCCATTTATCATTCATTTTCTTTCTTCTTAATAAAAATTTATCCGGGGAAGCAATTACAGACTTATTTTTCTTCTCCATTCTGGCTTCTGCGTATCCATTTCATATCTATCTTTCCTTTTACTTTAACTTTTCCGTGGGAGCAATCAGTGTTATCGTATCATGTTGATCTTAATGCGCAAGTATGTCGAGAATTCTCTCTCTCTCTCTCTCTCTCTCTCTCTCTCTCTCTCTCTCTCTCTCTCTCTCTCTCTCTCTCTCTCTCTCTCTCTCTCTCTCTCTCTCTCTCTCTCTCTCTCTCTCTCTCTCTCTCTCTCTCTCTCTCTCTCTCTCTCTCTCTCTCTCTCTCTCTCTCATCGTACCTGCTCAATGATAAAAGAAAATTAACCTCTTGAGGCTCTTGAGGTCATGGCCATATCTTGTGATCTCCATGCCCCAATGATTTACATGGAACGTAGTCATCATGTTCACTGTGATGGCGAAAACATGGCACGTGACAGCAATACCTGGAGAAGGCTCATTGAAAGCAGCGACCCCGAATAAGGATTTAAGCTGAGAATACTGTGATAGGTGACGCCTCCGTTCTTGTGTTTGTGTCGCAGGATTCTTCATCGCCGCCGCTGATGGTTCGCTGGCCAAGAATATTATTCCTCTTATAACGCTTAAATCAGAGTACAGTATAGGGTTGGACTGTAAACCTCGTACATGAGATGCTCTACCTTAATCGAGTCATACTTTGTCCTACCGCCGTTCCCACGCTTGGTCAAGAAGCCGTACTAAGCGGTCAGGATAATCCCCCTTGTAAGCGCGGGAACGGCGGTCGCACAGTGTGACTCGATTAAGGTAGAGAATCTCAGGTATAAGATTCACTCCAATTCTGTACTGTACTCTGATTTAAGTGTAAAACCTTATACCTGAAATTCCCTACTTTGTCATGCAGTTCTTGTCCCGTCATTGTAAACTCAGTCTTGCTTTGACCTTCAGTGTTGAAATTCCATAAGACAACTTGTTTGTGTGAGAAAATTTATTGGTAAATGACCTTATTCACAATGGAGAGTAACTGCATGTGTGTGTGTGTGTGTGTGTGTGTGTGTGTGTGTGTGTGTGTGTGTGTGTGATCGGATGTAGGGAGTCTGTTTCACGGTCATCAGGTTCAATCAGTGATAAACTCGATGTAAAAAAACATTCAAAGATGCAACGCATCACCGGCGGAGATGAAAGCGGCAGTGATTTAGGAAGATATTGCGAGCTGATAGAGAGTGACCCTTAATTTGACATCACGTACTTACTTCCCGTTATGTAAGACGAGGAAAGATCTCTGGTGCGTGGTGTTGCTGTGATGTAGGGCGAGAGGAAACTTTGATGAAAGACGGAAGGCTGGCAACTTTTCATCATTTTATGCTCCTTATTTGTCATCAACTACTAGCACTAATGGAAATAATTAGGATTTCCGAGGATGTTAAGATTCTAGTAGTAGGTTATCATAGCTTTTGTAATATTAATAGGGAGACATCCATGGGAACCAGACTAGTTATCCCCATGGCCTTCGAAATCAGTGCTAATTAAAGGTGAGACCATTCAAGTAGAGGAGTGAGAGTGATTACCGACTGAGAGGGTCAATCATAAGGAGATAATTATTATTATTAGTCTTGTAGCATTTACCTCATTAGCTCTGGTGATAGAAATGCGGGGAACTGTATCTCACTGTTTTTGTTTTTTGTTTTGTTTTTTCAGTATTTGTCAAGGAGACTGCCTAAGGGAAAAAAAAATAAATAGAAAATTCTCTTGGTCTTAAAACTAAAAGCCCGTTCAACTTGTCATTCCCTAACAGTTCATCGTAGGAACAATTATCAAGAGATGATAATACTAAGGGAAATAAAAAGTTATGTAATTTTGTTCCATAGGTGTCTTGATGCTCTTGTGAAACAGTAATAGGGAAAAAACTCTTACTGAAGAATACTGAAGTTGTTTTTCTCTCTTCCCCCCCCCCTTTAATAAAAACAAAGATGTTAAAGAGCAAAACGTCCCATAAAAAAAAAAGATTGAAAAAGAAAAAAAACATTAAATTTTGGAGGTACTGAAAACCACTGATTTTTCTTTCCTTTTTTCTCTCACTAAAAATAAATAAATAAATAAATAAAAAAAACTAAGAAAGACATCAAAGAGCAAAACATTCCATAAAGTAAAAAAAAAAACCGGATTGGACTGTGGAGATAAGGAAGATTACTAAAGGTCCTTTCTCTTCTGTATATTGCCATGTTAATGAAAGGAAAGATGTCAACGCGCAAAGCATCCCACACAATAACAGAAAAAAAAAAATGGATTGAACTGTGGAGATACAAGGAACATTGCATAGAAGTTTTTGCCCGTCACTAAAAACAAAGGTGTCAGAGCAAAACATCCCATACAGCCACTCGAGTTTATATAAAAAAAAAAAAAAAGAAAGAAAAGTACATGTTATCTGTAAAGTGGAGGTCAGCCAAGTGCCGCAAACTGCAGTGGACTATCGTTATCTGTATGATGATTCTGTTTATATACACGGCGACGTAAACAAGACATATTAACAACAGATATACGTAATGTACAGGTGACTATGTATATTTCTTTACCTGTATGGGAGACTGGTACAAGGGCACAGAAAAATAGAAAAAGAAAGAAAAGAAGTAATATTGAAAGGAATACCAGTAAGTGAAATACAAATGTCTGCTCATTTACCGCGCTTGAAAAGAAATAATAATGAATAAGAAGAAGAATTGCAAATAATACACGTCAGCTTGTTTGGTTCCAGTAGTGCTTTGACGTTCTTGATGCAACCCAGATCAGCATTCACCTGTTCTGTTGCACTTGTTATTAGTCGTCTTTATTCACGCCTTCTGCTCATCTATGCCTGTTTGCCTGCTTCATTTGTATTGTATGCCCGTCTATCTGTTTGGCTACTTAGGTGTACGTTTCTCTCTCTCTCTCTCTCTCTCTCTCTCTCTCTCTCTCTCTCTCTCTCTCTCTCTCTCTCTCTCTCTCTCTCTCTCTCTCTCTCTCTCTCTCTCTCTCTCTCTCTGAGGCTTCAAGTCAAATCTCTGATATCATGACTTTGACCTAATCTCGCCACGCTCTCGTTTTGTTATGAAATCACGAGGAACACTCCAGCCTTTTATCTCGTGGCTTCATGTTTGGTGGGATCCAACGTCCCTATCTGTCAAGTTGCTGGAGGTCACTTCCTATCAGCTCATTATAATCTTTTGAAAGACCATTCACTAACTTTACATAAAGCCTATATTTCTTCTTTGTTATCCCTTGTGAATTGTAAGCATCATCAATCTGTGTGTGTGTGTGTGTGTGTGTGTGTACGTACTCGGCAGCACCAACCAACCTCTATGAAGGACTTAGTGTTGTTATCTTGGGGAATACCGTTCATAATCAAATATTTTTATTCATCTTTTTCTTTTCTTTTTTGTATCTGCAGTAGTAGTAGTAGTAGTAGTAGTAGTAGTAGTAGTAGTGTTCCTTCAGCACTTGAAACTGAGAATTGTTTTGTTTTCGTTTTTTTTTTTTTCTCTCTCTCTTCTTTTTTTCTCTTTTTCCCTCTTTTATCTTTTCCATTTTTTTTTTTTTTTTTTTTTTTTTTTTTTGGCGGGGGGAGGAGGTGCGTGGAAGCTGGAAAGAGAAGGGTAAGGAATATGATTTTAAAGTGTTATTTTCCATTACATTTTTTTTCTTTATTATTATTATTCTTACTTGCTTGCTTTCTTCGTTTCTTTTGGTGTTATTTTTTTTATTTTTTTTTTTTTTTTCGAGATGTCGGGGCGTCTAGTATCAGTCGGTACTTTTGTCTCGGCACTGTTTCGGCCGTCACTGTGTCCCTGCAGCAAAACTAATACTTGTTCGATTCTTTTCGGGATTTGCCGGATAAAACATTACTCCCTGTAGAAACCAGTGGAAAAATACCTCAAACTAAATATGTAGCAGTAGACTAAAAATAAATTTGAAAACACTGAGAGCTTGTTTGTGGGTATTTAGCTTGTAATAACTGTTCTGTAGAGTGTGCATCACCGCATCACGTGGATACTGTAATCACGAACACTTATGATTAGTGATTAGCATAAAGGTACAGTACATCAATGTGTATCGCTAGAGGTGATTTTAGAATATGCATCTCCAGAGAACTATGAGAGCGTATACCGAGTCCTACATTAAAAAAAAAAAAAAAAGAAATAAAAAAAAATAAAAACTACAGACGAGTCAGTCCACTGCGGAAAACTTAATTGTCGAAGGCGCCAGAATACATGAATTTCTCAAAAGCTCTTGGAAGGGCGCATATACTTAGAAAAGGTTAAAGAGCACTGGTATAGGGGATATAACAAGGGTGACTAAGCAAAATTCACAAGATCAGTAAGCAAGATAGAACAAGAAATAATGGGTTCAAGTCTGAAAAATATTTAAAAAGGAGATACAAAGGAATTGGTTCTTAAATGGAGTGGTAGATGAATGAAATGGACTTAGTAATCAGGTTGGCAGTGCTGAGTCTTTAAGGAGCTTTAAAAGATTCGACAGATTTATGGATGAGGATGATAGTAGGTGGAAATGGCTAGATACGTTTTACACGGGAACTGCCACGTTTTGCCTTGATGGCTTCGTGCAGCTTCCATTATTTTTTTTTTCTTTTTTTTTTATGTTCTTATGTTGTTACGAATTAAGGTGAGGTGAAGTGTGAATGAATGATGATAAGAATACGGAGAACATAATAGTCTAAGGGAGGAGAATGATTAAAAAGAGAGGAGACTTGTAAGAATGAAGAGATGTAAGAAGAAAAAGAAAAGAAGAAATGAGAGAGAGAGAGAGAGAGAGAGAGAGAGAGAGAGAGAGAGAGAGAGAGAGAGAGAGAGAGAGAGAGAGAGTTGAGAATTAAAGCCGAAATAATGATAAGTAATTAATTTAACAATAACGAAACGAACAATGATTACGATACGCGTAACGAAGATAACGATGCGAGTTTCCACGATAATGATGACAGTTTCCACGGTAGTGATGTGGTTCCAGTTTCCACGATAACGATGCGATGCGAGTTTCCACGATAACGATGCGATCCGAGTTTTCACGATAACGATGCGATGCGAGTTTCCACGATAACGATGCGATCCGAGTTTTCACGATAACGATGCGATGCGAGTTTCCACGATAACGATGCGATGCGAGTTTCCACGATAACGATGCGATCCGAGTTTTCACGATAACGATGCGATGCGAGTTTCCACGATAACGATGCGATCCGAGTTTTCACGATAACGATGCGATGCGAGTTTCCACGATAGCGATGCGATGCGAGTTTTCACGATAGCGATGCGATGCGAGTTTCCACGATAGCGATGTGAGTATCCACAATAACGATGCGAGTTTCCACGATAGCGATACGATGCGAGATTCCACGATAACGATGCGATGCGAGTTTACACGATAACGATGCGATGCGAGTTTCCACGATAGCGATGTGAGTATCCACAATAACGATGCGAGTTTCCACGATAGCGATACGATGCGAGTTTCCACGATAACGATGCGATGCGAGTTTACACGATAACGATGCGATGCGAGTTTCCACGATAGCGATGTGAGTATCCACAATAACGATGCGAGTTTCCATGATAGCGATGCGATGCGAGTTTCCACGATAACGATGCGATGCGAGATTCCACGATAACGATGCGATGCGAGTTTCCACGATAACGATGCGATGCGAGTTTCCACGATAGCGATGCGATGCGAGTTTCCACGATAGCGATGCGAGTATCCACAATAACGATGCGATTCCACGATAATGATGCGAGTTTCCACGATAGCGATGCGATGCGAGTTTCCACGATAACGATGTTGTTGGCGACGATAACGATGCAGGCGATGGCAATAACGAAGCGATATTGAAGTCTTCTTAGCTACATAGGCACCAGAACGAATCCTTTCTTGCCTAAGGCTCCATCCCAGTCCCGTGGGTGTGAGGGCAGTGACAATGCAACCTTGCAGCGCCACACACGGGTCGCCATGATAAGCAATGACCCACCACACACCACACACCGCTCCCCAAACACCGTCATGAAGTGAGCCCTTTACTCCCCTAAAGGACCCCTCGTACTGCAGTGTCTGGTGTCTGGTGTGCAGCGTGCCCTCGTTCATGGCGAGTTGTTCAGCCCGGTGTCATCACAAGCAAGGGACCCGTACACACCACTCACCAGACTCTATGGAAGGAGCCCTTATCTCCCCTTAAGGGCACCCCCCCTCCCCCCTCAGTGCACCATCTGGTGGACGGCAGACATTGATCCCCTGCTTATGGCGACCCCTTGCCTAGTGTAAGGCGCTGCAAGTGGACGACTGTTATGAAGCTTGAGGCCGCAAAGGAAAAGAAGGACCTGCTGCCTGGCCTCTGCCTTGGGCCCCAGGCCGGACCCGACAGCCACCTTCTCCCCCCGTGCGGTGCCCAAAGCCGTCACGGCCCTCAACAAATTTTGGCCGAAAGTTCACAAACGTCATTAAATTTTGATCGGAATATAAAATCGTCGATGGTAAATGAAAAATAGCTTTGGTTTAGAAATGTGCAAGATTCAGCTGATCGACGAAACAAGGCGAGGAAGTTTTGCTCCTGAGAATTATGAGTGTACGTACTTTGCATGTTTCCTGCCCGTGAATATGCACATGTTCGTATATGACGGGATAGAAGCAGTAATCCAACGGTAGGTGCCCAGTTAATGGGGAACTTTAAAAGATTAGATAAATTTATAGATAGGAAGGACGAGTGACCTAAGTTTGCATGTCTTATACAAGAACTGCCACCTGTAGACCCGCTTTTTTTATGTTGTTCCTAAAAATAACTTCATTTCATGATGTTTTTAATCATAATGTGGTGTAAATATGAATGCCTCAAATATTAAGAAAAAGTAAAGTGATGAAGAAGCTCAGATAAAAGTGGTGAAGGGTTGAGGGGTTGGTGAGTGGATGAAGGAGTGAGGGAAAGGGTTGGTGACTGTTCCGCCTCCACCAAGTGAGCCAAGATACACTTTTCACGCCATTTCCCTCCGCAGCAAAATAATTATGGCACAGCATACACTAAGCGCTGTGATAGTCAACCAGGGTGCATGAATTTTTTTTACGGGTACCTGGAGGGATGCGTTACATAGCCAGTATGTATAATCCCCATGCACGTAGAGACAGATGTCCTGCACGGCGGTGTTGGCATTGGAAAGATATTACGCAGTGTTTAAGTAATGGAGGCAGTGGGAATTAGGCAGCCATAGAGGGCAATAGCCGGGAAGAGGGTTCAAGTAGCCATCGAGGAGTTTATCGTGTGAGGCCACCGGAAAAAAACAGTCAATCTCGTCAGTTTATCGAATGGAATGTTCAGCGTGGTTGGTGTCCTTTATTATTTAAAAGTGATTGATATTTACTTGTATTATCTGTCGTTCCACTGAACGATCTGGTGTGAGAATTGACTCTCTAACACTCCTGTCATGTCTTGCCTATTGTTTAATCTCAGACTCTTGTGTTGTGTTGCGTTGCGTTGTGTTGTGTTGTTTAAGGAGGCAGGAGGCACCTGCCGAAACGATAATTACTCTCATTAAGGTCTAAAGCACTGGATCAAGGGGTGCTGTGAACTTATCATTAAACCCAGCTGTGACCTCACTGAACGTTTCCCTTTGTGTCTCACAACACAAGGGAGCAGTCACAGCCTGCCCTCTAAAGACAACTCTCTTCCTCCACACAAAACTACAAGCACCTAATAACACACACACCCTTCACTCATAATTTTAAAATTCATGGTGACTTCTACACCAGCCCCGGAGTTCCCATCTGGGGAGGGGACCACTAATGTCCCCAGGTCGGACTGCTCTTCTGATGACGACCCTAAGTGTCTTGACACCCCCCACAACTTTTTCTTCATTAACTTCTGCAACATTCGCGGTCTAAGATCTAATTTTCAATCTGTAGAACACCACCTCTCCTCTTCTAAACCTCATCTTCTTTTCTTCACTGAAACTCAGGTGTCTGAGGCAATTGACAGTAACCCCTTTTCTGTTCCCTCCTGCTTTCTCTATCCTCATTTTCCATCCAAAGCTGGATGTTGCGTTTATGTGCTTCTGTGTCAGAGACCCGTCTTTGTGTGCTGAGTGCATAACAGAGGTGGTAGTGTCTGGCATGGAGGCGTACATTCCTCACTCTTTTTCTCGACCTAAACTTTCCAAACCCTGGTTTAACACAGCTTGTTCTCGTGCTATATATGATAGAGAGGTGGCCCACAAAAGGTACTTAAGCCTTCCATCACCAGAATCTCATGCACTTTATATTTCTGCCTGGAACCATGCCAAGTCTGTTCTTTAATTAGCCAAAAACTCCTTCATTAACAGAAAGTGTCAAAATCTTTCAAGATCTAACTCCCCTCGTGACTTCTGGAATCTAGCCAAAAATATCTCCAATAACTTTGCTTCTTCTTTCGCTCCTTTATTTCAACCAGGTGGCACCACTGCTTTCATATCTATTTCTAAAGCTGAACTCTTCGCTCGAACTTTTGCTGAAAACTCTACCTTGGACGATTCTGGGCTTGTTCTTCCCTCTTCTCCACCCTCTGACTACTTCATGCTACCTATTAAAATTCTTTGCAATGATGTTTTCCATGCCCTCGCTGGCCTAAATCCTCGGAAGGCTTATGGACCTGATGGGGTCCCTCCTATTGTTCTCCAAAACTGTGCCTCCGTGCTTACACCTTCCCTAGTCAAAACTCTTTCAGCTCTGTCTGTCAACATCTACCTTTCCTTCTTGCTGGAAGTTTGCCTAAATTCAGTCTCTTCCTAAAAAGGGTGACCGTTCTAATCCCCCAAACTACCGTCCTATTGCTTTAATTTCCTGCCTATCTAAAGTTTTTGAATCTATCCTCAACAGGAAGATTCTTAAACATCTATCACTTCACAACTTTCTATCTAATCGCCAGTATGGGTTTCGTCAGGGCCGCTCTACTGGTGATCTTCCGGCTTTCTTTACTGAATCTTGGTCATCCACTTTTAGAGATTTTGGTGAAACTTTTACTGTTGCCTTGGACATATCAAAAGGTTTTGATAGAGTCTGGCACAAAGCTTTGATTTCCAAACTACCCTCCTACGGCTTCTATCCTTCTCTCTGTAACTTCATCTCGAGTTTCCTTTCTGACCGTTCTATCGCTGCTGTGGTAGACGGTCACTGTTCTTCTCCTAAATCTATTAACAGTGGTATTCCTCATGGTTTTGTCCTGTCATTCACTCTCTTCTCATTATTCATCAATGACCTTCTAAACCAAACTTCTTGACCTATCCACTCCTACGCTGATGATACCACCCTGCTCTTTTCCACGTCTTTTCATAGACGTCCAACGTCTATGAACAGATACAATGACTGCATACTATCATGTTAACTTTAGCAATGGTGTACAAGCCTTGGACTTCGGTTGGAGGCACGTCGACAGTTGCATGTAACTGTTCAGTGTATTCTACACTAAACATCCTCGGTCTGTCCTTTACTTATAATCTGAACTGGAAACTTCACATCTCATCTCTAGCTAAAACAGCTTCTATGAAGTTAGGTGTTCTGAGACGTCTCTGCCAGTTTTTCTCACCCCCCTCCCAGCCGCTAACTCTGTACAAGGGCCTTATCCGTCCATGTATGGACATGCCTGGGGGGGTTCCACTCATACCGCTCTTCTAGACAGGGTGGAATCAAAATCTTTTCGTCTCATCAACTCCTCTCCTCAAACTGACTGTCTTCAGCCTCTCTCTCATCGCCGCAATGTTGCATCTCTAGCTGTCTTCTACCGCTATTTTCATGCTGATTGCTCTTCTGATCTTGGTAACTGCATGCCTCCCCTCCTCCCGCGGCCTCGCTACACAAAACTTTCTTCTTTCTCTCACCTTTATTCTGTCCACCTTTCTAATGCAAGAGTTAACCAGTATTCTCAATCATTCATCCCTTTGGTAAACTCTGGAACTCGCTGCCTGCTTCTGTATTTCCACCTTCCTATGACTTGAATTCCTTCAAGAGGGAGGTTTCAAGACATCCTTCAGTTTTTTACTACCGCTTTGAACCCTTTTCTGGGATTGGCATCTCAGTGGGCCTTTTTTTTTTTTTTTTTTTTTTTGGATTTTTGTTGCTCTTGGCCAGTGTCCCTCCTACATAAAAAAAAAGTACCTACGTATACGAATATGCATAAGCACACACACACACACACACACACACACACACCAATGCCAGTCTCACCTAAAAAATGAGCCAGTGCCAGGGAAACAAGATGTATCCGCTGGCCGACGAGAAACAGGTACACTCGTAACTTGGGTGAAACGTGCAGCATGATGAGTGTTTGACGGTGGCGGCGTGATTAGATTGATGATGAGGAGGAGGGAGATAACAAAGCAGTGGTGGGTGTGACTTGCGGTGGGTGATGTGAGGTAGGATGGGGGAATGAGTGGTGATGGATGTGGTGACGGAGGTTTGGATGTGGAGGTTGTGGTGAGCAGTGTGATGATGGTGCTTTTGTTGTGCAGTTGTAGTGATGAGTTTGTGGTAATGGGATTGTGGTGGGGTCTTTAATGATGATGTGAGCTAGAACTGTGGTGGTTGACTTGCATATCAATGATAGTGATGTGGTGAAGGAGGGAGAATGTATAGTGAGGAAGGGATGTGGTGACAGTGATAGTGTTTTTTGCAGTGGATTACTGTGGTGACTTGACTGTGGTGGAGTTAATGGAGATGTTTATGTAGCATAGATCATTTTGCTGTGGTGGAAATGTGGTAGGAACGTGGAGAATTTTCTTTGTGTGTGTGTGTGTGTGTGTGTGTGTGTGTGTGGTGATAGCGTGGTGAGAGTGGCGTGACTGATAACTGTTTGATGGCAGTGCAACACCTGAGATCACCTGACGCCGAGCCGGGGAGGGGGGGGTGGCGTGTGCATCAGGTGGTGAGACGGAGTGGTTACGAGAGTAATGCATAGTTGGTTCCTTCTCTCTCTCTCTCTCTCTCTCTCTCTCTCTCTCTCTCTCTCTCTCTCTCTCTCTCTCTCTCTCTCTCTCTCTCTCTCTCTCTCTCTCTCTCTCTCTCCGGCCTAGGGCAACAAAAAATCGAGAAAAAAAAAAGTCCCACTGAGGTGCCAGACCCTAAAGAGAAGTCAAAAATTATCATCCAAAACTGGAGGATCTATATAATCAATCTATTTATCTATCTATCTGTTGTTTGAAAGTTAATTTGCTATGACGTAGGCTAAGAGGGGACCTGATAGAAGTCTTTAAGTGGTATAAGGGTTATAACAAGGGGGATGTAAGCAAAATTATTAGGATCAGCAACCAGGGTAGAACAAGAAATAACGGGTTCAAGCTTGAAAAATTTAGGTTTAGGAAGGAGACAGGAAAAAACTGGTTCACAAATAGAGTGGTAGATGAGTGGAACGGACTCAGTAATCATGTTGTTGGTACTAGGACAATAGAGAGCTTTAAGAGAAGATTGGGGATAATAGATGGAAATAGGTTGGTATATTTCATACAGGAACTGCCAAATGTAAGCCTGGTCGCTTCTTGCAGCTTCCCTTACTTCTTATGTTCTTATTACTTTGAAAGAATATCCATCACTGAGGCTTGCAGAGGATCATGGGTGAGGCATTTTATATCATTGGAAGTATATTAAGAACAACCTCGTGATTTCACTTATCAGTAGCCAATGCGATGCTTGGAATAGTTGTTGCTGCACGGCTCGCTCACTCTGACTAATCGCTTCGCCCAGTCTCAAGAGAGCTTATCTGGTGCATCTCTTGAGGGTGTCCATCGCGCCTCACCCCTCAACAAGACAAGGCAGATCAGGATGCTTGACTAGAAGGAAAGAGACAAAAGAGGGCGACATCTCAGCTGAGGTTATCGTTGCCAGGGAGGAATTAAATGTTCTGAGTGTCATGAAAGACAGGGTTCCTCCTCCTGCTTCTCCTTTTTTTTTTTTTTCTTCTCCTCCTCTTCTACTTTACCTACTCTTTTCCCTCTGTCTTTTCCTCCTTCACTTTCCCTCGTGTCCTCCTCCTCCTGCTACTCTTTTCCTTCTCCTCCTCTTTTCCTTTTTTTCTTATGTTTGTACTACTTTTGATCTTCCTCTTTCTCGCCTCCTCCTCCTCCTCCTCCTCCTCCTCCTCCTCCTCCTCCTCCTCCTCCTCCTCCTCCTCCTCCTCCTCCTCCTCCTGCTGCTGCTCCTCTCTTTTTCTTTTATCTTGTTGAGGAGTCTGACTAATGACACAAGAAAATAAGGTGAAAAAGTCTGCCCAATACACTTCTCTAAAAAATAAAAAAAAATAAAAGAATGATTATGAGCGGAATTTCCATAAAGACATGAAAGTTTTTTTTTTTTTTCTTCATATTACAGGAAGGTTCATGTACGTGCAGCAATTTATATATTTCTTTTACGGTCTTTTTTTTTCTTTTTTTTTTTTCTCGTGGCCTCCAATGTGATATGAAGCAGAATTTAGCTTTGCAGGTGAAGTTTTCATTCATGGTACTTATAGTTTCTTTTCATAACATTCATACAATCATTCACTTCTACAAAATACGTATTTCAGCACGTACATTACATTAGACAGCTTGCAGACTGTAGTAATCTGGATAGAGTAGAAATAAGGATACAGTTGTGTTGGATGAGTAAGTCGATCATTTATCATTTTCTTTTTTTTTCTTTTTTTTTTTTTTTTAGTAATCAAAGAGTTCAAAAGCAATTCTTGTTACTCATCCAGTACAGTTTCCTTTGTGTCCTGAATTCCGACTAACATACAGTAATTTTTGCAGTGCTGAAGGAGTTAAGACTACTTTCAGTGGCCAAAGAGATGAATAATCAGGTTTTCAAGAGTGATTTTCCCATTGATAAACCATAATCACTCAGACTATTACTAATATTATGAAAGCACTTTAGAAAACCCCGATAACTTTCTCTAAAGCCTTCGAAAAATCGATAAAAGCACTTTTGGAAACCCCCAGTAATTTCCACAAAAGCCTGTGAAACGTCGAAATGAGACGACGAAACATTTGAGAATACTCCGGCGTGACTTTACTAACATATACTATCTTCACCCGTTTTCTTTGAATACAACATGAGATAAACAGTATGCGAGCAGAAGAATGATAGATATGGAATTGTATGAAAGAGGAAGACGAGGCAGGCTGAAGAGATAACGGACGGTATAGATAATGAATTAAGAGACAGAGAGGGTTGAGTGGAGAGCAGGCAGAAAACAGAACCTTATGGAAAAGACTAGTGAGGAACAGCGATCCCTAATGAACATAGACAGAGACTGCAGAAGAAAGAGAAGAGCTAGATAGAGAAGCGGATTTACGAAAGAGTACCTGTGTTTTATCCACCCGAGGCCCGCACGTGCCGCCTGCATGGAGTGTAAGAACAAGATATAATTGGCAGGTGATAGCAAGAGGTCGACTGAAAGCTAAGACCTTCAGTTTGTTTGTGTGTGTGTTGCCCTTGGTGTTGCTTGAAATACGATCCGATATCAGTTTGTAATCATGTCCTGCTGTCAAAAACTTATAGAAATAGATAAATGAATAATGAGGGAGAAAATGTTATCAGGCAGTTTAATACGTCGGCACGCGTGACATACAAACACACTTGACATATGTTGCTGAAGTCTATTTGCCCGTCAAGTAGACTGGTTAAGGACACAAGAAATTAAGAACGGGGAGGGAAAAAAGGTCTGCTCATCTGGCCTTTCCCAAAAATCAAGAATAAGAAAATGGTACGAGGCAATGCTAAAAAGTTGGCTCGCGCTTTACTCTCTCGTAAAGCACTTGACATTAGTTGCTTCAGTCGTGACGTCATGAGTAAGTGCCTCCGATGAGAAGTGTGTATGCGAGTCTTCCTGTATTATTTGATAGTTTCCTTACTTTTTTTTCTTTTTTATCTCAGGTAGACTGGCTAAAGGCATAAAAGAAAATCGTTATTTGATATTTTCCTCACTTTTTTTTATCTTCATCTGTCAAGCAAACTGGCTAAGGGCATAAGAAATTGAAAGGAGGGAGGGAAAAAGCCTGTTCAATTCTCCGTTCCCAAAATGTCAAAGAAATAGAGAAAAAAAGTTAGGCAATTTAGTTTTGCACATGTTTTAATTCTTATTTCGTATATTTTTAACTAGCCACCTATTAATGGTGAACTTCACACGCCAATATTTAAACATGTCTTATTTGTTACAACCGAAAATAGAAAACATTGAAAATTGTTCTGTTCAAACTCTCCTTCTTTCAACAACCAATCAACTGCAGTGCAAGTGTCGGATGGATAGAGTAAATTTATGGCAACGTTTTCTATTCTTCTTACTTAAATCAAATGGTTTAATACTCCTGAAGTCAGCACAGTCTTCAAGGATAGGCGGATTACAATGCAAGCTGGAAGAGAACATTGTGAAAAACGTAACTTGAAATAATAGTCCAGCTTAAATTCATTTTCATTTTCACTTATTTTGCTATAGGTGACAAAAAAGGAACAGATGCAAATATGAAGATTCATTCTTATATTGGTATTTTTATTTGAACTGAGACAAGAGACCCTCGGCCCTGTCTTTTAAAAATTAAGTCTTTTGTAAGCTATTTCGCGTTACAAGAGTGTTTTCATGATTCTGTTGACATTATAATAACGATTCTGCATCAACAATCGGAGAAACACTCATAAGAACCCGACTAATCATCTCTGTGGCCTCTGAAAGTAGTCTTGATGAGAGAAAGAACAAACATTTTAAAAACACAAGCTTAAATACGCAAAGTGTTCTGTAGATGCCTAATCTCGTCTTATGGCAAGTATTAAAAACGCTTTGCTCTCTCACCACGACCATTTTTAAAGGCCACAGAGATGATCAACCGGGCTTCCAAGAGTATTGCTCCAATCGGTGATGCATAAATCTTGTTAATCTTTCACTAGAACCATAAAAAACATCCTTAGAAGTCCGTGTAACTACAACTTCAACTTTGAAAGCAGTTGAAGTGAAGCGCAGAAGTCGCATCTCATAATATCGTCTGTATATCTCCCTCAAAGATGAATTTTAGGCAAGCATACACGTAGGTGACAATGTGCATAGGGATTCAGCGTCGTTCTAGTATATACGTACATATAAAATTGATATATCATAGAAAATTTTCCGTGGCATGGTGGTGGCCGTCTTGTCGTCTGTGCTCCCTCTTTAGATAACACGGATGCTTCATAACCCTTGCTGCGTGTTAGTCGAGGAAGATTAGTAAACTGCTGTGTGTGTGTGTGTGTGTGTGTATACCAGCATTTTACCATTGAGGAAGAAAAGATTGTTGTCTGGAAGGTTGTGTTTACTGGATACTAGGTGTGTGTGAGTGTGTGTGTGTGTGTGTGTGTGTGTGTGTGTGTGAGTGTGTCAAGTACATCATCAAATTAAAAGATGACTTCTCATTTCTACCAGATTTTTGAATATTCCTGAGGCATTTACATATATCCAAACCTACCACTCCTTACCTCCACTGCACTCACAGTGGTACGCGCGGCTGCTAGGTACCAACACTGAAAATACGCGGCTTTAGTGAAAATAGAGTAAAAATAGTTATATAATATGGACATCTTACAGCACCAACGAAGCTCTGATGGGAGAAAAAGAAGGAAGAGAAGACGACGATGAAACATCACCAACTACCTCAAAAAGAAGAAGAGGAATAAAAAGAAAAAGACAAAGCAATAAATTCACGACCACCAACATTCCCAAAAATAAGAAGACTGAAAAGTTTCAACAACAACAACAACAACAACAACAACAACAATAAAACAAAACACTGGAGTCCCTCACCTTCACCAACCTCAAGAACCATAACAAGAACAAGATAAGGAGCAAGAACAAGAACAATACAACACACCGAGGTTCCCCAACACTAGTAATACAGTCCCTATCAGCTCGTCTTTAATTAACTATTGACTTAGTTACCTTCGACAGCCTCATTTTTTACAAGAGTAGGTTTTGGGAACTTATCTCTCAGCCTCTCACCGCTATCATCCCTTGCTGATAGAAAGCCTTATTTCTTTACTTTTTTGTAGGGCCTGAGTCTTATCTTGATATGAGCGTGTAATTACTGCCGCGCCAGATATGGGGAAGGTGGTGCCGCCGCTTAGGACACCAAGACCCAGCACTCCTAAGCTCTTGATAAAAGCTGTTAGGGTTTTCAAGAGCCTCTTCATAATTATAGCTTTAGTTTAACAAAGATTACGTACTTAGACACTTCGCCATGTAATTTGGATGTAACCTAAGGCTTTCTCCATTAAGGACTGGCATCTTCAGTGGGTTATTATTATTATTATTATTTTCCTCTATTTCTTTTTCTTCTTCTCTTTTCATTTCTTTTTTTTTCCTCTCGATTACATGAAAATACAAAAAAAAAAAAATCATTAGTAAAAACATCCACGAGAACGCGCCTAAACATCTACATGGCTTTTGAGAACAGCCCTTAGGAGAGTCAAACGCATTTCATGATACTACGAGCGAAGCATCTTGAAAGCTGGCTGTTGTTGTGGCTTAAGCTTTACAGCACATTATCTATTTACTGATGTTGTCGAAATTGAACCACTCGTGTACCCTGGAATGTTAATACAGTGCATTTTGTTATCTTAAATCTTACTGAAATTATGCTTATTCAGAATATATGGTTTGTAGTGTCCAACATCGTAGCTTAAGCCACGGGTTATGATAAGGGGTGTCTTGATTCCTCCTTCCCGATTTCTTTGTGACTGCCAACGTTCTACAATTGAGGAAGATGAGAGGATAGTTGTCTGGAAGGTTGTGTTGATTGGGTACTAGATGTGTGTGTGTGTGTGTGTGTGTGTGTGTGTGTGTTAGGGCTCAATATAAAAGTTTAATATTAACTTCAATACCACTACCATATTATTTTAACCCTCCAAGGAACGTTTAAGGACTTTTGATTGTAAAATGCGTCATTTGAAACTAATACATCAAATGTAAGCCAAAAAAAAATGTTGGTTGACTTTACAAGGCCAGCACAGTAACCCCCCAAGTATCTTTCTTTAAATATAGAATTTTTTATTACCGTTGTTTTGTTAGCTGTTAATAAACCGTGTGGTGTGTGTGTGTGTGTGTGTGTGTGTGTGTGTGTGTGTGTGTGTGTGTGTGTGTGTGTGTGTGTGTACTTTTACTGTTTTCATTACTGTAATCACTACGACGTGTTTGTTCATTCGTTTAATCCGTAAATACGATTAAATCGTTCCCTTCGAAAACAGGACAAATCCCTCGCCTGGTCCTGATCTTGGGTGATAACACTAATTGTCTCGTTGAAGGGTGTCTTGGCTCATTACACGACAGATTCCTCTTTATCGCGCTGGATTACCTTGTTTACTTGTTCATAAGCATGTTTTTTACTGAACCAGATGATAACAAATAACACAATTATCTGTTTTCGTGGTATGCAACTGTCGACGCGCCTCCAACCGAAGTCCAAGGCTTGTACACCATTGCTAAAGTTAACATGATAGTATGCAGTCATTGTATCTGTTACAGTTTGCCATTATAATTTAACTAAAGGAGAAAAATAGTATAATTTTTTTTCCTGGCTGTGCACTTTATATATATATATATATATATATATATATATATATATATATATATATATATATATATATATATATATATATATATATATATATATATATATATATATATATATATATATATATATATATATATATATATATATATATATATATATATCAGCTGGAAGGGTGAGAAAAACTGACAGAGACGTCTCAGAACACCTAACTTCATAGAAGCTGCTTTAGCTAGAGATGAGATGCGAAGTTTCCAGTTTAGATTATAAGTAAAGGACATACCGAGGATGTTCAGTGGAGAAGAGGGGGGGACAGTTGAGTGTCATTCAAGAAGAGGGGATAATTGTCTGGAAGGTTGTGTCGAGTTGATAGATGGAGGAATTGAGTTTTTGAGGCATTGAACAATACTAAGTTTGCTCTCCCCCTATCAGAAATTTTAGAGAGATCATAAGTCAGGCGTTCTGTGGCTTCCCTGCGTGAACTATTTACCTCCTGAAGGATTGGACGTCTGCAAAAAGAAGTGGAAAAGTGCAGGGTGGTATCATCAGCGTAGGAGTGGATAGGACAAGAAGTTTGGTTTAGAAGATCATTCATGAGTAATAGGAAGAGTGAGGAACACTACTGTTAATAGATTTAGGAGAAGAATAGTGACCGCTTACCACAGCAGCAATAGAACGGTCAGAAAGCAAACTTGAGATAAAGCTACAGAGAGAAGGATAGAAGCCGTAGGAGGGTAGTTTGGAAATCAAAGCTTTGTAACAGACTCTATCAAAAGCTTTTTGATATGTCCAAGGCAACAGCAAAAGTTTCACCAAAATCTCTAAAAGAGGAAAGCCAGAAGATCACCAGTAGAGCGGCCTTGACGGAACCCATACTGGCGATCAGATAGAAAGATGTAATGTGATAGATGTTTAAGGATGTTGAGGATAGATTTTAAAACTTTAGATAGGCCGAAAATTAAAGCAATAAGATAGTAGTTTAAGGGATTAGAACGATCACCCTTTTTAGAAACAGGCTGAATGTAGTCAAACTTTCCAGCAAGAAGGAAAGGTAGATGTTGACAGACAGAGTTGAAAGAGTTTGACTAAGCAAGGTGCAAGCATGGAGGCGCAGTTTCGGAGAACAATCGGAGGAATCGCATCAGGTCCATAAGCCTTCCGAGGGTTTAGGCCAGAGATGACATGGAAAACATCATTGCAAAGAATTTTGATAGGTAGCATGAAGTAGTCAGAGGGTGGAGGAGAGGGAGGAACAAGCCCTGAATCATCCAAGGTAGTGTTTTTAGCAAAGGTTTGAGAAAAGAGTTCAGCTTTAGAGATAGATGTGATAGCAGTGGTGCGATCTCGTTGAAATAAAGGAGGGAGAGAAGCAAAGTTATTGAAGATTTTTTTGATTAGGTGAATAAGTCACGAGGGGAGTTAGATCTTGAAAAATGTTGACACTTTCTATTAATGAAGGAGTTTTTAGCTAGTTAGAGAACAGACTAGACATGGTTCCGGGCGGAAATATAAAGTGCATGATATTCTGGTAATGGAAGCTCAAGTACCTTTTGTGGGCCAACTCTCCATAATGTAGAGCATGATAACTAGCTCTGTTAAACCAAGGGTTGGAAGGTTTAGGTCGAGAAAAAGAGTGAGAAATGTACTCCTCCATGCCAGACACTATCACTTCTGTTATGCGTTCGGCACACAGAGACGGGTCTCTGACACGGAAGCAGTAGTCATTCCAAGGAAAATCAGCAAAATACCTCCTTAGGTCTCCCCAACTAGAAGAGGCAAAACGCCAGAGGCACCTCTGCTTACGGGGATCCTGAGGAGAGATTGGAGCAATAGGACAAGATACAAATATGAGATTATGACCGAAGGAGTCCAACGGAGAAGACAGGGTAACAGCATAAGCAGAAGGATTAGAGGTTAGAAAAAGGTCAAGAATGTTGGGCGTATCTCCAAGACGGTCAAGAATACGAGTAGGGTATTGGACCAATTGTTCTAGGTCGTGGAGGATAGCAAAGTTAAAGGCTAGTTCACCAGGATGGTCAGTGAAGGGAGAGGAAAGCCAAAAGCTGGTGGTGAATATTGAAGTCTCCAAGAATGGAGATCTCTGCACAAGGGAAGAGAGTCAGAATGAACTCCACTTTGGAAGTTAAGTAGTCAAAGAATTTCTTATGGTCAGAGGAGTTAAGTGAGAAGTATACAGCACAGATAGATTTAGTTTGAGAGTGACTCTGTAGTTGTAGGCAGGTGGTGGAAAACTCGGAAGATTCAAGAGCGTGGGCAAGAAAGCAGACAACATCCAGCTTTGGATTGAAAATGAGGATAGAGAAAGTAGGAAGGAACAGTAAAGGAGCTACTGTCACTTGCCTCAGACACCTGTATTTCAGTGAGGAAAAGAAGATGAGGTTTAGTAGTGGAGAGATGGTGTTCTGCAGACTGAAAATTATATCTAAGACCGCAAATGTTGAAGAAGTTAATGAAGAAAAAGTTGAGGTGGGGTGTCAAGATACTTTAGGTCGATACCAGAAGAGCAGTCCGACCTGGGAACATTTGTGGTCCCTTCCCCAGATGGGGATTCCGAGGCTGATGTAGGAGTCGCCATGATAATTTTGAGTGAAGGGTGTGTGTGTAATTAGGTGTTTGTAGTTTTGTGTGAAGGAAGAGAGTTGTCTTTAGCGGGTAGGCTGTGGCTGCCCCCTTGTGTTGTGAGATACAAAGGGAAACGTTCAGTGAGGTCACAGCTGGGTTTAATGATAGATTCACAGCACCCCCTGATCCAGTGCTTTAGACCTCACTGGGAGTAATTATCGTTTCAGCACCAAGTCTGTGTGACTTCTCCTTCGTGCGTGGTGCGCATCATGGTTGTGGGCCGCCGCCATGACAGAAATACCCAAGGTACAAAATTTCACACACTGTGCCATGACTCGTAAGGTTCAGAAACTTTTTTCATCGTATGCCCATGTTAACCCATGGCTTTCCATCTACTTTATACTGATGTTTTCTGATGTTTTTTTTTTCTCTCTCTCTTTCTCTTTTTGTTTTCTTTTTCCGTATTCCTCTATGCCATATTTTTTTAGATAGTTTCGCCACCAGTGTTATGAGTCCAAAGATTAAACTGTGCGGTCTCTTCACTGGAGGCCTTGGATCACGAGGAACCACACTGAGGAGTCATGACTTGATCTGCCTGTCTGAGAAGACTGAGATTACATAGATACAGAGACAGACTCACATGCCAGAGTTGAAGCCTGTGTGGTGAGGAGGCCTGCCTTTTGAGCCTTTTTATTGATGTCACCCTTTAATAGTTAAGGTCTTGCTACATATCAGACCTTGCCATTGGTGCTTACTTTGTGCCAAGAGTAGCCGTGGACGTCCCTGGTGGGCTGCAGTCTTCTGACCTTGAGGTTGAGATTACACTGCTCTGGAAGGTTGCTAGGAAGGCTGAAGCATCCGTTTGAGTAGCAGTTCTGATCAGTGTCTACTACCCTCATGTGTTATCTTTGAGATTGAAAAAATGAGTGTGCCACACCACACTATAGTATCCTTGAACACTTGACCTTGAGGTAAAGACGCCCTGGAATATGAAGTCCAGGTTGTTTACGTAATGCATTTAGAATGGTTTGCCTTATCGCTTAGTGACACTTTATTTTGTGGATCAGTGGCAGTCCTGCAAGCATCACTATTATAAAACACGAGTGGTCAACACCAAGAGGACATCAGTGGGCCGTGGATCCTTTACAGAAAAGCGTGAAGCAGCCATCCCTGAATAAGGCCCAGGCTAAACTCACACTTCGATCTGTGAACAGTTTTCGTTGGCACTGAAAGATGCTGGTGAACTGTATCTCACCTCAGGCAATTAGACACTCCTGCCTTTCATAGTCTCAGGTCACACCTGGACACGGTGTAACGCCTGCTAAGTACCCCATGCCAGTTATCATTGAAGCTACTGAGAAGCAGCTGTAATACTGTAGACTGGACTGCAGACAAATGATCCCACTTGGGTGGAGTTCCAGGATCCTAGTTAGCTGGACCATGACCCAGTTAACAAGACTTACGATACATAAAAGCATGGCGAACTACACAATTTAAGCCTTTCGCCAAGATTCCCTAAGCCAGTATGGCGAGGCACCCTTTATCTGGTCTAACATCATAACCATGACCACTACATCCCCTCTAAGCCTCAGCAGCCAGCAGTGATGATGACTGGCCACGACGGCGGTGAGAAAGTGAAGGTTGGAACGTTTACCTTGGCATGTACGAGTATAATGTTAGGACAGCAGCCAGTGAAGATAATTTCGAAGTGTTGTTCGAAGAATTAGATGTCATACAAAATACCATACGTAAGGTTGCTTTTTTTTTTTCATGGGTACTGGCTAAGGGCAACCAAAAAACACACACACACTGAAGTGCCAGTCCCCAAAGAAAAGGAGCAAAAGGACTGGAGGACTATCCAAAGCTGGAGAAGTGTTTTAAGAATTTCCTCTTGAAAGAATTCAAGTGATAGAAGGGAGAAATACAGAAGCAGGAAGGGAGTTCTTGAGTTTACCAGTTAAAGGGATGAAAGATTGTAAATACTAATTAACTCAAGCATTAGGGAAGTGGGTAGAATAGGCGTGACAGAAAATGGAAAGTCTTCTGCAGCGAGGCCACGTAAGGAGGGGAGGAATGTAGTTAGCAAAATCAGAAGAGTAGTTAGCGTGAAAATAGCAGTAGAACTGTAGAACTCTCTGAATAATTATATTTAAAAATAAATGTTACTTTGTTTGTTATAGAGAACATAGACAAGGACGAACGCGAAGTAGTCTTTTCGGTGATTAAAGAGTGAGTAGGACATATTAATGAATTATATAGTTTGATGCAGAATAAATTGCTTTGTTCATCACAGGATGATCAGCCACAAAGACAGACCTAAGGAGGGAAAGAGAGCAGCAGCTAATAATGAAGAGGCCAAACACACCATTAATGGACTCTAAAAAGAAGAGAACTGTGTACTGTGAAAGATAAACATGGCCAAACTGTAATTATTCCAGATGAGGTGATAAATAATAACGGAAGAATTCTATTAAAAAAAAGTTAGATTGCAGTAACGACTTTTTTTTTCGGTGTTCACAAGCAGAATTTTTTTTTTTTTTTTTTTTCGGTGTTCACAAGCAGAATTAGGCAACACATGATTTGAATTAGTCCAAAGAGCAAGCAGGATTATGAAGCAATTATTTGATGAAGACAACATCCATGCCGTTAACCAAGTAGTGAAAAAAATGTTTAGAATGCACTAAACTCCGCTGCTTGGCTATCACAGACTGCTGGGGAGTCTTTGACGCAACACAAATCTCGACAGGCAAGAAAGATAACACTCAAGAAACAAGGGTTACTGGATAAAGCTGATGAAATATTTTGATGCTCTTGTCATTATCATCACTCATTCAGTCACTACTTCAATTTTCTGCGCCGCATCTTTTGATGGATGTCGTCTTGTCGCTCACTGCGTCTGTTCCACCACCTCGACATTGCCGTCATGGCCCAAAGTGATGTTTTTCCTCTGTGCTGTTTTGCTATCGTACATGCGGCTGTGTGGCGATGTAGCGGTGCTGCATCGCCATGACTCGCACTTATGAGTGTGCAGGACAGTGGCGCGTTGCTGGTACACGCACTGGATGGATGGCCTGCCCTCTTGCAGCGCCACACGCTAGGATGATGATGATGATAATGAAGATAATAATACTAATAATAACGATAATGATAATGATAATAGTATTAATAATAACAAAATAACTAATAATGATAATATTTCATCCGTGATGTACTGGCCACCGCGCTTGGCTCGTAACTGATAGATCAGGAGGTGGATCCCCCAATTGGATGTAGACAGTAAGTTGGGCTTGTCTCCTTGGGCGCTGTGGCTCCTGTCCACCAGGCAGAGATAGGCGCGGGACGTGAGCCTTGAAGCAATCTTCCTGTGTGCGTAGTTCTGCGGAAGGGACAGTCTGCAGTCCCGCCTTCTTGTGTATGTGTGTGGATTGTCTGGATGCAGACCCTGATCAGACCTATGGAGAATTTCGTCAATTGACTTAACACTTTTGCTTTTCTGAACCAGAAAATGTTTCCACTCAAATGAAGCCAATCTGTCAACAGGTGCTTTTAGTGACTTCAGATGAGGAAGCATATCAGAGATGATGTATGGAGCACACTGAGAGGAAGGCCTGGCTAGCACTGAAATGGCCTGTCACAAATGTTTGTGGTCGTATACAGCGGAGTCCAGGTTACGAACTGTGTTTTTGCGCTGTTGTTGCACGTATGTCCGTGAAAATGCAATATCTTAGCTTAAATTTAAACTATTTCTTTTGGAACTGTGATGATGTCACCGAGGAACAAAAAAGACGTCTCCATCGTGGTATTCGAATGACGGAAGCGAGGCCCCCACGACTGCTGTGGTGTGGACAGCTGCGGACTACTGGAGGCACCTCGAGACAGACATTCCACATGTGGAACTTTTGTCTGTCTTTGAGAAAGCCCTTTCTAATGCATTAATTAATTGTGTACTTTTTTTTATCAGTGTATTTTGAATTACTTTAATCAATGTTATTCTGCTTCGAAAAATGTTAGCATGTCCTTCCCATAGGTAATACGGTGCTGTAAGAACAGGCAGTGTAGCAAATTGTCATGGCGAGAGCAGGTACAGTGTGAAGGAGGTGAAAACTGACGGACTGGGGAAGATGAACGAAACTGATAGAACAGATGCAAAGCTGGAGGAAGGACCACGATGGGATGGGACCTTATGAATAAAGCGTTGGATGCAAGAGGGTGTATGTGGAAAGAGTGGCTGTGCATGACAGAGATAAATAGAGAGCTGTTGTAAATACATGAACGAAGATACGGTCGAGAGGAGCTGGACAGGAGGCTGTGCAGCATTTGGCGTGATGGCTTTAGGGAGGGAGGAGATGGATCGTCTGTGGTGCAGTAGAGTGGACCAGCTCGGCTGCTGCCCCCTGCTGTTGGTGTGGACTTTCCCGAATGTGCTGCGCAGTTGACCCTCACGCGGTGTTGCCATAAGGTGGAGGCAAAGATGCCAAGGAATGCCGGTGGAAATGTATATAGATGTCAACCTGGTATAGGATTGATATAAAGACATATAATTATTGTTGCTGTTGTTAAAGTAGCCTTTGAAAATGTAATTGTTTTACCTCTTCATCTCTGAATTAGCTTGAATGAATCCTAGTTGTATATTGAGACGTGTGATTTGCATTATTAGCAAGACCAGTAAACAATAAACACTGTTAAATGGTTCCCGTCAACAAGCTTGTAGTGCACAACGTGACAGCTTCCCGCGAGCCTCGTGAAGTGTGACCACGGGCTGGCTGCCTGGATGCCGGCGAGGCAAGGCTCTGCCACTCTTTATAGCCACTTGTTGCCCACGATATTATTTTATTCACTGTGTCTTACCCCACTCGTAAACACTGAAGGTGGTGGGCAAATATTTACGTGATTTTTGTGTGTATAAACTCTCTCATCTTCATAACTCATTTTACAGACTCTCTCTCTCTCTCTCTCTCTCTCTCTCTCTCTCTCTCTCTCTCTCTCTCTCTCTCTCTCTCTCTCTCTCTCTCTCTCTCTCTCTCAGCGGCCATACTACTTCCAGATCATTTAATCTCTAAGCGATACACGTCCCACCGCCACCACCACCACCACCACCACCTTCATTATCCACTTGCTGAGTGGGAGACTCACTCAGTCACCTGCAGCGCCCCTGACCACTCACATCGGCGCCACCTGACCGTAGACGCAGCAACCTCACCTTTCATCGTCTCTGTTCAGGCCAGGCCAAATCAGGAAAGGGGAGAAACAGTCGCTACCTATACTCCGAGCGAGGTTAGATTTTATTTTGTTACTTATAGTGTATCGGCTATACATTATTCTCGTTTTCACTTAATGTAGCCACCTAGTGTAATGTTTTAATGTCGTAAGTTGATAATATTGAGTTTCTTTCACTGTTTCGTTTGTTTCATAAAGACAGGTTTTCTTTCTTAAGTAAGTGTGGTTCTATCAACTCATTCATTTATTCATTTATTTGTTTATTTATATATGTATTTATATTAACATTACGACAGGTATTTGTTCTTTGCGTTCCCAGGTGACCAAATTGATAAATTCACATAGATATTATTGTCTTTGGTTATCCCGTTTGAAAAGCTACACCATTTCTTTACTTTAGTTTAAATCATTCTAAGTCATTTTCTCTCACTACAGTAAAAAACATGAATAAATAAAAAGTAAACAAAGCCACTCGCTGTTTCCTTTAAAGTATGTAATAGGATTTGGTTCTGTTCTTCCCAGCGACCCACGGAGCTTGAGGCAGCGTGTAGGTTTGATGCAGACTAATTCAAATCAGAAATATATTTTTTTAGGAAAGCGTACTGTTATCAAGATTTCTGTCTGGCGCTCTAACATTACCATCAAGTTATGTACGTGATCACCAATAATCCTACTCCACAGAATCACCAGCAGAATACATTTGATCGTTGCTGTGCTGTAAAATTCAATTATCTTTCTTCCTCCTTCAGACTTCCGTGCACCTCACAGATCCCAACATTGATCACTGTTATCACCATCAGTCCTACCCCTTTGCGGTGAAATGCAGTTGAATCTCATCATGCAAAAATTAAAAAAAACACTTTCTTCAAATTTCTGTATGTGATTTCATATTTGAGCATTATTCTCACCAAAATTTTCGAGTGTGTGTCCTCTGTTTTGTGCCACCTTATTTTCTTTGATTTTTTACAATAACTTAGGATTTTACCTAGTGTGATCCGCCAGGCACGCGACTGATTACTATGTCAGAGTAATCAGTGCCTCCTCAATCAGCTTATATCCCCATATACTGTGCACGTATATGAATTTTACCTTTAACATAAACCTCTTCACCTGTAGAATCCTATCTCAGTTTTCGAAAGTGTCTTGGTCATGGGAGTGATGCGTATTATAAGAGTAACTATCCCTCACACTGACAGCAGCGGCAAGATCGTGCGCTGCTTCTCTTCATCAGCAATAGTGTGATGCTATCTGCTGGTATGTACAGATGATGAAGGTAACGAGTCCAGTGAATTTCATGTATATAAATGAAATGAAAATTAATGTATGGACCAATGCACTGGTTTATTTAAAGAGCTGCACGAAAACTAATACGATGTAAGGATGCAATAGAGCCGATAAAGATAGCTGACAGATTTTTTATTACTATTATTATTATTATTATTCATTTTCCTGCAGCATTTTGTAGAGTGCAACATCATTTCTTTGAGCAACGGTATCTTCCCTCACTTGCATTGCCTCACAGTTTCTCTCTCTTTCTCTCTCTCTCTCTCTCTCTCTCTCTCTCTCTCTCTCTCTCTCTCTCTCTCTCTCTCTCTCTCTCTCTCTCTCTCTCTCTCTCAACATGAAGTCACGAATTGCTTAATACTGAAGGAAGCGTTCATGTATGAGGTGTTACTCAGATTTTCTTTCCAATAATAAAGATCAGTAGTCTCAAATATTTCGTTGCTTTAGCTCGATTGATTTCAGCAGACTTTAATAGAAGCTACTGGAGGTTTCCAAAGTGTTTGTAAGTAAGTACGTAAGTAACTAAATGTTTATTGCTATTATTTTACAGACATTATATTTACACTGCACATATACACACATATCTGGCTCTCGATCAGTCTGTCAAGCTGAAACTCCCCGCCAGATTTTTTTTTTTTTTGTAAGGCTGCTGTGCTAACTTAACCAAGAAATGGGAGAAAATAACATTAGATAACAATAGCGATAGCAATAGCATCAGTAATAATAAAAAGAATGATAACAATAACAACAATAATACCGATAACAATAATAATGATGTTTATGATTCTAGTGATAGTTTAACAAGGATTCTGCACCATAAGTAGGAAAAATATCCATGAGAATCAGGCCAGTGATCTTTGTGGCCTTCAAAAATAACCTCATTTGAGAGAACAAAGCGTTGAAGAATACGACAGTAGGCATGGACGTCCTGAATTTGAATACCCGTGTGGTGTGTCTCTCCCTGGTAAGATGATTCTCGGTATTAATGGTCTTACTCTTAATAGACGCTGTGACTTTTCATCTTTTTTTATTATCTGTTTATTTATTTATTTATCTATGTATCATTATCTTTATTTATTTATTTATCTATCTTTTTTCTTTTTTGTGTGTGTGTGTGTCTCAGGGACACCCGTCTAGGGGAAAAAATAAATAATGGATTAAAAAAGCTACTCTCAGTACTCGCCATATGACCGCGATGTTGCGGCGCCATAACTTCAATCAATCAATCACCACCACGGCGTTCATCGTCACTGCCACCAACATTATATACGCAGTTAAAGAAGGATATAACATTCGTAAGACCTGCTTTCCAGCATCACCAAGTATAATGCAGAACACATATTCCGAAATGCTTTGCTCTCACCACGACAATTTTCAAAGGCCACAAATTACTAACCGGTTCTCAAAAGTATTTTTCTTTTTTATTAACAGTGTAGAAATCTTATTAATCTGGCACTAAACCATAAAAATACTCTTCAAATCCCGTGTAACTTCAACTATACTTTCTCTCTCTCTCTCTCTCTCTCTCTCTCTCTCTCTCTCTCTCTCTCTCTCTCTCTCTCTCTCTCTCTCTCTCTCGGAAGAACGTTTAGGCGTTGGCCGAGATCCGTTAGCTTTGCGCCACATCACACAATTTCTCTTAAATATATCAGTTCTTTTTACTTTTTTATTGAAATTCAAGTACTAAGTATGGATTATTTTGCTCATCATACCATTCAGTGCTACGAATGGTTCGGGTTTTAAGATAATAAATAGTCTGGATTTTACATAAATATCAACATTTGACAATATAGCTTTGCGACGTGTCATTTAGGTCGAGCACCCGGGGTGCTTATCGGTAGGGTCAGGTGACTCAAGTCAGAGAGAGGGGTGGCTCAACCTCTCGAGGGACACTTCCACGATGGAAGCAACTCCCAAGTGTTCGCGTGTTCTTCACAGACGGGAGAAAGAACTTATTTACAATAAGAGCAAATATTTTTAGGAGAGAAGGGCCGATAGAGGTCCTATCATTGCTTCCTCTTGACCAGTAGCTCGAATAACCAAAGCCATTCATGCGAGTGAGACGACAGTGCGACGAATCTGCTCTGCCCCAAATCAAGATTACGCGAAACAATTACCACGAACAAATAAATTATAGAAAAATTATTCACACAGTAGAGAGAGAGAGAGAGAGAGAGAGAGAGTTACATAGAAAAACAGGCCACATCAGACCTTGCGGTCCTCACGAGGTGACCTGACCTAGGATTACTGGTGCTACTTTGGCTTGTTATCTACAGGGAAAAAATATTTACACCGTACTTCGGCTTGTTATCTACAAGGAAAAGTATCTACACCGTACAAATTTTTATTTTGGAATGATATATAGCATAGAGAAAATGTTTTTTTTTTTTCCATAATCTAGCGATGAACAACACGTAGAGTGCATCGGCTAAAAATGCTAAATAGAGGTCAGGAGCTTCTTTTCTCATCATCCGCCAACAGAAGTAGTCTCGGTGAGACTGAAATGCTCTTTGATTGATGCCTCACATTATTTTCAAAATACGAATCTTCGCATCAAGCTAGGATCTTACAGTTCCTTGAGTATGAGCTCCGATGTTAGAATCAAGGTAATATTGCTGATGATTTACGGAAAAATTATGAAATTTGAGTTGGCTTAAATTAGAGTAAGCTGGCCAGTCGTCGGAATGGGTTATTGAGCCTTCAGCGAATTCCCTCTAAATAATTGGGTGAAGTGTCTCATGGTCTCTTCTTTGATATTCCACTCGTGCTTCAGACTCTCTAATCAAACATTTTCTCTCGAAACTAAGACAAGTGTTTTCCTTGTTCTTGATAAGTACAACTTTTTCTTGTTGTAGATCACATTATAAAGTGTAGATTGCATACAAAAGTAGATTCATAACACGTAGATCGCAAAATAAAGTGTAGATCGCATACCAAAGAAGATTCATGACAGGGCAGATAACAAGCCAAAATAGCACCGGACTACTAAGGTGAAAGTAGAAGAAAAGGACAGGAAAGCAGAGAGATAGGTATTAAGCCGATAATTGGTCTTGTAGAGACACGGCAACGCAGCTCAAGGGGAATTCCCCTACTCGGCCAACTCCCAAAGGTTATTCCAGGAGTAAAAACACTATAACTGACTGACAAACAGGTAAAAAAAAAATCAAGAAAATATACTGATACCAACTGGTCTAACAAATAAATCATTAGACACCAATAATAATTACTAACACAAAAGCCTCACCACCACCATCACCACCACCAGCATCACCCAGTCGTCTTTATCCCTAGATGCGGTGTCTCCTCGTGGCGCTCGTGGTGGGGGCCGCCGGGGTACTGGGAAACAGTGTGCCTCCTTTGGCCACCCACGTCCGCGCCGACACACCTTCCAACGACCCGCCAGAAGTGCCTCAAGTCAACTGGGGCCTGCAAGGTGCTGTCAGTGAGGAATTATGGGAGCAGTAAGTACATTTTAAAACTTAAGCAAAAACTTCCACGTCATTTCTCCTCCCTTCTCCCTCTTCAATACCTCTTAAATACCTTCCCATCATTTCTTCTCTCTTTCATTTTTTTCCTCAAAGCATCTTGCAGCAACTCGCCTTTCTCGTTGAGAGAGGGAATATAAGAAAACTGTGATAACAGGCGGCGTGTTGGATCACCTCAAGAGGCTGTCCTTATGTCGCTCACGCCCCTATCAGCTTTCTTCGATGTCGATCATCGTGATTGTTATCATCAAGGGTCTCATTATCTGTCTTTCTATTGATCTGTCTATATCTATCTGTTTTACCTAAATCTATCTGTCTATCTTTTTATATGTCCATCTATCCATCTATCTTTTTTTTTTTGTCTGTTTGTCTGTCTATTTATCTATCCGTCTATCTGTCTATATTTGTCGCCGTATTTCCAGCACATCGTAAAGAGTTAAAAGAGACGAAGCGAGGAAGCTTGATACTCCATTCTCTGTATTTTTATTCTTGTTTGGGTTTCTAACCTTCAAGAGTATCTCAGTCTGGTGTGTGTGTGTGTGTGTGTGTGTGTGTGTGTGTGTGTGTGTGTGTGTGCACACCATGTTTATTTATCTATTTGTTGATTTACGTTTTCTATCAGTCATTTATTTAGTCATGTATTTATTAATCATATTATGTAAAGCATCGAAAACTTACTACAGCTTATATGTCAGCGTGTCAACTTTATTATTCTTATAACTGCGTCTCCTCCATTCGAGTCCACCATAGCAGTTTCCCTCAAGCCACTATCCTCCCCACCGCACCCAGACAGCCCTTTAAATCCACGATGCCTTTTCTCTCAAGTGCATAGCTGCCTAGTCTAGCCAATATCATCCCCGCCAAACCCAAACATATCTTAACTCTACGGTACAAGCCCTCCTAGATTAACGGTTTTCCTCTAGTCTATAAACCAATATCATCCCCACCACAACCACGCAGTCCTTAACTTTTGTTTCCCCTCCCAGATTCACAATTTCTCTCTTTTCTAGCCAATATCATCTCTACCTAAGCCAGACAGTCCTTAACTCCACAATATCTTCTCTCTCAGGTTCACAGTGCGTGGGATGAACGACAACCCGCCTATCATCGTGCACGACAGCCTCAACGGAGCGAGTGAACCCGTGACGCTCATCGGGAAGCACATGAAGACCATCAAGGACCGACCCATCTTCGCCTTCCAGGGAATTATGTACGGCGAGGAAATGAGTGGAGAGCTCAGGTTCAAGGTGACGAAGATGGCTGTTGTTGTTGTTATTCTTGTTATTATTATTATTATTATTATTATTATTATTATTATTATTATTATTATTAAGCCTCATTTTTCTTTTTACATTATTCATTATTGTTATTGATATTTTTTGCTTTATTGGTGTTATTATTATTGTTATTATTATTATTATTATTATTATTATTATTATTATTATTATTATTATTATTATTATTATTATTATTATTATCAGTGATTTCAGAACTTGGCATTGAAATTATTAATCATTCCACAGAAAACAGTCCCCAAGGAGCCTTACTGGGGAAATGACTCAGAGCTTTACCTGAACCACCTGGGCGAGATGTGCCCCCAGAAGTCCATGATTGGTGGAGTGCCTGGAGGGAAGGAAGACTGCCTCAGCCTCAATGTGTATACCCCATATGTAAGTCTTTCCCAGCATCTCATTTACCATGTGTCAACACCTCTTCCTTCCAGTAACTGAGTGAAAGTAACAAACAGGAATGGCTCATCATGAGGCAGCTCCTGAAAATTGTCTGCTTATGCATTGTTCAGGAAACTGAAAAATTAAGGAAATGTACAAAGGAGATGAAGTGAAGATGAGAAAGAGAGGGTATAATAAAAGTGTGGAGAAAGGGATGGAGGAGAATATACTTGAGGCTATTTTGATTTCAGTAAAAAAAAATCTTAAATAACCTTATTTGTACATATTTGTTTCTGAAGTTGCTGATACAGACTTAAATAATGACCTGCCTCCTGTGATAGTTCACTGCTGATGTAACTCTTAACAGCTTTAGGAAAGCTGCAGAAAGGAGGTGATTGCTTTTGTGCCATTCAATTTAGGGAAACTGATATTCTTTCATAGGCTCTGCAGATGTGTCTTGGATGTTTCAAACTGTTGATGTCACCTTCAGTAGTGTCTCAGCAGTGGCTAAGACAATTGTACAATGATAGTGATAATATGATGATGATAATGAAGATTTTGATGTCATATGATATTGCTACAAATGGCTATAATGAGGCTGTGATGATGATGGTGATGACCGACACCATTCACAGCTCCCTGATGGCAAGCGCCTGCTCCCTGTCATGTTCTTCATCCACGGTGGTGCCTTCATCTCTGGCGACTCTTCTCTCTACCTACCCACCAAACTTCTTGACCATGACGTGATACTGGTTGTCATCCATTACCGCCTCGGCAATCTTGGTAAGCCACGATGAGGGAACAGACAGTATGGCAGGAGAGTTGAATGGCCTGGAGCAGATAGTATAACCTACTAGAGTCAGCCATAAATATATAAGTAGCGACAATTTATTGAGTCATATCAATTAGTGCCATCCTGTTATGCAAGTTTTGTTTCCATATTATTCCATTTATAGACCCAAGGAAACATACTGTACATCCATGCCATATATCTTTGCTTCTTTGGGGGAAGCTGTATTATTGCATGCATGTACATTTGTATGTGTGTGTGTGTGTGTGTGTGTGTGGTAGATGAATGGAATGGACTCTGTAATCAGATTGTTAGTGTTGAGCCATTAGGGAGCTTTAGAAAGATTAGACAAATTTATGGATGAAGATGATAGGTGTAAATGGATAGGTATATTTCATACAGTGACTGCTATGTGTAGGCTTGATGGCTTCTTTCAGCTTCCCTTGTTTTCTTATGTTGCTTTGTTCTTATGTTCAAGTGCTATGATTGAAATACTCGTATTTGTTAAGCCAAGTATGCACTTGACTGGGACATCATCCACTGTGCATGAAAGTAGAGTTGAGATTTATAACTGATTTCTCATAACTTCCTTGCTTTTCCAGGGTTCTTCAGTTTGGATAATGATGACGCTCCTGGCAATGCTGGCTTGTGGGACCAGATTACAGCACTGCAATGGGTATGATGTCTGCTTGATTGGTACATAGATAGATAGTAAATGTGGTGAACCATCTGAACTAGCTTTTCAGAGTTTCAGCCTCTATCAGCAATAAGGTTTTCATGTACCCTTTAACACAAAAAAGTTCCCAAAGGTTGCCACAATTGGTGTAAAAATTACTTGTTCCTGATCAATTACATCAGTGGTTGATACACCTGGTTACGATAATACACTTTAAACCCATGACACTGAAGTATTATACATGCTATCATATTTGCCTATCCTTGAATAAATTGTGTTGAAATATAACCATTTAAGACCTCCAGGGAAACCTCTTTAAATATTCATTCATATTTATTTGTATATCTTAGAATGCATGGTGCTTACAGAGCTTGATAAATTTAAAGGTCTGAGGGATTGTAAGATGTGTTCCTGTCCATCAGTCATCTTACCCCCACATCTTCACAGGTGCAAGACAACATTGAAGGTTTTGGGGGAGACAAAACCAAAGTGACTATCTTTGGAGAGAGTGCTGGTGCTGCCTCTGTCGGCTACCTCTTGCTGCTGCCTGAAGCTGCAGGTGAGAGGCTGCCTGTAGTGCTCCAAGGAGGGTTGAGGCTCAGCAGATTTCTTTGATTATTGCTTTTATTGATGATGATAATGGTGACAACAATGGTGACATTGATAATACTGGCCATTTGCTTGTAGCAGAGGTGAAAAGAGAACAATAATGCATCATATCCCCAAAAAGCCTCAATAACAGGAATAAGTGTGATGGATTTTGATAGAGGCTATTTGCTAACAAAGAGAATTTATTCTTGGTGATCATGATCTTCCTATTACATCTCTGAGAAACAAAACAAACAGAATATTTAAAGTAGACAAAGGTGTATGGATGATGCCATCTCAGTCTTAGAAACTGCAGAGGACTTAAATTAATTTTGGCAAATACAGGAAAAGTCTTTACATCTAAAAATTATTAAGAAAAGTACATATTCATGTCAATACTCAAGGCAGTGTCATCAACACCTAAGATGGATAAAACTGCTCAAGTCAATGATTAAAACTTGTGATGGATCATATGAAATTAAGAAGTGCATTAGCATAAGACAGAAATCTTTGATAAATATTCACATTTTCTTAGAGATCTAGTTCTAATAAGCAGAAGACAACACACCTGTAACCAATGCATCTACATGTCGAGTCACTTCTTTACTGGCAACAGGTCTTTTCCGCGGAGTAATAGGAGAGAGTGGGTCTGCACTGGAGCACTGGTCCCACGACCCAGACCCCATCACATCAGCGGAGGTCATTGGTGAATACAACAAGTGCCCAACAGATAACCACACAGCACTTTACGAATGCATGAGAGACATGGATGCTGACATACTGAGTATTAACATGGCCCATTTTGTGGTAAGAGAATGATGATCTTGATAATGATGGTGATTCTGACAGTAAGAATGAACATTAAGCCATTTTTATTTCCCCTTACTTTTGATACATACAATAAGATGGATAAAACTGCTCAAGTCAATTATTAAAACTTGTGATGGATCATATGAACTCCTTGTTCATAATCATAATCTTGGGAAATTTTTTTATTTCTCTTGCACGTTGCTTACCCTCTTCAGAGCTATCCATTAAATTTTTCAATGGATTTTCTAAGATCTTTCATGATTGCTTTTTCCATAGTTTTCATATTCCCCATGAATGATTCATTCTCATCCTTGAAATTCTTTTCTGTCTCAATTTCTGTATCTCCATGGTCACTCTTTCTCATTGAATACATGTATTTTACCTCATTAACAAAGTCCATTCTTTTCTTTAAGCACTATGTCCATTCTTGTTATTTGATTCTCTCACCACTGTTTTATTTTCAGTCACCCAGTGAATCCATTATCTGCTTTTCCCCAAACATTTTCACTTCCTTCTTGAAATATTTACCATTTTTATCTTCTGGCAGTTAGATTCTCCAACAAAGAACACATTTTTACTTTTTTATTATATTCTGGCAGTTAGATTCTCCAACAAAGAACACATTTTTACTTTTTTTATTATCTCCTGGCAGTTAGATTCTCCAACAAAGAACACATTTTTACTTTTTTATTATTTTGCTAAGGCACTTGAAGATATCCTCTGTTGCTTCTTGTATTCTTTCTTGTATTCTTATATTTGCTTTTCTCTTATTTTGTTTTACATCCTTTGTCTTTTATCATTATTATTCCACTATTTTTTTTTTTTTTACTCCTATCATTTGTGAGTGTGTGTGTGTGTGTGTGCGATTCACCTACGGTCATCTGCTGGTCACCCAGCCAGCCATTCCCCTATGGAAAGAGCTCAGAGCTCACAGAGACCAATCTTTGGGTAGGATTGAGACCATTGACACACCACACACCAGGACAATGAGATCACAACCACTCAGGTTACATCCCATACCTACTTGCTGCTAGGTGAACAGGGGCTACACATTAAGAGGCTCGCCTGTTTGCCTTGCCACACCCAGGATTTGAACCAGGGCCTTCTTGGTTGTGAGCTGAGTGTGCTAACCACTACACTACGTGGTGTAGTGTGTGTGTGTGTGTGTGTGTGTGTGTGTGTGTGTGTGTGTGTGTGTGTGTGTATCATTCACCTATGGTCTTCTGCTGTCACGCGGCCAGCTGCTCCCCTACAGAAAGAGCTCATAGGTCATACTGATCAATCTTTGGGTAGGACCGTAACTACCCACACACCACACACCAAACTGGCAAGTTCACAACCCCTTGGGTTACATTCCATACTTACTTGCTGTTAGGTGAACAGGGGCTACACATTAAGAGGCTGGCCCATTTGGCTTGATGTGCATGGGACTCAAACCTGGGCCTTCTCAGTTGTAAACTGAGAATGCTGACCACTACACTACACAGTGTGTGTGTGTGTGTGTGTGTGTGTGTGTGTGTGTGTGTGTGTGTGTGTGTGTGTGTATTTACCTAGTTGTATTTACCTAGTTGTACAGTACAGGGTCCGAGCCAAAGCTCAATTAGTCCTGTCTCCATACCCGAATTTATCTAATCTCTCTTTAAACATGTGTACACTCTTTGCCGCAACCACTTCTTCTTTTAAGTTATTCCATATTTCAACCGTTTGATGTGGAAAGCTGTATTTTTTAATATCTCCCAAACAATGACTCTTCTTTAATTTCTTCATATGTCCCCTTGTACATCTATCTCCTTCCTCCACTTTTACAACTAGGTCATCTCTGTCTATCTTCTCCATGTTGTTTATTAATTTGAACATTGTTATCAGGTCTCCTCTTTCCCTTCTTTCTTGCAGTGTTGGTAATCCAATTTCTTCCAATCTTTCCTCGTAACTTAGGTCTTCCAATTCAGATATCATTTTCGTAGCTGTTCTTTGTATCCTTTCCAATTTCCTTATATCTTTCTTCTTGTGTGGTGACCATACCACTGCTGCGTATTCCAGTTTGGGGCGTATCATGTGTGTTATAATTTTCTTCATCATTTCTTTGTCTAAGTAATTAAATGCCACCCTGATATTTGCTAGCAAATTATATGTAGAGCCAAATATTCCATTGATATGTTTTTCTGGTGATAGCGTGTCTTGAATTATTACTCCCAAGTCTTTTTCTTCTTTGCTCTTTGGTATTGTGATTCCTCCCATCTTATACTCCCATGAAGGTCTCCTTTTACTTCTTCCCATCTCCATTACATGGCACTTCTTTATATTAAATTCTAATTTCCATCGTTTACTCCATTCATAAATTCTATCAATATCCCTCTGTAGTTCCTCACAATCCTCTTGGTTCTTTATTACTTTCATCAATTTTGCATCATCTGCAAACATGTTAATGTAGCTATTTAAACCCACCGTCATATCATTTATATAGACCTGAAACATTATAGGTGCCAACACAGACCCTTGTGGTACTCTGCTTGTTACTTCACACCAACTTGATTTATTATCTCTGATTACTGTACTCATTTCCCTACCTTGGAGATAATCCTTCATCCACTTAAGTATTTTTCCTTTTAGCCCTCCTCGATGTTCCAGTTTCCATATGAGACTTTTATGTGGAACTGTATCAAAAGCTTTTATTCAGATCTAAATAGACTGCATCAACCCAACCATCTCTCTCTTGTAGTTTATCTATTGTGTGTGTGTGTGTGTGTGTGTGTGTGTGTGTGTGTGTGTGTGTGTGTGTGTGTGTGTGTGTGTGTGTGTGTGTGTGTGTGCTTTTTGTCCCAACTACTCTTTTGAGATGTCAGCCTAATATGCAGATAGATATGTAGATGTGTTCAGCTCTTACACTTTTGACAGGGTCAAGACCGTAAGAATGGACAGATGGGTTTCAGAGGAGCAGCGCCTGTCACCCAGAGCTCTAATGTTAGAGAACGTCTTGTGGTAAAGCATCCCATAGACTATCTGAAAGATGGAAACTTCAGTGATGTGCCTCTTATTATTGGAACCAACAAGCATGAAGGATCTTTTGTTTTGACAAGTAAGTTTTGGATAGGCAGATAAGAGTGAGTAGAGTGTGGAAGATCAGGATTTTAAGTGATGCAAGACATCAGTGAAAAGTACTTGAAATATGAAAGATATACTTCATTAAATCAGTAAAACAAACATAAATGAAACAAGGAAGGTATGATCCATATCATTGGAATGTATAAAGAGTTTAAAGGAATCAGAGACTGATATACATGTGTGTTGATGTACCACAATAGAAGTATCAAGTCATGCAATTAGTCAAGTATTACAATTAAATAACTTGACCTCAAAAATGTACTATTCATCTGTCTCCTTCCTGCCAGTCATGTACACAGAGTTCCTGAGGCCCAACAACAAACTGGAAGACACTGAGTACCTCAAGAATGACATGATGATCGATTTCCTCAACTGTTTTGGTAAGTTGTATGCTCTTGCCCTGCTCCTGCTGCCCACTGGATGTACATATGAGTAGCTATATGTAGTGAATTCAGTATACCTTAGTTTCATAATTTTACACCTAGGAACAGCTGTAGTACAGCATTCACATATCTGTACAGTTTCTGAATGGAGCAATGCAAACCATGTATTTCAGGCAACTATCTTCTCTTCTTCAATCATACTTAGCTATCTCCATCAAACATGCAGGGTCTCTCTCTCTCTCTCTCTCTCTCTCTCTCTCTCTCTCTCTCTCTCTCTCTCTCTCTCTCTCTCTCTCTCTCTCTCTCTCTCTCTCTCTCTCTCTCTCTCTCTCTCTCTCTCTCTCTCTCTCTCTCTCTCTCTCTCTCTCTCTCTCTCTCTCTCTCTCTCTCTCTCTCTGGCTTATGAAACAGGACTGAGTCAAAATTTATTTCACGAGTTTTTCACTTTAAACCATTGTTTTCAATCTTTCAGCGTTGCTCATTTTACCTTTTATTCTTATATTTCCATGCTCCCCATTCTTTAAAACTTGTTAGCACCATCCCCTTTCCCTCCCATAGCCTTGCTGCACAAGACTTTCTACTTACAATCACCCTTATTGCCATATTTGCAATGATTAAATACATCTTTACTCTTTCATGCCTTTTATTGGTAAACTGTGGAACTGATCTGCCTGATTCTTTTTTTCACCTTTCAGTAACAACTCAGTAGGACATCCTGAGTGAAGATCTTCTCTCTACTTTTTTATGGGGCACCAATTAAACTTTGTATTTTTCTAACACCTGCCCAGCCTCCTTAGTATATAAGATTTTTTTTTTTTTTTAAGTATACATACTACAAAGTACATGGCATACCTTAGGATATGATATGAGGAGTGATCCAGGTGTATCATTCTAGCAGCAGCTTGGTAAATGTTTCCCCAGGTGTGCAGGACTATACCAATGGCATCTCTGAGGCAATCCAGGATTCCTTCATATCAGGACTTGACGCAGGGGACTTCAACAATTCAGCTCCAGGCTACGTTGATGTAAGTCAGTTATAAATCTTATTGGAACATTAAGATTGAGTTTATCATAGCCCACTGAGGTTTATAACTTGATCTTTACATTGTTTCATAATTTTCTTTGCATTTCTTTTTATACTGGTATGATTTTTTTTCACATGTAGGCAGCAGGTGTATTCTTCCTGAAGGCAGGTGGCTGGCAGACAGCCAAGCTCCATGCTAAGTATGGTTCTTCTGACACTTACTACTACTCCTTTGACTTTGAGTCAGACGACACCATGTTCAGATGGCTCTTCATGGGCCTAACCGACGTACCTTACAGAACAGGCAAGGCACTATCTTCCCTCTCACCACTGTTTTTACTGTTCCATGTCTGCCTGTTTGATAAATACCATATGCTCTAGAGAATGCAGAGTTTTGTAATCTCAGGAAGGTTACCAAATCATCTTGGTATGCATAGGGCTGAAAATATCAAGCACTCCAAAAGCCAAACAAGCTAAAAGTAAGACTGTTTCCAGGTGTTACCCATTCTGATGAGATGCTGTACATCTTCTCCTTCCCGGGGCAATTGGAGGACCAGCAATTGATAGTAAAGGATCGCATGGTGAAAATGTGGACTAATTTTGCCATCTATGGGTGAGAAAGATGCATAATACCTGAGGAGGTATTATTCTGATTTTCCCTGAAGTGACTTTTGCTTCTTTGTCAGAGACCCATTTCTGTTTGTTGAGCGCATAACAGAGGTGATAGTGTTTGGCATGGAGGCATGCATTCCTCACTCTTTTTCTCAACCTAAACCTTCCAAACCTTGATTTAACACTGCCTCTTTTCATGCTATACATGTTAGAGAGGTGGCCCACAAAAGATACTTGAGTTCTCCATTGCCAGAATCTCATGCACTTTATATTTATACCTGGATTTATGCCAAGTCTGTTCTCCAACCAGCCAAAAACTCCTTCATTAATAGAAAGTGTCAAAATCTTTCGAGATCTAACTCCCCTCATGACTTCTGGCACCTAGCCAAAAAAACTTCAATAACTTTGCTTCTTCTTTCCCTCCTTTATTTCAACCCGATGGCACCACTGTCATCTCATTTATTTCTAAGACTGAATTCTTCACTCAAACCTTTTCTAAAAACTTGGTCTTGGATGATTCGGAGCTTATTCCTCCCTCTCCTCCACCCTCCAACTACTTCATGCTACTCATGAGATCCTTCGCACTGATGTTTTCCATGTCCTTGCTGGCCTCAACCCTCAGAAGGCTTATGGACTTGATGGGGTCCCTCCTGTTGTTCTCAAAAACTGTGCTTCCATGCTTGCACCTTCCCTAGTCAAACTCTTTCAACTCTCTTTGTCAACATCTACCTTTCCTTTCTGCTTGAAGTTTGCCTACATTCAGCCTGTTCATAAAAAGGGTGACTGCTCTAATCCCTCAAACTATCATCCTATTGCCTTAATTTCCTGTTTCTCTAAAGTTTTTTAATCTATCCTCGACAGGAAGATTCTTAAACATTTATCATTTCACAACTTTCTGTCTGATCACCAGTATGAGTTCCATCAAGGCCACTCTACTGGTGATCTGGCTTTCCTTACTGAGTCTTAGTTATCCTCTTTTAGGGATTTTGGTGAAACTTTCACTGTTGCCTTATACATATCAAAAAGCTTTTGATAGAGTCTGGCACAAAGCTTTGATATCCAAACTACCCTACAGCTTTTATCCTTCTCTCTGTAACTTTATCTCAAGTTTCCTTCCTGACTCTTCTATTGCTGCTGTGGTAGACAGTCACTGTTCTTCTCCTAAATCTATTAACAGTGGTGTTCATCAGGGTTCTGTCCTGTCACTCACTCTCTTCTTATTATTCATCAATGACCTAAACCAAACTTCTTGTCCTATCCACTCCTACGCTGATGATACCACCCTGCACTTTTCCACGTCTTTTGTAGAAGTCCAACCCTTCAGGAAGTAAACAGTTTACGTAGGGAAGCCACAGAATGCCTAACTTCTGATCTCTCTAAAATTTCTAATTGGGGCAGAGCAAACTTAGTATTGTTCATTGCCTCAAAAACTCAATTCTTCTATCTATCAGCTCAACACAACATTCCAGATAACTATCCCCTCTTCTTCAATGATACTCAACTGTCTCCCACTCATACTGCTCTTTTAGACAAGGTGAAATAAAGTTCTTCCATCTTATCAACTCCTCCCCTTTAACTGATTGTCTTCAGCATCTTTCTCATTGCTGCAGTGTTGCACCTCTTGCTATCTTCTGTGACTACTTTCATGCCAACTGCTCTTCTGATCTTACTAATTGCATGCCTCCCCTCCCCTCCTCACTACACAAGACTTTCTTCCTTCTGTCATCCCTATTCTGTCTACCTCTCTAATGCAAGAGTTAACCAGTATTCTCAATCATTCATCCCTTTCTCTGGTAATCTCTGGAAGTTCCTGTCTGCTTCGGTATTTCTCCATTTCTATCACTTGGCCTTTTTCAAGAGGGAGGTTTCAAGATACTTATCCTCCATCAACTTCTGACTTTTCTATTTGTCAGTCTTTTGGGAGATGGCACTTAAGTGGGCTTTTTTTTCTCTCATAGTACTAATCAACATCTTTTTTCCCTTCCAGCAATCCCACGCCAGATGAGGAGTCAGGCTGGAAGGATCTTGACATCCCTAAGTGGCTGCCTGTCAAAGTAGGGGATCATAAGTACATGTTAGTGCAAGATGAGTGCACAGTGGAAACTGAGTTCCCTGACAGGTGAGATTCTTCTTTCCTCCTTGCCATTGTGTCTCAGACAGGCAGGTCATTTGGCAAGAGCTGGAGGTGGTGCACTGGAGAGAGAGACTAGTGTGAAGTTTAATATATGCAATGATTATGTGGTTGTGACACTGAACTGTACCCATGAAGTGGTACAGATACTTAGTAGTTTATACAACATAACCACTATCTGTCTGCCTCTCACTTGCAGGTGGCACATTGCCCTGCAAGAGGATGGAAATTTGCCAAGACAGCCAACCTTGGACGAGTATAATGACTTGGAGGATGAGAGAGATGCCTTCTTCATCACCATGATAGTCTTCATCATTGCTTTTGTATGTGCTGCCGGTTATGCTGTCTTCGTGTTCTGTAAGAAGTGAGCTCAAGAGTCTTCTCTTGTCTACAGTAGATTCCAGATTATTTAATAAAACCCAATTGTAGTTATGTGTCAGTCTACAGTACTACTTAACTTTAGTCAACATGTGTATAGCATATTTGTATTCCTTAGATTTTATTATGTTGACAGAATTTCAAGAATTTTTGCTCAGTGAAAACTGGTCAACCGGAGTGTGTCACTGTTTCCCTGACCATGACATAATTATGTCAAAATAGTCAAACTATTTTTATAAATAAAGTTCAGTGTATCGTTATACTTGTATTGATTTTAAGCAAAAAAAATTCACTCCTATTAGAGTAGGAGGCATTAGGAGAAGGAGGCAGTAGGCACCTGCCGAAACGATAATTACTCCCTGTGAAGTCTAAGCACTGGATCAGGGGGTGCTTTGAACTTATCATTAAACCCAGCTGTGACCTCACTGAACATTTTCCTGTGTGTTTCACAACACAAGGGGGCAGTCACAGCCTGCCCTCTAAAGACAACTCTCTTCCTTCACACAAAACTACGAGCACCTAATTACACACACACCCTTCACCCAAATTCAAAATTATCATGGTGACTCCTACACCCACCCTCGGAGTCCCCATCCAGGGAGGGGAACACAAATGTTTCCAGGTCGGACTGCTCTCCTAGTATTGACCCTAAGTGTCTTGACACCCACCTCAACTTTTTCTTCATTAATTTCTGCAACATTCGCAGTCTTAGATATAATTTTCATTCTGTAGAACACCACCTCTCCTCTACTAAATCTCATCTTTTCCTCACTGAAACACAGTTGTCTGAGGTAACTCACTGTTGCCACTTTTCTGTTCCCTCTTACTTTCTCTATCCTCATTTTCAATCCAGAGCTTGATGTTGCATTTATGTGCACAACAACTTAGCCTGCTTTCGTGCCCACGCTCTTGAATCTTCCTTGTTTTCCACCACCTGCCTACAACTACCGAGTCACTCTCAAACTAAATCTGTCTGTGCTGTACACCTCTTACCTAACTCCTCTGACTATAAGAAATTCTTTGACTACTTAACTTCCAAAGTGGAGCACATTCTGACTCTTCCCTTTTACAAAGATCTCCATTCTTGGAGACTTCAATGTTCACCACCAGCTTTGGCTTTCTTCTCCCTTCATTGACCATCCTAGTGAACTAGCCTTTAACTTTGCTATCCTCCACAACCTAGCCCAGTGGGCAAATGTCACGTAATTCACGTGGAATACACGTGGATCCTGCACGTGGATTACTCATGGATATTTGATGGAAAATGCAAAATCGAATTCACGTGAAAATGAACACGTGGAATACACGTGTACAAATTCACGTGTAATACACGGTAATATCTGGTGGAATAATCCATGTGTTTATTTATCCGTGAATTATCTGAGCTTTTGTAGTTGATTCCAACAAGTTTGAAGGCTGCATTATCGTGCTCTGGTAATCTGCATGTCATCAGTGCATCCAGTCTCTCAGTATATGTTTCTGTATCATTTACGTAAGCTATAGTCGAATAGGCTATTATAAACAGAAACATATCCTTTACGAGACCGCACATTGTTGACAGGCAGGCTGGTAGAGCACGATAATGCAGCCTTCACACTTGTTGAATGCAACCATAGTACTGTGCAATTTCAGAATACAAGGTAGGCATGTAAAAAATACAAGTAATACAGAAAGTGTGTATATATATATATTCTTCAGTCTTACACTTTTTCATAAATTTAATAATCTTCATCCTTGTAAAAATATCAAAACCAAAATAATTTCCATATTTTATGAAAAAAAAAAAAAGTTAGTGCTTGCATTTTTATATATAAAGGCTTTCAAGATATCTGACTTGAATGAAGAATAACTGCAATATATAAATGGATGATCCCAGTAATACAAAAAATTAAAACTTTGTTTAGCCACAATCCATCCATAGCCTGACACCTGCTCCTATGCATTACCTCCCCATGCCATGGTCCAGAACAGCAGAAACCACCCTTGAACTGTGAGGGTGACCATCCGCCATCCCGGGCCACGACTCAATAAATGGGTTCCCATGGCACTTGTGCCTAGCATTATCCCTGGGCATGTGCCACAAGTGGGACTATAAAAGGTAGAGAAGAATGGGCAGATCCCCAGCCTAGTGTCACCCTAAACAGTAGAGGTATATAGAACAAGAGAAAGACAGAAATGGCTATGGGAAGTAAAGGACACCAACCCTCACTCTGACAAAGAGTCAGCCCACCACTCGGAAAAGTAAGAGAACGTAAAAGAAAATGGACAGAAAGCAAAGGGAAATGAGAAGGGAAAATATGTCAAGTGGTAAAAAGACCTGCTATGGGCTAGTAAAAGAGATCCCCACCCAGGGCCAGAATCAGTCGCCTCTTACGGCACACAGCCGACATGGAGAGGGCTACATTCTAGTATCTATGTAGCCCCAGGGGGAATATATGCAAAGAATACCAGGCCTGCCACAAGTACACAATATGCTTAAAACAATACAGACCACAGTTGTCAATGAAATTAAGCATTTTGTGAATTGATACTTGTGTAGCTCCATACTTTTTCATTTACGTAAAAATACATGGGAACCTAAGTGGTAGGCAAAAGCAAAATTATAAATTAAAATGTTATATCTATTACTAAATTACAAAATAAATAACTGTTAATAATACTAGTTTGCTTTTATAATCTGAGATCATTAATATCATCTCACATAAATATCATGAGGTAATATCCCAATCGGTTCAAATTTTACAGCAGTAAGTCTCTCTCCACATCTTAAAACCATTCTTAAGCTTGAATCCCATAACGACAAGTTGAAAGAACCAGGACCAGGTTAGCGTGGTGGCGGGAACAGCTTGTCTGAGGTTCGGTTCTCGGCGGTCCTGGTTCTTTCATTCTTAAGCTTCTCTAACATCCCCCCTTATACTGTTTACACATCAATAAATTTTGTCATTCTGATAGAAAAAGAGCTTCTTTAAGAGAGAGAGAGAGGGGGGAGGAAGGGAAATGTACACATAGTTACAATATATAAGGTCATCTGTGTACAATCAGTCATGAGATAAATTTACCAGCATTTTTTTAGTAACATACAAAATGAAAATACTTTATCTAGTCATACCCACTGCCACCAGAAGTCGAACCCGGGTCTCTTGAGTGAGAGCCAGGCAGCAAGACCCCTACACCACAGTGGTGTAGTGGTCTTGCTGTCTGGCTCTCACTCAAGAGACCCGGGTTAGACTCCTGTTGGCAGTGGGTATGACTAGATTTTTCACTGCGCTATTGCAGTTCATCTTGGTATGAAAATACTTTACTTCACCAAGGTCATGCATGAGACAAAGATTGGTTTGTTTTAACATTCTTGCAGATCTTAACTGATTGTAAGTACCATTTTACAGTCGGCGTGAAAAAAATATCCCCACCTGCTGTATCATTAAGTTTTAACAACACAACATTACGTTCTTGTTTATTTAGGTTTATTTAGCCACCAGCGGACACGAAAACACTTGTCACAGCCAATAATGAACATCTGGCATCTCCATGCTTTCAATTTAATAATGTGACAGATTAACGAGATTCAGTAACCGCCAGGCAGTGTGTGAGGAAGGGTGTTTACTCCCTCCTGTCACGGAGAGGTACTTCCCGCTTCTGCTCCCGTTTCCTCACATATCGCTCGCCTCTCCTCGTGATATCGGTCACCCTTTGCTTCAGAATGGGGCCTGCCAAGCTAAGAATGGAGGAGAAAGGTGCTATACTGGCTCTATTTCGCGAAGGCCTCAGCAAAAGAGAAGTGGCAAGAAGGACAAGAAGATCAGCGAAGTGTGTCCGTAATGTCATCAAAGCAACCAGTGCCCACGGCGGTGTTATTCAAAAGAGAAAGCAGGGGTCGGGGAGGAAACGAAAGACAGGCCAGAGGACGTACATGCTGTTGCGACGTGAGGTGCTGAAGAACCCTTTCATCACCGCCAAGGAATTAAAAGGAATGCATAGAGATGTGCTGGGAGATGTGGCAGTGAGAACACTTCAACAGCGGCTACAGAAAGATTTCAAGCTACCGTGTCGTCGGGCAGCTCACAAACCTCTCCTCACCGAAAAAATGAGAAAACAGCGGCTTGATTTCTGCGGACGCTACAAGCACTGGACTTCAGCAGACTGGCGAAAAGTTGTGTTCAGTGATGAATCTGCCTTCAAAACTATTTCAAAAGGACAGAGAACCGTGCGACGTCCTGTGGGTGCGAATCGTTTTGACAGCAAGTACACGGTAAAGACGGTTAAGTTTCCAGCAGGTGTGATGGTGTGGGGTTGCTTCAGTGGTGAGAAAGGTAGTGGGGGCTTGTACTTTTTAGACAAAAACATGAACATGAATGCTGCGCTGTATATGAACGTGCTGACAGATCACATGCTCCCATTTTATGAATCCCACGAGAACGCTCATTTCCTCCAGGACGGTGCTCCATGCCATCGGGCAAAGCGTGTGATGGAGTGGCTTACAGAGAACAATGTTTCGTTAATTGAGTGGCCAGGGCACAGTCCAGACTTAAATCCAATAGAAAACTTGTGGAATGAACTAAAAAGAAAAATTGGCAAACTCTCAGTGAACACTGTCGGCGCTATAACGGAAAAACTTCGTGTGCTGTGGGATGAAACTGACTTGGATTATTTCAAAAAATTATCTGACAGTATGCCAAGTCGCATAAATGCCGTTCTGAATGTAAAAGGAGAGATGACAAAATACTAATGTGCACATATGACAGTAATATTAGTGTTTTATTATCCCTAAAAAATGATAAGGTAAAGAATGGTAGAATTGTTAATGTTGTTGTGTTATTATTGTTATTGTTAGCAGGTGGGGACATTTTTTTCGCGCCGACTGTACATCAGCTAATTTTCATTTTTCAATTTTGGAGCATTACGCAATTTTGCTGCAACTATCATTTGTATTTCTGTCACATTTGAATCTGAGAACTTTTTAAGCACGTCACCTTGGTCATGGCTTCTTCTTCGGTGAGGTGTGTCATGGTGTCTCCTGTCATGGTGGTCAAGATTGTCACCTCGATCATGGTTTCTTTTTTGGTAAGGCGTGTCATGATGTCTCCTGTCATGCTGGCCACTGCCATCACTGTTGTCAGATGACTTGGATGTCTTGCTGGATACCGAATCTTTTGTTGCACTGCACTCCATCATCCCATGGGTTCTGGTGGACCGCATATCCAAAGACACCTTAGGAGGAGGTGTTGGAAGTACAACCTGTGAAGGAGCAGAAGCTACCTTATCTTGAGAGGTTGTGACCTGTGGCTTCTGTGAGGCTGGCTTCATGTGGACAGCTTCTGTGGAAAAATCATTACATATTACAAAGACACGAAAAAAAAAAAAAAAAACTGTGAAAGGGCTTGGTGTTGGGGGCTGTCAAAGACAAATAAAAGGAGTCAGTGAATAGTCCGGGGAAACCCTTCACCTGTAAATGTTTACAGTCAGACACTTTGTAGACAAAAATGAGATTGAAGAAATTTGCTAACCAAACCACTTTGTGTTTTCCCAGCTATCCCCCACCTCTCAGTTCTCTCAGTTTGTCAATCTAATTATTAATGAACAATAGTATTGCTCTTGTATTCACTGTTATGATTTTCTTCTTTCATAAATTGTTTTCAAATATGACCAGGTATGCCTACCATGTAAGTTTTCACTGCTGAGAAAGTCATCAGGCAGATTTTTCTTACAACGTTTTCTCCTTTTTCTCATGAGTAGACCTTCATCAGGATCACTGTTGCTCTCAGAACTCTCCACCGTAGATGTCAGATGGTAGGTATCGCATTCTTGAAAACTATCTGAGGGGGAAAAAAATAAATAAAAAAAAAAAATATATATATATATATATATATATATATATATATATATATATATATATATATATATATATATATATATATATATATATATATATATATATATATATATATAGCGTTGATGAAGTTTCTTGAAATACTTGGGTTATGAACAAGACGTACTCAGTACCATAACTTTATTTTGCACTAAGTTTCGCCACTCAGACTGCTGGCATCTTCAGTCTAATAGAATAAAATACATATTAAATTTACAATTACACCAAAATACTTAAAATATTATAATATAAGATTCCACACCAATACCTCTTATATTAGCCTGAAGATGCCATCAAGTCTGAGTGGCGTAACGTAGCGCAAAATAAAGTTACGGTACTGAGTACATCTTGTTCATAACCCATATATATACGTATATATATATATATATATATATATTGCATACCTCGACCACTGCCCATCTCAGGCGCCAAACATTTCATTACCAGCCCTAAATTTTTGTGACATTTATCTCAATCAGGTACAGCTAAAAGGCAACAAAAATGAGCATTTCTGAGGTGAATAAACATGAAAGTGAACGTCATCCAATAACAGCAAGATAATAGTAAAACACCAACCAGAAGTGATCTTCACTTTTTTCAACATAAACTTTCTCCATGATGCAGGGTCTGGTTCTTGCTGATTATGAAGGGCATTCTCAGCATTAACTCCTTGTGGCCAAAACAAGGTTTGGTTCTCTTCTAATACCCAGCTGGATGGCACCACACCCTCTTCTTCTTTCTTACCCTCCAACCAAACTGCTCGTTTCCACATTCTAAATATAAAATATAATTAATCAATGGGCTATGTTCATGCTTTGCATATTTTGTTTCATTAATAACATCAGCAGTAAGATATTCAAGTACAAATAATACAATATTTAAAAGCTAGGCATGTTGGCAGTTTTACCTCTTCAGATAGGTATATGACAAGAATAAAAACCTAATTTCTATATTTTAAATGTAGTATAGAAACAATTACCCATGTCTCAACCTGACAAAATCCTCTTCATAAGCCGAAGAGCAGCACTCCGGGCTGTACTGGCACACAAGGCACAAGGGAGACGAAGAGGAGAGTGAAGATGCAGATGAACAGTTTTGCGATAAAGAACAATGGCCATAAGAGAGATACATAACAAATACAACTTGTGTATGAAGACTAAAATCCTGCAGATCTGAAACGTTTTGCTTAACTTCTCTTTAGTAAACACATATCAGTCATGAGAATACACCATGTACAACTGCCCACCTAACTGGAAATGTCATGTACAACTGGTACTAAAACAACACCATCTTTGTATGGCAATTTTATCACCTTTCTATGCAGCTGCTCTAAGTGAATTACTTTCTTTTTTAAATTACTCTTATTTTTCATAAACACAATGTTAATGAGTTTAGAATTGCATGGTTCAGTAAAAAAATTTTCAGTTTGGCTTTGACGAAGAACATCACATTCATAGTAGACATCATTTTTTAGTTTCCTAAGGAACACAAAATCTTCATTTTTTAACATGAAACAATTATTTTTGTATTTTGTAGATATATATATTCTGTGATTAGCTTCTGTCACTTTTGATTCATTAAACATTTTCTTTTCTGCAAGTCTTTTGAAAACTTGAGAAACTGGATTGTTTGATGACCTCACTAACTGCTTTATTTTGTGAAGTTCATTCTCGTATGGGAAAGCACAAATGTCATTAAGGGAACACTGGTAATTCTCTACATCATCTACCAAGTGAAGAAGATTATGAACATTATATACAATGAAACTTTGACCATATATATATCTCGACACTGTTGTACAAAACACTTAAGTAATTCTCTTGCATATGGTAAGTAAGAATTTCGTATTTCATCATTGGAATTCAATAAAACTGATAAGGACACAGTAAGCAAAAGACTGTTTTTGTATATAATAGGAACAACATCTTTCAGGACAACAATACTTGTGTATAATATATACTGTCTAAATTCGGTGGCCTTCCAGCGATCAATTACAGCTAGTGATCGTGGCTGTCTAGCAAATTCACTTGGTAGTTTGTTGGAAAGACTCTCTAAAGAAGAAGAAATTAAACTTATTTGAAGCTGAGAGAGTTTGCATTTCTTAGAACCTCTTATGAGGAAAAGTAGCATTCTTCTGGTAACACCAAGGCAAATCATATGCATGTAATCCAGTGGAAACCCTTTCACGCAAGATATTCCATACTGAATCAAAGGACTTTTTCCTAACTGATGAGAATCCCTGTACTGTTCCTGATTGAATTTCTCATCAGATCTTTCATTACAGGGTTGTGCAGAGTCTAATACAAGAACATGTGATTGCCAGGTTCCTTTAATTTCACATCTCTCACATGAGTAATACCCATTGTGCCCTTTTATGCATTTGATAAATGAGCATGCAGGTGCATCACAAATAAATGCAACTATTCTTACTGCCAGTCTTTTCCCTTCAAAAACTAAACCATTTTCAGAAAGTTGCTTATATTCTTGAAGAAAATCTTCCAAAAAACTGTCAATAGAATCTGGTTTAGTCTTTCCACAATACAGAGCAACTAATGCTGGCTTAAAGCAGCTGAACTTTATCAGTATAGGCCAGAACTGTTCATTGCTTGATTTATGTAAAGGAATACCATCTATGTTTACACTGAGTTTAACCGAATCATTTTCTTTTACAAATGCTGGATGAGTCTTCAATATATTTTGCAAACATGAACCAATCCCAAAATAATAATAGTGTCCTCCACATTTTTCTAATACCTCTACATACCTTGGAGTTTCCATCAAAGTGCGTGAATCTTTAGGTAGATTATGCCCATTATTCCTCAACAGCTCCAATAATTCATTTGCTGCCTGGCGTGTAATGTTATTTTTTGATGCCCATAAAGCTAATCCTTCTTCAAGTGCCAAATCAGATATATGGTGGTGACTCTCATCATCTGTGCTTAATTCTTCTGGTGCAGTTACTATCAAGGGGGATAAGGATGTACGAGTACTTTCACAACTGTCCTGGTCAGAAAAGCTTAAAGATGGGTCAGAGTTATTATGGTAAAGTTTGGGAATTTTGGTGTTTTGATGAACCCAGTCGGCTTCCTCTTCACTACTACTAACCAACAGTTCCTTGAGCTCACGTTGTATCTGCCTGTATCTTTTATGGTAAGACATAATTAATTGAGAAGAGACTGTGATCAAAAGTCAGGGAAAAATAGGAGAGTTAGAGTAGTGGTTTAGTACTCTGAAAGATAACAAATGAAATATATTAGTTTAGAGTACACAAAAACAAATTAAAGTAGTTCTGCAGTTTACACAAAACACAGAGTAGCTTAAAGATTACATACTACAACACAAACGAGCTCAATGATTACACACAACACAAAGTAGCAAAAATTTGCCTTCTGAAGAGAGTTTCAGTATGACAGTGATATAGGTGATCAGTCAGACTTTAAAGGTCCGTAAAGTAAATTTGAAGCAGTACATCATGCATAGATAGAACATTCAATAAGACATTATATATACATACTCACTTTAAGTTGTCTCAACAGAGGGAAATAATTAATGGATGGAGTAGCTACCACCAGTTACAAGTTGAGGTTGATCCAGCCCATACAGTAGCAGGATACGCTCTTCCTGAAATTAATTGTTACTAATGGTCTGTCTGTGCAAATTTCACATCACATCCTAGTAAAATTAATTTCCTAAGTTTGAAAACATTCTATCTGACCTCTTCAAAACTAGTTACTATTCAGTAACTGATAATTTACAGACAAAAGTGGTTTTACCACTACACACATGAAAACTACTGCAGCTATATTAACAGGCTTAGTATGCATATGGGGAAGTAGAAATAATACCAGTGATGTTTCTGGCAGAAATGCCATAAAGAAATTGCAAACACTGCATTTTTAGCATAATGCATCCCAGTTAAAGAAAAATACATAGCTATATACATTTTCGTTGTCACTAAATTCATAACAGTATATCATGTTAGTAGTACTATAAGGTGTATTTCTGTATTTTATTATTAATAACGCATCATAAATCACTAATAACCACACAAGTGAGAAGTGAAGGGATCAAAACCCTCATGGTAATTGTGGGTCTTGCCAAATTTGCCCTATGTGGCTTCCTCCACCCTAAAACTCCGCCTTCCCGCCACGTCTTAAAGTTTGTTGGTGCTGGGAAAACGAGGAAAAAAACAAACCAGTAATAACGCCGAGAAAGGACTCTACACTTTTACCCATAATGACTACTTGAACAAGGAAGGGGGTGGCAAACCCTTCCTTCCATTTTGGCAGGTAATTTCTGGAAAGGTTAGGTTAGGTTAGCTTAGGAAATCTTGGGTTTGGTTAGTGAACAATAATTAAGGCAATCATCTAAACTTTGTATATACTTGGCCTAAAATATTTTGCAGTATTATTATAGCAGAGGTCAGATTAGGATTTTCGGGTTGAAACTACTTTCTTTTTATAGATTTCGATGTGCTATTTATAAATTGGCAATTTTTTGGTTCGTAAAAAAAATACTTGCCCCTCACCACCACCCCAATACTTCGAATCAGGTTAGGTTAGTGGGTTAGGTTTGGTTTGGTTTGGTTAGGTTATTTTAGGTTAGGTTAGGTGGGGAAATGAAAAAAAAATTGGTTATTTTAGATTGTTTTAGATTAGGATTCATTAGTTTTAGTGGTAATATTTTACTTTAGCTACACCAAAAGATTACCTTACCTACGGCCTTGTTTGCCTTACTGGAGTCTTACATTATGGTTAAGATTTCTATAAGTGTCCCCGCCGGGTCTCTATCCCCATTACAAGGTAAGATATTGCATTAATTGAATTAATATTTATCTTACTTTACGGGGTTCTCGAGTGTAGAGGTGTTAGACCTGTTTAATAAATGGGTGTCTTAATGACAAAAGATCTTCGGCCATGTATTCAAATATAAATAAGCGTTGTTCATTACCCCAAAACCATGGCAAGACGGCCAGGTAGGCGAGTGATATGTGGCGTTAGGTTATGTGCACCCGACTATCCCTTGATGTTTGTAAATACTTTGGGTGTATAGCACACTTTCCAGCCATTTCTTCAGTTTATAGTCCTCTGTTCTTTTAAAAAATTTCCGGGCTGGCGTGCTAGCCATTGTGGGGTTCCCTCGGGAGCCCAACCAGGTAAGAACCACTCCACTCAGGCCCCACCCCACTCCACTCCACCCCGGTAGGGTCATCTCTGGATAAGAGGTGACGAGCACACCTATCACTAACGTAGGGCAGACAGGCGTCTTCTCGCACAGCCGCTGCAACTCACATAGCCCCTAGAGCAGATGAAGAAACACTCTAGGACTAGATTCACTGCCGCCTAAAAATTCTTGTCCAACACTCTCTCCAATCACGCTCTCCCTTTCCTTGTACACTCCACTGACATCCTACACTTTCCCCACAGGTAATCCTCACACTTGAATACATCACTACATACCTGCTATTTGCTAGCACAGCCACGAAAGGCTCCAAAACAGCCTGAGACTTCCTGAACTGTCCCTGTCTTTCCCACAGTTTTCGCGCCAACGGCCTGGCACGTACAAGGCAGACCATCCGAGCAGCGCGTTGCGCAAACTCCCTCGCCCTATTATTTTAGCTTACTATGGTGATAATTCCTTAATATATTCCAACAATGCTACCCTGAAATCTATTTCATAATACATAATATGATTACTTTGTGGTTTGCCAGCATTTACGGACAACAATAGAGAAAAATTCAAATTCAAATTAAAATAATTTATTGATGTAAAGAAAATAAATACATCAGAGAGAGAGAGAGAGAGAGAGAGAGATGAATACTCAATTTAAGGTCGATTCACACACATCAGTGACGTATCAGTGCCGTATCCGCTCAGTGCTTCAGTGTCAGTGAAAAAAAATATCGTTACTTTGAATTTGACTGACGCGTTCACACACGTCCGGCGCAGTACCGTGTTTTGACTCTCAGTGACCGTTACGTCTCCGTTCCGTGAAACTGAATATCGTCGCCACCGATATTTTTCAGATTTTCACGGACGCCGGAAGCTATGGATGACGAACTACTCATTGAACTGGTGCGGAACCATCCAGTTCTGTATGATCTCTCACAACCAAAATATATGGATTCCAACTTTAAACAAGATATATGGAATAAAATAGGAGAAGAAATGAAAGTAGATGGTAAGTACTCTTTTTAATATTGTGTACAGTAGTCTAACACATCACACCACACCACCACATCTCACCTCATATCAAACTACAACAACTCACATCACACCACACCACACCACACCACACCACAGCAGACCACACCTCATACCACACCACAACACCTCACATCACATTTTTCTTTTTCATTTATGTATTTGATATATTCTTAATTTTGTAGTCACACTACATGGCAGGTTTACTTTTGCTAGGTACCTAGACTTCTTATATGCAGTCATCAAAACTACCATGGCACAGATCCAGCCTCTGAATTAAAGTAATCTTTGTACAGCTCCCTTACAGCTAACGCATCTCTTGTTGCATTTCCACCCTGCAGAGGCAGATTTTCAAGTCTTGCTTCTGCTGTTTTAGGCACTGTTGCATTTACCACATGCGGGCGTGTTTCTACATCATATTTTCTAATGAAATTATGCAGAACACAGATTGCAAGTATCATGTGATCAACATTTTCTGGTTTTGCTTGAATTCTTCTGTTACATATTCTAAATTTTTGAGACAAAATGCCAAACGTATTTTCAACAACTCTTCTGGCACGAGACAGTCTGTAATTAAAGACACGCTTAGAATTATCCAAATCTTGTCCAGGATATGGTCGCATCAAATAAGTTTTTAGAGGGAATGCTTCATCACCAACCATTACATACGGAGCCTTAGTACTATTTGTGCCTGGCAATGTAGCATTCCCTGGTACTGATAATGTGCCTTGCTGTAGTGTTTTGCCTAGACCAGAATTTGCAAAAATTCCACCATCACTGCTCTTTCCATATGCACCAACATCAATTGTGATGAAATTGTAATGTGCATCAACAAGCGCCAACAAAACAACTGAAAATGTCTTCTTATAGTTAAAGTACAAAGAACCACTATTTGGGGGAGCCTGAATGGTAAAATGTTTCCCGTCCAAAGCTCCCAAGCAGTTAGGAAAATTCCAAAGTGTTGAAAAGTCACTAGCAATGGATTTCCACATCTCTGTTGAAGGTTTTGGTAGTACTTCGCTCATGAGATTTTCTGTTATTATCCTGCAAGTGTCCATAACAATTTTGTACACTGTGCTATGCCCCAAGCGGTAGCTGAACGAAATTGTCCTTAAGGAATCCCCTGTAGCTAGGTACCTGAAACAAGGAAATTTAACTTATATCAAAACTTTTGTTGTTTCAGGTTCAGCATGTAAAAGCAGATGGAACAATATAAGGGACAATTACAGAAAATCTATGAAGAAGACTTCAACTAAGAGTGGGCAAAGTGCAAAGAAAATTAAACTGTACAAATTTTCTGAGCAATTAAGCTTTTTAAAGTTATACATGCACGAGAGGGAAACAAAGGGAAACATCGCAAGTGAGGAACATGAAGGAAACAATCACGACGATGTTGTAGAAAACCAGGAGGACGAAGAAGAGAACATCCAGACAGATGCAGGGGAACCAACAGTATTGGACGGAGGCCTGCATGAAGATTTGCAGACACAACCATTGCCCTCACCAAAGCCTACTCTTGAAGCTAAAGTTAAGTCATTAGCAGGAAAATCAAAGAAGAGAGTGGCACCTCAACAAACAGCTTCTGCAAAATTAATGGAGTATTTGATAAGTAAACAAGAAAATCAAACCGCTTCCACCCCACCACACCCTGTTGACGCATTTCTAGCAGGCATTGCTCCAACTCTCAAGACTTTGACCCCTTATTATTTGAATGTAGCAAAATCTGAAATATTTGCTACAGTACAGAAATATGAAATGCAAATGCTTATCAATCAACAATCATTTGAAAGACTACCTGAGCCTTCAGCTTCTACATCATCAACTTCGACTCCACATCCCTCACCTCAGCCAGTGCAGGAACATACAACAGTAACATATGGAGATCTCCCTAAGCAGAGGTGCCTTTAGCATTTTATCTCTGCTAGTTTAGGGTACCTGAGGAGGTATTTTGCTGATCTTCCTTGGAATGACTACTGCTTCCATGACTTAGACCCATCTCTGTGTGCCAAGTGTATAACAGAGGTGATAGTGTCTGGCATAGAGGCATACTCGTACATTCCTCACTCTTTTTCTCAACCTAAACCTTCCAAACCTTGGTTTAACATAGCCTGTTCTCGTGCTATACATGATAAGAGAGGTGGCCCACAGAAGATACTTGAGCCTTCCATCTCCAGAATCTCATACACTTTATATTTCTGTCCAGAACCATGCCAAGTCTGTTCTCTAAGTAGCCAAAAACTCCTTCATTAATAGAAAGTGTCAAAATCTTTCAAGATCTAACTCCCCTCATGACTTCTGTCACTTGGCCAAAAACATCTCCAAAAACTTTACTTCTTCTTTCCCTCCTCTATTTCAACCAGATGGCACCACTGCTATCACATCTATCTCTAAAGCTGAACTCTTTGCTCAAACTTTTGCTAAAAACTCTACCTTAAATGATTCAGGGTTTGTTCCTCCCTCTCCTCCTTCCTCTGACTACTTCATGCTACCTATTAAAATTTTTCACAATGATGTTTTCCATGCCCTTGCTAGCCTAAAACCTCAGAAGGCTTGTGGACCTGATGGGGTCCCTCCTATTGTTCTCCAAATCTGCACCTCCTGCTTGCACCTTGCTTAGTCAAACTCTTTCAACTCTGTCTGTCAACATCTACCTTTCCTTCTTGCTGGAAGTTTGCCTACATTCAGTCTGTTCCTAAAAAGGGTGATTATTCTAATCCCTCAAACTACCATCCTATTGCTTTAATTTCTTACCCCCCTAAAGTGTTTTAATCTATCCTCAACAGGAAGATTCTTGAACATCTATCACTTCACAACCCTTTATCTGATCACCAGTATGGGTTCCATCAAGGCTGCACTGCTGGTGATCTGATTTTCCTTACCGAGTCTTGGTCATCCTCTTTTAGAGATTTTGGTGAAACTTTTGCTGTTGCCTTATACATATCAAGAGCTTTTGACAGAGTCTGGCACAAAGTTTTGATTTCCAAACTGCCCTTCTATAGCTTTTATCCTTTTCTCTGTAACTTCATCTCAAGTTTCCTTTCTGATCATTCCTTTGGTGATGTGGTAGGCGGTCACTGTTCTAAATCTATTAACAGTGGTTTTCCTCAGGGTTCTGTCCTGTCACCCACTCTTTCCCTATTATTCATGAATGATCTTCTCAACCAAACTTATAGTTCTTTCCACTCCTATGCTGATGGTACCACTCTGCACTTTTCCATGTCTTTTCATAGACATCCAACCCTTCAGGAAGTAAATGGTTCATGCAGAGAAGCCACAAATTTTACACCTGACTTATGATCTCTCTAAAATTTCTGATTGGGGCTGAGCAAACTTAATATTGTTCAGTTCCTCCATCTATCAACTTGATATAACCTTCCAGACGACTATCCCCTCTTCTTCAATGACACTCAACTGTCCCCTTCTTCTACACTGAACATCCTCAGTCTGTCCTTTACTTATAATCTAAACTGGAAACTTCACATCTCATCTCTAGCAAAAACAGCTTCTATGAAGGTAGGCATTCTGAGATGTCTCCACGTTTTTATCACCCTTCCAGCTGCTAATTCTGTACAGGGGCCTTATCCATCCATGTATGGAGTATATTTCACATGTCTGGGGGGTTTCACTCATACTACTCTTCTAGGCAGGGTGGAATCAAAAGCTTTTCATCTTGTAAACTCCTCTCCTCTAACTGTCTTCAGCCTCTTTCTCATTGCTACAATGTTGCATCTCTTGCTATCTTCTACTGTTATTTTTATGCTAACTGCTCTCCTGATCATGCTAACTGCATGCCTCCCCTCCCCCACGGCCTCACTGCACAAGACTCTTCTTTCATCCCTATTCTGTCCACCTCTCTAATGCAAGAGTAGTCATTCATTCCATTCTCTGGTAAACTCTGGAACTCCTTGCCTGCTTCTGTATTTCCACCTTCCTGACTTGAATTCTATAAAGAGGGAGGTTTGAAGATACTTATCCTTTAATTTTTTACCATCTCTTTGGACCCTATTCAGGAACTGGCATCTTAGTCAGTCTTTTTTTTTTTTCCCCTAGGCCAGTGTCCCAACATAAAAAAAAAGTATCATTCTTACATTCTCAAAAAATCTTTATATATTCATTGAGATCATTCTCTTATGCATTCCATCCTTCCCTTTTGCTGTCTTTATTTTTACTAGTGCATACAAACTCATACATACTTGTCTGTCCCAATCCTACGTTTCACCCAAACTAGTCTTGTGTCTTTCTAACCACATCAGACATTTCTACACTTTGTCAGACATCAAAACTGCATAACCTTCCTTGCTGCTTTCCTTCTAACTTTCTTTCAACCTTGTTCATAGGTACACCACTATCTTCCCACATACTGCTCAGACTTCATTCTTTCTGCTCAGGTACATAACGTTCATCCCATTCACTCAGGTGGTCTTGCTCTTTTTTTTTCCTCTTAGATGACTTTCAGAAACTTTTCTCTTTATCATCTTTCAAGCCATTCATGCTGAATCATACTATCATGATAAGCTCATTTTAATTTTATGCCTTCCTTTGTTGCATTTATACCCCTTTTAAAATCCCCTTCTTTGAGGGACTGGCAATGGATGCTAAACTATGTAAAAGCACTGTATCCAAAAGAGCAAGTCCTGAGATTGTAAGGAATAATAGACAAGTCCCTGAAATCACTGCAAAGGTTGTGCAACTCACCATCATTTTACAAACAGGATCAACCATGTGAAGGTATGCAAATCAGCGTACCACTAAAGAAAAGAAGATGACTTTTTTTTCTATTTTATCTTTCCCAATACAAAAAAATGTGCACCTCAGTTTTACTTCACTATGATACTGCAATCATGCAAAATTATGATGAGGCAAGCTGTTCTCTTCCAAAATTCTCATCATAAGACAATGAGATTTACTGTGGTTCCCACCATTCCAAGTTTAAAGACTTTCTTTATGTGAAGAGTTTTGTGAATGCAGCCCCAGCCTCTTAGGGATGTTGAGGCCAAGCAATGAGCTCACCAACTGAAGTTTGAACCCCACCTGAAGTTGGCCAGTGCCAAAAGCTCACTTACAAGCTGTCCACTGGACCTATCTATCTTTGAGTGCCCACCAAACCTATCTTTGAGTGCAAGGGCAACATGACTAGGAAGAAGCACGAGTCTCTGTGAGGCATCTCATGAAACCCTTCCTGCACCACCACAGTCAAAGATCAACCATCCAAGATTTCTGGAAGGAAACCCTGCAAGCTGACCATCCAACCCTCCAGGAACAGTCTACAGGTATTTTAGGGCCAGAACAAATTAAATATGAATAAATATTTAAAATTACTGTAGACCCTTCAGTCCTGTGTTGGAAGGTTTTACATCATCAACTGAAACATTTTCTTTTTTCTAAGTGTTTATTCACCTAGTACTTCTTAAATGTTGACTATATGATGACAGAGCAAACAATAAGTAGTATTTACTTTTTTTTAATTATGAAAAGTAAATCCTGCAGACATCTATTAAAATTTTAGACTCAATTTCATTTAATTCAAGTGTGCAAATCCATCACAGCAGTCTTAAGAAAATAAAAATAATGAATAAAGAAGAAAAGTTACCAGTGGAACTTAGATACAAATGTAGTATAAAAGACAACTGTACCTACAAAACTGCAATATATGAAAACTGCTATATGAAAAATATATGTGATCTCCAAGGAACAATTAACTGCCCTCCTTAAATGAGCAAGTTATTTTTGGTCAAAGCAGTCAGTGTTACTCCATCATGACAACAGAGCGCAAGGCCTTTCCTTCATGCATCAGCTGAAAAGCTTCGTTGATCTCTCCCATGGGCTTGGTGAAGGTCACAAATTCATCCACCATAAGTTGTTTGTTCATATACTCATCCACCAGTTTTGGTACACTGTCACGGGACTTCCAACCTGGTAATAAGAATTGATAATAACACAAAATGTAATTAAAAAAAAAAATGTGGTGAGAATATCACCCAAAAACTTATTTTCATCTTGAAACTTCAAAATCTAACATAAGAATTCAAGAATTACGTTGCAGCATTATACAAGCATATGCTAGTCCATTCAAGAATTAGGTTACAGCATTATACGAGCATATGCTAATCCAAACTTTAAGTCTTAATCATTTTTTCCTTGGAAATGCACAGCAAATGATAATGTTTAACCCAACTGTGTAGGGTTAAATATTTAAAAGGACTACAATGCTTAGGTTGTTTGGAGCCTAATGTAAAATTATTAGATTATCTGAAGCAATCAAAGAATAATGAAGAGTAATGGTCATGGTTTCACTAAAGAGCAGTTACAATGTAAAGTGGAATGTACTTGAAGTACAATATAATATCAATCAAATTATGATGTCCATAGTGCAACAATAATATTTTTCCATGTAGACAAATATATTCAACACTGGCATCAGTGACACAGCTGACATGCAACATATTATCTTGACCACTGACCACTACATTCAGTGAATTAAATATAAGAAAGAAATCATGTATAGTTGATCCTGATTTATGAGAATAAAATCAAAATATAATTCACTTGTAAATCGCATTCCATCTGAAATATATATATATATATATATATATATATATATATATATATATATATATATATATATATATATATATATATATATATATATATATATATATATATATATATGCACCTAAAAAGACAATGGATTGTTAGATAGTATTTAAGTTTGATTCTTGCTTTATTAAGGGAATTCACTAAGTGATTATCTCAAATATATAATAACATGATATTCATGTTCATTACAATGGCTGTGTTACCGACAACCAAAGATCTCCTAAGTGCTTTTAACCTGCTTGTCATTCCTATATATCCATTTAAATATTATGAGCAACACACTCACCTCCAAAGGCTGAGCCCTTCCACACTCTGCCAGTCACCAACTGGAAGGGTCGTGTGGAAATTTCCTTCCCAGCAGCAGCAACTCCAATGATGACACTTTCTCCCCAACCCTTGTGACATGCCTCCAAGGCTGCTCGCATGATCTCCACACTACCAATGCATTCAAAGGTGTAGTCACAGCCACCATCTGTCAGCTCCACCAACACTTCCTGGATGGGGCGTTCATGATCTTTTGGATTGACAAACTCTGTGCAGCCAAATGTCTTGGCTGAGGGCAGAGTCATATAAGCATTATATTAATGAAGGTGTGTCTGAAAAGAAATGTAGTACAAGGCATGTCAACTAATAACTACAAAATAACCACCATGGTAAATCATCACATTGCCCCCATAACTAATGATTAATGACTGGGATTAAAAGACTGAAACTTACCCTAATTTTTGCTCATAGACTGCATCTCAAACATATGACAATGATGTAGTGTATATACCACACTAACATCTGTATATCAGACTGTGGTTTCCCCCTACTTGATCTGATATAGGCTTTACTCTATCATGTAATTCTATATGAAAATGCATCACCAAACATTCTGATGCTGTTCTCATATTATCCAGTAATATCATTTATACTGTTACTGGATTAATTTTTTGCCATAATTCTAAGAAAATATGAAAATAAATAAATTGTACAAAATTTAACACTTCAAAACTTTAAAATTTCATATTTCTTAATTTTAAAACATGGGATAAAGAATTCTCAATCAGTACTTATCCTTAAAAACTTAACCCTTACCAGTCTCAAATTTGCTGGGATTGATATCAACACCAATGATCCGTTTAGCTCCTGCCTTGCGGCACCCCATGGCAACAGCAAGGCCAACAGCACCCAGCCCAAAGACGGCACATGTTGACCCTACCTCAACCTGCAAAGTGAATCAATTAAGAGTCCCATTATTTAATGTCCTTATTACTCTTCTTTTAAAAAGTCATCTTTGATTCATGGTAGGAAAAACAAGATGGTATTTCAATATACAGTATCCACAAAAAAGTATTGTCCTCCCTGTCCGTACAATGAAGGGGCTGTGTGGGTCTAATATTTGCAGTTTGAGACCATACAGAGCACAAGATGATAATTATCGTAGATATATCAATCAAGGCATGAGCACATACCCTCAACTCTTTTCTGAATGTCACAGTGTAAGGCTATTCTTTTGTATTCTGCTTCAGCTAGTTATTTTGCATCCCCAGCTGTTTTACAGCTGCCATTTTCTTGGTCAGAGTTGCAATTATAAACACATTCTTAATCAATGCTCCCTTCACACTATCCATCCATCTCACTTGTAGTCTTCCCCTTAAGCCTTACAACTCTCACATTTGACAGAGTTATCTTCTTCACCAATTGCTCTTCTTCCAAAACCAATGTAGCATAAATCGGTGTACTCAATCATCCAACTCAACACCAGTTCTGCTTCATACTTTATATTTCTCATTCTAACCATACAAGGTGCTCCACACATGTTCTTCATTTCCATTACATTCCATCTCTTCTTATAATTTAGACCTGTCAAATCTGAATGTCCAAATCCAAACAAAGAGGACGAAGTTCCACTCACCTTGGCAGTGTTGAGAGCTGCACCATAGCCAGTGCTGAGTCCACATCCCAAGAGGCACACCTTGTCTAATGGGGCTGCCTCATTCACCTGTCATGAAATGCTTGAATGAAAAATTATTATGGAATCAATCCACCATAGTGTTATTTACTTCTGGCCCTAGTGTTTCTTGTATGTGATTAGGTCAAAACATTTCTATTTTAACATGCAACAAATCATCATAAATGCTTGTGGCAAATCAATTATAGTTATATTTTACAGTAGCTGACATTTAGGAACATTCTGAATGTTTCATGATGTAACGCCATACAAGTGAGAACACCTTTCTACACATGTACTCGTATTTGCTACTTTTACTAATAATTTGCTATAACTAAGCTTATCAAATTTGGAGAGATGGAGTGCATATGTTTCCTCCTAGAGATATAGAGTATCAATGCTTCTTCCTATATCTGAAGCTTTAAACATTTCTCTCACCTTGGCAATAGATATCTCACAGACCACAGTGTATTGAGCAAAGGTGGAACAACCCATGAAATGGTAGAGTTGCTTGCCCTTGCAGGTGAAACGGGAAGTACCATCAGGCATCACTCCCTTGCCCTGTGTGGCCCTGATCTTGCTGCAAAGATTGGTCTTGGGTGACTTGCAGAACTTGCAGTCATAGCACTGAGGGATGTAGAGTGGTACCACATGGTCACCTGAAAATGGATAAAAGAGTATCTTAAGAGTGTAAAAATATCCATTAACAATATCATTTCAATTACCAGATTGAATTGATACAAAGAAATGAATGTCATAAATACAAAACATTTTTAAATCCATATCTAAAGGCCATACCTGAAGCATCACTGAAATGCTTATACATCAACAGTCTGATAACAACCAAAAGTAATTATAGCTCCATCAGCTATGATATTAAAGTTTTCTTTATCAAATACAGTATACAGCATCCTGTGTGACTGTATAAATGAATATGCAAGAACATAATTTATTGTGAGCTTACCTTCCTTGACAGAAGTGACACCTTCACCCACACTCTCCACTATGCCACCACCCTCATGGCCCAAAATGACAGGGAACAATCCCTCTGGGTCATGACCATCTAGGGTGTAAGAGTCAGTGTGACAGACTCCTGTGGCCAGCACCTGTACCAACATAAAGAAAATATGTAAGAGACTCACCAAACTTTCACTCTCTACAAAAGAGAGCAAAAAGATGAAGGTCAAGTAGGGATGGATGCTGAATCATACACTCAAACCATACTAGGAACAATTTTTGTCAGCCTTTATGTGGTAGATTGGATGTCTGTAAACACACTTTTTAATATTGGATTGTCAACAATTAGAATTCACTACCACAAAAAGTTGTGTCACCTGCAAGTGTTGAGAGTTTAAAAGAAGACTGGATAATCATTGGAAAGAAAATATTTATGACCTGTCACACTAGTCCTGAAGCTACTGCCAGTAATAAATATATCCAGTTACATAGAAAACATACCTGGCATAGAGGCACAAGCCTTTCACCCAGTGAATTTGGTAAAAAGAGGTATGGTATAAAATAGCTGCATGTTGCATATGCAATCCTAATTTCAATTTAAGCATTGAACAAATAAAACAAAGAAGTGATACAGATAAGATCAACACTAGAAATAATATAATTGTAGTGAGACGGACAGACATGCACACCCACAATGTCAATCAAGATACAAGTGTGTGCCTGACTAAGGTATTATTTTGCTTGTTTGCCATAATGCTATTAAGAAGTGGGTGTTGACTTTTCCCATTACTGGTTAAATTTCTGTTGCAAATCCCTAATTTCAGAAGTCACATCTAAAACTACAACACATCCTGTGCATCCTGCATATTAACCTCACCTTGATGCGGACTTCTCCTGCCTTGGGAGGAGCAACCTCTACATCCTCAATGGTAAGGGGCTTCTTACTCTCCCAAGCCACTGCAGCCTTGCACTTGATAACCTGTTGATGACAAGAAACTTGAATTATATCACACACAACCTAAATTAAAAACATGGAACAATAAATGAGCAGACATGACTGAATTTAATCATCAGGATCTTTATAAAGTGTTCCTAATACTAAACTCTCATTTGACACATCAGAATGGCTCAAGAAGGATTTACTATTAATTCCCTTCTAACCCTTTTGGGCTACATTGTTGTTGCCTATAGTTGCTATACCCTCATCTATTTTCACATGAGCCTTGATAAGTTTGTGATCTGAGAGGGGTGTCTGTAGATTCATATGAATGCAGGATATTATGGTTGTTACTCAACACAAGGTCAAGGATATTACCACCTCTTGTTGGTGTTGTGATGAACTGTGTCAAGAAGTAGTGGTTTTCAAGGACTTCCATGATATCTTGAGCCTGCCTTCTGTCTTCTGCAGGTCCACCAATAACAGTCTGTGAAGGCCAGGGGATGTGTGGCAAGTTGATATCACCCATCACAAGGAATGCCCTGACCTTTTCTAACACTTCCCAGAATTTCTCTCTGGTGGTGTTTGGGGGATCTTATACATTGATTACTATTCAGCTTCTTGAGATGTAGTGCAATCATATGAAAGATGCTGTAGCCTTCCATGTTAACTTCCACATCTTGAATTTCATTATTTAAGTAAGTTTCTTTAAATGCAAGGAAGGAGACTTTTTCCTGGCCTGCCACTTCTTGAACCATGTTGGTCTTGCTTTGAAAAACACCTTTAGTAAAGACCGCAAATGTTCATGGTAAAGAAACTCATTAGTGAGGGGAGTAGCATTCTTTCTCCTGCCTCCACTCTAGCTGATCCTTTTGATCTATGAGGCCCTCCATCATTTGCTGTATTTTGGTCATGGGTACCTCTGAAAAAAAAAATTAAAAAAAAAAAAACGTTTGGGCCCTATGTTGGTACTGATGATTGTGAGGCCACCACAAAGCTAGAGGGTTTGATATCCCAGGTTGCAATGATGGTTAATGTCATGCCCACCGTCCTTTTTTTCAAGACACAGCTCTATATTTTAGAATCCTAGTACTGCTTTGGCGACAGCGTCATTATTAACATGACTGCTTAGTAAATATAGAACTCTGAGACATGGGCAAAATTGTTTTACGGCACTCGGTATCTGGACGTTATACGGATTCAAAATACATATCAGGCAAAGGCTGTGTAACAGGGCATGTGATGGAGGGAGGAGCGGCGGACCGAGACTATCACAGCTCAACCAGGGAACGCTTATGCTCCCCCACGAATGAAGAAAGGAAGAGGAGAGGAGAGAGAAGAGAGTGAGGAGGGTTGCACCATGAGATGACAGGTGGCATGTCCAAGCTAACTTTTCCGCCGTAACCCAATGGATTAAATAATGCTACATTTACCAATACAACAGGGGTTGTCTATGTTAATTCAATAATGAAGGAATGCAAGTATCTTCTTATTACATAATATATTACAGACTTATCCCCAAGACACCGATATATATCACCCAGTGGTAACCTTGAACCAATCAACTACATGTCACGTACGTAAATTACTGTGTTTATGCTTAAATACGTACCGTTCTGATCAGATAAATGCACTGAGGATGTAACTAGTGTCAGGTTTTTACATGAACGTACAAATGACAACGTACCTGACCCTTAGTGGAAGCCATCTCTGCCGCAGTTTTCAGTCCCTACGTCAATCCTACCTCGTTGTGCCAATGGAGTGGACTGGCGTTGGCGGTGGATCCAATCTGGCGGGCCGGTTAATGTTGCCAGGGGCGGGCCAAGGCGGCCTTATCTGTTTATTTAAGGGCTAATGTTCTGTACACAGCGTGATAAGGAAAATGCAATAAAAATTTATCGGAAATTAGAATTAAAAATCATATTTTCACTTGAGCTAATGATCTCGTAATTATCTATAATTACGTAGTTAACACTCATTGCAATATGCAATAGATCCACAGCACTAGAAATCACGAATAAAATCTTTATAAACATATGTTAGGAAGAGGGCTACTAAGAGAATACATTTTGCAATTTCTAGCGAATAGGATATATATATATATATATAT
>NC_087152.1:39064316-39136816 GCF_035594125.1 Scylla paramamosain | reverse complement strand
TACATCTCGTACTTGAATAGTCTCAAATTATAGCCAGGTCCTCCATTTCCCAGTGCTCAGAACTTGTAGGAAAGGTAACAAAAGGTGCGATAGTAGTGACATAGAAAATTGAAGCAGACGAGAAGGATGACATCCGGCTCTCTTATCTCTACCTAGTCACTTCCACGGGACATGGTGTTACTTCATGAATGACCGTCGTTTCTAGTAATTCTGATCTCTCAAAAGCTTAAATAAAGGCTAGAACTTACAATTTAGGATGCCCAAAAGGTACCTTAAGTTGGGGAGCATCATCCTGTGGACGGTGTTTAAAAGTGTGGCCCTAATATTTCCGTCCCATGGTGTGAATGACTGCAGAAGCACGTGTATCAGTGTACCATGCGGCCTAGTTTTGAAGCAGGAAGCCTCGTGTTGTTTATTACCAGTCATCTCTTCCAAAAGGGTTCCACTACAACTGTGTATATTGGTATTTATTTACTCACTTGGTTTACTGACTTGATGAGTGTCCAGAATTATGCCCATCCCAAAACTGATGGACAAAAACCCCATTTTTTTTTTTTTATGGCAGATTTTAGGCTGCTTTAAATTAATTTGCTAATTGTTTTTGCTGAACATCAGTTGTATTTTTTCCAAGACAAAATTAGTGATTCCTGATAAAAATTAGAACTTGAATAAAGTTTTATGCAAGCTTTATTTAACTTGCCATGTGCAGCTTGCCTCGCACTCCTGGCCATGCGGGGAATCTCTACGGGGGCATTTTGGTGTGTGAGGATTCCAGTGTTGTGCAGTGTCTATCACCATTGGGTCCTCAGGCAACTCTGACATGCCTCCTCTGCTGGGCTTTGGTTGCTCAAAAGCATATCAGCATCAAAAGATTATCTTGGAAACAAGTGATATTTGATGGAAACATGAAAAAAGTGTCATACATAACACATATTGAAACCTTGGTATAAAAAATAAAAGCAACTTTTGTCTGCTGTTGGGAGATGTGGATGTTTCTGGACAAATCTCTGTGATTCTCTTTAATGAATCTTGTGTAAGAAATTATTGATATCTATAATCACATCTTCTGACTAACAATAGCTGTCACTTACAGGAAATATGTAGTATACTTAATCTCTGTGAAAGTATTGTTGTGGCACCCTCCACTTACACTGCCGTCCACAGCTGACCAGCCACTAGTAAAATTCTTACCAGGGCAGGCAGCAACTCACACAGAGAAGTCAGAACAGCATTCTGTAACCAGGCACCACGTTGCAGATGGAAGCAACTCTTAGGGATTGGGGTAGTAGTGGAGTGTGAGGCAAGAAAGACGTGCAAAGACTGTTATGCACAGCACAGGTGTATATTTCCTCACTAGAGAACAAGCACAGCTATCTTGTGTCTCACTACACGTGCAGATACTTTCACCAAGAAGAGCATAGAGTCTTAAGTGTGGTGCACTCCATCCAATCACATGCCAGGCACAGTAACTCATGTGTCCACACACACACAGAGCACAGAGTCACAAGGACGTCTCCATAGAACACAAAAGGCCAGATGTGGACACCACAAGCCTCAACACACTACGAGTATCAGCACAGTCACCCAGAAGGACAAGAACTTGGTGCCCAAACACACACGAGGCACTTCCCAGCTGTTGGTAATTCTGACAACCACAGGAAATCTTCCTTGCACAGTCCTTCCTCAGGTCAGCCCTCAGGTACTACAACAGACATCTCACAGAGGCTCCGCCAGCTTCTGTTCCTCAAGCAGCAGGGAGGTTCCACGGCCAGCTACAGTGTCTACCTTCTGCAGTCTTCTTCCAGGCCAGTGCTCCCTCTGGCCTCCAGAGCACCTTGTGCAGGCTGCCGTATGTCCAGGTACCAGACTCTGGTCACCATGTGTACATCCACTCTTGCTACAGGTCTGCTCGCCAGTGCATCCATAGGTGCTGTCTCAGACTCGCAAGCACCACACTCGTCTCACTGCTGCTGCTGCTGCTGCTGCTGCCTCCACTGCTCTGCTCCACATCTGCTCACATTCGTGCCTGGCTGCTGACTCCACAGGACGTTTTTTCTCCTCTGAGCCTTGTCGCTGACTGACGCTCATGGCTGCCTGCCCTCTCTCTCTCTCTCCGTGGAGCATGGGACCCAGAAGTTTCATTCATTTCCATGCCTCGCTTGCTGCTTATGCCAGGGAAGCAGGGGCTGACAGGCGTAACCCTACACTCATGCAGCAATGTCCCACCTACCAAGACACTTAAACACACTTTACAGTACACTCCTGTAGCCTCTGTTCTCTTGCTGCTATAACAGCACATACTCACAGAAAATCTAGAAGAGGCCTGTAGTGCCTGTTCAGTGCCCACATCTCCTATATGGCTGTGTGTGGTGGTCTTGGTAAACACATTTCATTATATTTAATCTTGTACAAGTATTGAATATTTTAGTTTTTGCCTTCTCTAGTGTTGTCTTCTCTTACCTGGAACATTCCTACTATTCAGTCATCATACTTGCCAGCCACTATCTTGATTTCCAATTGTGTCCCCCTGAGATATTTTGTACAAAAGAGTGGAAAAATCAATTTTTGTAGTCTTTTGTCATATTCAAGATTCTTTGATTCTAGTAGTACAAGTTTGTGGGATCTTTGCTGCACATTTTTCAATGATGTTAATGTCTTACACCATGTATGGACACCAAATTAGATTTGCATGTCCTGGGTATAGTCTCACTGTGTACAGGGTCTTGAGTGTATCAGAATCTAAGTGTACAAATGTTATTATGCCTGTAATTTCATTTGCCTTATTGGTTTTCTTAACCAGATGTTGTGGAAAGCACAATCTGCTGTCGATCATCACATCTCAGTCCTCTTCTTGTACAATTTTATTCAGTTTGCTATACATGGTGTATTCCTGATTCTTCACACTTGTTCCCTCAACCCTCATGTATTTACATTTTTTCCGAATGAAATTTTAGTTACCACTCTTCTGTTCATCTCATTAACTCACTTAGGTATTCTTGATGCCAGTATGTCATTGATACTTGTGAAGATACAAGAACATTTCACTGCCATTTTTCAGAAACTCCAATAGGTCATTTATAAACATGGCAGATGATAGAGTCCAAAGAGCCGATCCCTGAGGCACTCTGTTGGTGACATCTTTCCAGCCAGATATCTCCCAGTCATCTGCAACTCTCTGCCTTCTTCCTGTCAGAATTTAGTTGATCATGCAGTGTATTGGCCATCTGTCCCATTGGCAGGTACACTGCAGTAGCTGGTGGTGTGGCACTCTGTCAAAGGCTTTCATGAAATCACAGTACATCACATCAATGGTCAGATTCTCATCTAAAGCCTCTATCCATTTATGTAACACCTTGATCACCTGCAACATTGTAGATCATCCTGATGTAAACTCAGACTGAGCTGTGCTAAATCATTTGTCTTATTTCATATAAGTCATACTTTATTGTTGTAAGTATAAAGTCTATAATTTTGCAGATGACAACTGTCAAATTGACCAGCCTGTAGTTTGCTGGATCAAATGTAGTTCTTCCTTTCTGGCAGATGAAATTTACATTGCCACTTTTCCTGTTTCAGGCATCTTTCCTTTACTGAATGAGCTGTTTAAGATTAACTTCGGGGCCCATATTCTACAAACTGTCATAGCCAAGTCCATCTGTCATAGTGAAACAAAATGGCACAGGGTCATTCCACCATTATGGTTGTTTCACTCGGAGGTAACTTATGGGTGTACTCTTACCTATATCTCAAGAAGTTATGTAGTTAGCGTGATATGATTTTTACCAAAATGGTACTAATGGCTAAAGAGGATAATGAGACTCCAGAACATTCTGCATTTATTGGTGTTCTTGCTATTAATTGTTAAGGAGGATGTTACGGTCGTTTCACAAATGCAATCTTGACTTTCACTTAATGTTATACATGTGGAAAACTCTGTGAGATTACAAGAAAAATCCAAATATTTTATATGGGGGTTATAGATGAAGCTTTAAGGTTTGCAAATATGTATAGGTTTTGTCAAATACCATTTCAGTTTTTCCCACAAAAAATAATAAATGCCGTTATGGTTGTTTCAATAATTTCATTATGGTTGTTTCACTGCAATTCCCTTAAGAAATCAAGCAAAAATAATGACAATAATTAAGTACCAGAGCATAAATGGCTTTTTGGATCACCCTATTATATATATATATATATATATATATATATATATATATATATATATATATATATATATATATATATATATATATATATATATATATATATATATATATATATATATATATATATATATATATATATACAGAACTATCAATTGTTTATTGAATAGTGGCAGGAAATGACACATTTTCAAAGATGTCTGTTGGGAATAGAAAATACCAGATATTAGGTACTTACCAGCACATGGACGCAGAATGACAGTCTGTTACGGTCGTTTCATTCGCACGATGAAACGACCGTAACATAATTCCAGTAAAATAGATATCCAGAGAGAAAAGACAAATGGTGCATAGGTACTCCCCAACTAAATATACATTGGATATGAAGTTATATTAAGCTGCTCTAAAAATCACTGACCTATGGAAACAAACATGAAATTTTCGTTACAGTCGTTACATTCAATATTGCTTTATATAAGTAATTATTTCTGAACTTACTAAATTGCTTAGAATACCAACTACATCCTAACCTAATACAGCGATGACTATAATTCTAACATACATCAAGGTAAGTATCAACAACCATTCATTTAATGTAAAAATGCGAAAATAAAATTAGGGTTTTTTTTTTGTAAAAATTTATTTTACTATTTTCTTCAACTTCAAAAGCCTCATAGAAAAATTTGGCTTGATATTTTTTTTTAGTTTTCTCTTCAAATTTGGAAACTACAGGTTTTCAGCTTTAATTTGGTATATTACAAACCTAGTTTAGACCATTCTTCAATTTTGGCCCTCAGGATGACATTAGTGTGGAATGACCCAACATTTCAATCATAACTTTGTCATAAACTAATATCTTCGTTCATAAACTCCCATTATCTGTCATATAATGCTGTGACAGGGTTCACTCTGTCTTACCATCGCTTATGACAGTCAGAAGTCTGTCAACATCATAGCAACATGGCTGTATGTACCATAACATGATCCTCAGCTGTTTTTTTATTATAAATATAAAAATAAATATTAGTAACTATGAGTAAATAATGGCCTTCTTTGAGGCAATTAAGTATTATTATAAATAATAGCTGGGAGCAGTACAATCAGTTTTCTTAAACCTTGCCTCACACAGCCTGCATGTGTCAAGCTGTTGTTAATAATCTTCACTATTTATTATTTTTCTTTTGATTAGATACACTGTCTAACTCTCCCAGAAGTCATAATATGGTAAAAAACAATTGAAATCCAAGAAAATTATGTCAAGAATCTATTTCATTCCATCAGTTTTAAAAGTTGACAAATTGTGAGTGTGCATTCTAGCGGCAGATGGTGATTGAGATATGACCAACGACTTCTGACTGTCATAAATTCTGTTAGCTATGACAGTCAGAAGTTGTCATCATAAGCACCATACAAAATACAGGCCCAGAGTTCCAGGTGTTTCTTACATCATTTCTTTTGTTATTTTGGGATGTAGCTTATTAAGATGTGGTGCTTGTTCCTTCCCATTTGATAAATAATATTCCTGATCTTAGTAAATATTGGATCCTTGGGTGCTGGTACAACTTTTTGTTCTACTGCCAGTAGCTCCTTACATCTCATTGCATTTAAAAAATGTTTTGATAATACATTTGCCATATCTTTATCACTTTCTGTCTGTAATTTCTTTGCAGTATCTTGGTACAGGTCTCAGTTCTTGCTTTGATTTAGGTCCAAAGTATTTTTGGATTAGCCTTTACATTCATGGCAATTTCTTGTTTCTTCTATTTCTCTGCATTCTTTTTGTCTCTTCTACTTTGGTTGTTGAGCCTACAGTACTCCATCCTGAGTTCTGTGCATCTTCTTGTAAGTGGAGTGCCTTGGTTATCACAATTCATAAATTTCACAAACTCATAGAGTCCCTGCTGTCTTTTTGTCTTGGGCTATAACTTTCTATATATGATGAAGCTTTTGTTGCTTCTTTTCCTCATATTGCACTTAAGTTTAAAATCCCTTTTTGTTGTACACTCTCTGATGACTTTATGTAGCTTGCCACCAAACCTCTTGGTTTTGGTATCAATCTCCATCCCCAAGAAGTCAATCTAGGAAGTGTTGAGCCTTTGCCTCAGTAAATAATTTGCTTTCTCATATATATACATAACCTTATAATCTTATTGCTACAGTGCTCAACATTGCATTATTCCATCCTGGGTGAGGCTGACTAATTCAGTATTGAATTTCACTTCACTCTAAATAGGGACCTAAAATCATGCCAATGTATTTGCCACCTACACAGAGCGGTGTAAGTGGCAGAACTTCTGACCCTTCCAAACAAAGCACAAGCAGTTGTTGTCTTGCCGGTGTTCTGTTCCACACTCCATCCCTCTTCAATATCATAGATAAGGTTGACTTATGCATGACGTGATAATTTTCTTAAAGGGGCTCTGAACCTGTATGTCTTCCACTGTAGAGTCATCATTGGTGAATATCAGCTCCAATGTACTGCCACCTCCATCTCCTCTTATCCTGGTGATACCCCACATATGTTGAGTCAAAGGGTTATCTCTTATCTTCTTAGTAAACAAGTTTTTGTATGTTAGTTGATCTCATTTCTGTTGTGTAATTATTCAGCTGATATTTGGAAGATTATTATTTATAGTCTTCTTGTATTTGTCATTTCTGTTATTGATTTCATGTAATAATTGAAAAAAATGTCACTAGTGGGACTTCTTTGTATGGAAAAATAAATAAATAGTTAAATAACTTGTCAGCTCTGCCATAAGTCACCACAACACTCACTGAATCCTGAGTCCAAGTCCACAGTTATAAACTTGAGTCTTTTCTTGATATAGATCAACATACCTTTACCCTCCTGACTATTTAGATTGTGCCCAAAGATCTCATAATCATATGACTGATTTGTTTGAGATGAGTGATTGTAGGGGTACAGTACTTATGATCACTCCTTGAAATGAACTCAGAAATATTTGTTACTCAAGACCAGAAGATTGTTTAGTCTGAGAACGGTTGTGGTGTGAAATTCTTTGCCAGGGTCTGTGATTGCTGCTTCTGCTCTGCCATCATTCAGTTTTGCTCTTTATAAACACCTTAAAAGCATTCTTGGTATTATTAATAACAAATTGTTTGGTAGATAATGAATTTTACTCAGGATAGAAAATTCCAGTTTACATATGAATTATATTGTTGAACTTTAATTCTAACTGCTGGTGTGCCTGCAGATACTGGCTCAGTTGTCTTACACATTATCCAAAGCTGGGGGGTTTGCAATCTTGTAAGTAAATCATGTGTAAGTACATTTATTGCTAGGTCATCCAGAGTTATTGTAGTTAAGAGAAAGAACTTAGTGTGTTATGAAATGAGGATGTACTGTATAAGCCAGGTTCTTTCAAACGTTCTATGCTGTATGATATGTAAGATAGAGTACCTGTGTGTAACCCGTGGACTGTTTGGGAGTTAACATAAAATCCCTGATTCACCCACGATTGTCTGCTTGTCACCCACCCAACCATTCCCTTATGGAAAGAATTTAGAGCTCATAGCGATCAATCTTTAGGCAGGACTGAGACCATTCACATGCCACACACCAGGACAACAGAGTTACAACCCATCAGCTTACATCCTGTACCCACTTGCTACTAGGAGTGATCCATGCTGAACATAATGTACTGGGATGGGAGGAGACCTGCAGTTATCTGAAAACTTCTGGTAGTGGAGTACCCTTGGCTGCATTACCATTTGTCAAACAAGAGTGGGTGCTAAATATGATCAAAGGATCAAGTATCGATGCCACTCCCCAAAAGTCAAAGAAAGTATCAAAAGGGATTAGATAATTTAGTTCAAGAGGGGTTTTGGGACTGTTGCATACTTTACTTCTAGCAAATTATTTCTATCATTGCAAATTAAATAATGATCAATTATGATAGTCATACAGATATGTAATGTTTTGCCCAGTCACTCATTCACTCATGTACTATCATCAAATTATTCATGCATATTTATGTGTGTATATTTTCCAATTTCAGCCTGATGGGTGACCACAATGGTGAGGCCAGTTCATTCCAAGCGCAAACTGTTCATTGCCAGCAAGGAACAGAAGGAAAATGATCCAGGTATCAACATCTTTAGTATTTAATTAGTATTTTAGTCACAACTGATGCTGCAAATTATAGACAAAAATCTCACCAGCATCTTCAGCCACATGATTCTGAAAATGAATGTAGGCATGTAAGCACTTTTCAGTTACTCCTTAATTTACATGGATGTCAAGCTGGTGTGCAGACAGATACAGTAGGTAACAAACTAAAGAGATGGTACTGATTTTCTCCCTTGTAGTGCTTCTGTCGTATTTCCTTCTCCATACTTCCTTGCTTGTGTAGAATTTACCTTGCTTTTATTGATATATTAATCATTTAATTTATGTACTTTTCATATCTTTTGTCTAATATATATATATATATATATATATTTCTTTCTTTTTGCTCATATCTCTCATTTCTAATGTCAATAGCTGAAAGTGAATTGAGGAACAAGATTCCCTCAGAGCACCAAGGCTTGACAGACAGCAGCAACAGTCTAAACATTGGCTGTCAGAAGAAGACTGGCTTCAGTGGGAACAGTGGCGTGGGGACTCACAGCAAAACAATGGTGGGGTGGGCAGAAGACGTGACCACAGCCCACCATACCCCCAGCCGGCCAGTCATGCCCATGTCGGAGAGGCAGCAGATCGCCCTCCTCATGCAGTTGTCATCCCCATCTCCTCCAGGTGGGTGTGACAGCTACTTTCATCCCAAGCTATTTGGGATGAATATTCTTATCTTAGAAATTATTAAAAGTGTTTCATTTCACTATTAAAAGGACCACTAACCTTCCTATTACAAAGATTTGATGCATACAGCAAGTAGATTTCATAATGAAAGACTAGAATGGATGTAGAAACTCATTGATGTATATTTTGTATGCACATGCATCTTGAATTTTACTCCCACTAGACAAGGCAGACGTGAACCGCTCAAGTAGCCCTCGTACACCCAGCACCCCAAGCTTTGGCCGTGGCGTGAACAAGCGCAATGAGAGGGGAGAAACACCCCTTCATGTTGCTGCAATAAAGGGGGACAGTGACCGTATCTCCCAGCTCATCTCTCAAGGGGCGGATGTCAATGCTACAGACTATGCTGGTTAGTGGTGCTATGTCTTCATCCTAGCAGAAAAAAATTAAGTGTTGAAGCATATTATATTTTTCTTGCTTGTAATTTGTTGAATGATTGTTTTCCATTTGTTAAATTGAAGTTTGCTAACTTTTAATTTATTCTATTTCTTGTCAACATTTGCATGCCTATCATAATAGAATAGTAATAGCTACTGTGTATACAAACATGTATACATGCTACAATGCCAATCATTAACATTATGAATTGATTTTATCATTATTTGTGTATGTAATGAAATTGTGTTCTTTCTATGGATTTGTGAATAAGAAATTAGTTTTATGGCAACCCAACAAGTAAAGAAAGTATTTGGGTCTTCAGTGTTCACAATTTATTTTGCCATTTTAGGCTGCTGAAATATGCCCAACTAGAAGACTAGACATAGATATAGAGACATGGATAAAAATATAAGAGGGCTGCATAGAACTGAAGATTTTATAACATGTTTTATTAAAGGTTTTTGATGTGTCTAAAGCAAGTGTCCCCAAAGTTGTCAGTATTGAACTTTGGGGATCAGTATGGCCCAAGAGGTTGATAATAGCTGATGGGTCACAGGAATGGGAAATGATGGAAGGTTTATTAGAAATCAATTAATACTTTGGAATCCCTGTAGAGCTCCATGTCAGTCTGTAGTTATTCTGAAGGTGAGGTGAGTGGGGACGGCAGTTGTTATTGGGATGGGATAGTCAGCAGCTGGTGCAAGAAGCCTCAGGTGGTTTCTATCACTAGTAATAAAATTAAAGTAGTATTTATTGAGTAACTTCAAATAATCAGTGTTTGGAGGTCTATGAAGTAGAGACAACAGAAGATGTTTTACTAACATCCCAAAGAGATAATGAATGGCTAAAATTCATTGATGAATGTCAGAATATCCTTAGTTGTTGTCCTTTTCAAAATCCATACTATCAATTAGCTATATTTTGAACAGATATGTGCTCAAGACTTTCCCTACTGAAGATGTGTTCAAAAGCTTTGGAATGATAGAAAAGTAAAACTTGAAAGTTGGTAGTGTGAAGGATTAGAGCAATTGACCTCTTGGGTGCAGATTGAATGTGAGTAAACTTTCAGCAAGAAAAAAAAAAGTTGTTTTAAAAACAGACATACAAGGTTGACTTGATTGAACATGTCATTACAGTGAGCTTTGATAGCAGGTTTAATGTCAGAGAGAGTGAGAAATGGATCCTCCTAGAGACAGTATGAGCTACAATAAAAAAAAAAGATGGCTGGGACAGCCATCCTGAAAATATGAAGAAAATATTATTTATGATCACAGAATTATCATCAAGAAAGTCGCTAATGTTGTCAACACATAATTTGAAATGGTTAATGTAGTCTTCATATCATACATATGTGAACATTTACTAACTTAGAAGTTTGTGGCCAGACACCTGATCCCATCGTGACATGTCAGCTCACAACGTCTTGAAAAATGCATAGTTTTTTCCAACACCAACACAGTCATTAGGTTCTGTAGGATTTCTTCTACTGTTAAGTGAGCTCATGCACTGTGTGACCAGACAAGTGCATCATCAAATGTGCATCACATTTTGCATGAAAGGGGAACTTTCATTCCCAAAACTATTTGAATGATTATGGAGGTGTTTGGAGATTCAATGAAGCCCAAATGAAACTTCGCCATCAAAATTTTGAGCTTTTTTGAGAATCTGGAAAGTTGTTCATTTTCTGGAAGCTTTTTAGTAAATAGAAAATCTAAAAATGACAATCACTTGGACAGCAGCATGTGATGGTTTATTGATAGATAGTGTGGGTTTAAGATTATTGGAAGGAATGAAGTGCTTTTGTAAAGAGGCAGAGACATGTATCAAAGTTAATGGAGAAATTATTGAAAATTTGGAATTGTAAATGCGATATCAGGATGTGTAGTGTTGCTGTGCATGATAATTATGCAAGATAAAGTTCAGAATGATTGAAACAAGAAAGATATAGGAAAGAATGAATACAGTGTTTAGATATATGTAGATCTCTTGGAATGAAGGCAGTGAGAGGATTGTGTGAGGGGGCAGTGGTACTGACTGCATTGTATGGGACTAAAGCATAAAATATGGGAACAGGAGATAATAAGAGATTGAATGTAATTGATATTAATAAGAAACATGTGTGAAATGACCTGTATGAACCAAATGAGAAATCAGAAAGTACATGGGAGAAAGCAAGATTGGTTTTGGAAGAGATCCAGCTGGTTGAGTTGGGAAGAGAGTTGAAGTGGATCTGCCATGGGAAATGTAATGCTGTTAGGGAGAGCTGTTAATGGGATAGATGGATACAATGAAGAGTACAAGATGCAAGATGGATATCTTTGAAACAAGGAAGAATGCTTGTTTAAGATGGGTACCTATTTTGTCGTTCATTTTACTCTCTAGTTTAGTGATCTGTTACTATAAATGTGTATTGTTATTATTATTATTATTATTATTATTATTATTATTATTATTATTATTATTATTATTATTATTATCATCATCATCATCATCATCATCATCATCATCATCATCATCATCATCATCATCATCATCATCATCATCATCATCATCATCATCACTACCATTTTCCATCGGGCTGACGGAAGGAAGAGTGTGAATGTGGTGTGTGTGTGTGTGTGTGTTGCTTTGTCTGATCCACCTCATATTGGATTGTTATCCTGGTATATAGATAGATAATTACCCTTATTTTTTTTATTCATATTTATTTATTTATTTTTATTTACTAATTTATTTATTTGTTTATTTTATTTATTTATTTATTTTTATTATTTATTTTTGTTTTGTTTTTGTTTTTGCCAGAATAAGAAAGGAGGTTAGAAGAATTTATATTTTGAGAGAGTTGGCTGGACGGGCAGATAGATCAATGGGTGTTAAGTTGGTATGGGCGTGTGGAGGAAATGGAGGAGAGAAAACTAGTAGAGAATAATGTGGCCAGATGTGCCCAGTGAAAGGGTAAGAGGAAGGCCACGCCTGGAGTGAATGAACTGTGTGAAGAGAGCACTGAATGAGAGAGAAATGACCGCAACAATAAGCAAGAGCAATTATGCATGATCCCTGGGAGAGGGGTGTGGGCGTACTTAGTAGCGTTCAGTGATGTATGGACCAAATTAGCGTGAGCAGCAACAGCAATTCAAGATAGATAGAACTGAGTTTGAGTTGCTGTTTACATTATCTGTTAATTTTGTCTAGTCTGGTTATTTGACTCTTGGTTATTTTTCCAAGTCAGGTTATTTGACTCTTGGTTATATATTCTTCTCTCGCTGTGTAACTACCATCCGTGCCTCAAACTACTTGGTGGTATCCGTGCTTCCCCATGGAACGCTAATCTAAATAGAAGCATCCGGTCTTTGTATTTTATATCCTCACACGGTATATAGTATTCTTGTCAGCAAATCCACGGTGTTTATATTTGTGCGTGTCTTGTGACTTGGTTGGATGGGATTTTTCAATATAATGGGAATATTTAGTGTGTTAAGAAGGAAATAATTTGGGCATCGAAGCTTGCGTATTTTTATTTTTGCATCGTCATTCCTCACTCAGTATAAAGTAATGGGCGTTTTATATCTCTCTGTGTATAGTGACATGGTTTGATGGAAATATTTGATGTAATGAGCAGATACAGTGTGACTGAAATGGAAGAAGTTTGGATCCGAGGTCAGTATTTTGATTTAGGCGGGCTCGGCAGAAAATGGAGGCTGAGGCCGCAGGGGTGTCGTTGGGATGGAGGGAGGGGGGGAGCATCAGCGTTCACAAACACTTGTAAGTTATATACTGGAAATAAATTGGGAAACATTATAGCTAGTATTATATTATCAGTAATAAATAATTCTATAAGTAACTAAACCTTAGCCTTGAGGAAATATAGAAAACTTATGTAATGAAACTCGAATTCGCTCTTCACAAGTATTTTGTTCATTGTTTTGCTTGCAGTTAGTGACGAGTAAGTAGCAATTATTGTGTATGGGGCGGTGACGGGCGGCAGGATGGGTAGTATGTGTGGCAGGGCAGGCCAGAGCAGGGTTCCGGGGGGGCGAAGGGGGCAGAAGGGCGGGTGGATGACGGTGGCTTGGCGAGAGTTGGATGACCTCTGGCTTGGGCGTCTCGGCCTCCGCTCCTCGGCACCCCTGCTGCTGCTTTCCTTGCTGCTGGCTCTGTGTAGCGGGTGTTCCGGGGTGCGGCGCGTGTGCTGTGTTGCTTTGTGGGGCATTAGTGCACCGAGCTGGCGTGTGTGCTGCTGGCGGGGCTGGCATATTTGTGGGGCAAGCCTGGGGTGTGGCGGCGCCCCTGGCCTGGCGGGGCGGGGCGGGGCGGGCTGGCGATCATAGTGCTGGCTGACTGCTGCTAGGGTAAGCTGTTCTTCACGCCTCTGCACCTCTTTGTTTTATTAGACAGGTTGTTGTGGTGATGGCTCAGGATACTTGCATTTTGTGATTATATAAAAAAAAATAATAATAATAGTATCCAATGTCTTTAGTGGATGGGAAGCAGAATATGTTGCTATGAAAATGGTCAACAAAGCATTTTATGGCCTGTGGCTGTAGATTGCTTTGCTAGATTGTTAGTATTGAATGTGAAGGCACTTGTTTTAAAAAGACTGTTCAGTACCTAACCAACATTATTAGCCGGTAGCAATTTCTATGTTGATTGGAAAGATGTTCTCTTTGTAAGGAGGTGGGTTTCCTGTATATATGCATTATTTTTTTTGTGTAAATATTGTTAAGATTGAAGCAAGGAAATTATCATAGTCTAATTGCTTGCTTTCTGCTTTCTAACAACAACAGTCTCAGGTTCCCTAACCTCTTACATGGCCAGCTATTTCTCAAGACTGTTATAGTTATGTAGAAAATTAATTTTAAAGTAAATTAGGTATGCAATAGTTTTAAGATTAGCTACATTACAGATCTTATGTAAACATGGCAGCACTCCACTCAGCTAATCATAGCAGTGCCTCTTGGGATTACTTTTAAGTGCTACTGGGAACTTTTTTATTAGGTGAATAGGTATTTTTGATGGAACACTGTACAGGTGATAAATGATTCAGATACAGTAGATAGGGTGGTGTAATCAGGTGGTAGCAATTGTGGCATGTCTTTGTTCTCGAAGCACATCGGGTTAGGAGCTTCCTCCAGAATGTGTACTGTTTGATTATTGAATATTTTTAGATTATTGTATCTGTTTTTTATATGATTGAATTATTGTAGATACTGTATCAATCATATAGATATATGTACACTTGCATCTGGTAAATTAATGATCATATAGCTGGAGTGACTTATTAACATTAATTCGATTGGGGCAGTGCTTCAACAGGTCTAGCCCAGTGATGTTTACATGTATTAAGGAATGTAGTGGTGCAGTAACTAGCAGATATAGATAAACCAAACCCAAATAAGCCAAATGTCAACATCTTGGACTCAGACTCTTAGTGACAAGCAAAAGTACACTGCATAATTTTATGTTAGCTCTTATGTGACCAGTGTGTTGTGTACAGTTAAGTGAGCTCTTAAGTGAACACCAAGTTGTGTAATGTTAAGTGAACTCTTAAGTGACCAGTTAGTGCATTATGTGCAGTGTGTAATAACAAAATATGCTGTAAATATCTATCTTGGGGCTTAAAATGTGCTAACAAATATGCTGTAAACGTACATGTTTAAGTACATAAAAACCGGCCAAAAACGTGTATTGTTGGATAAACCAAACTTTTGGATAAATCGTCGGCCACTTCGTCCCATATAGTTTAGTTTATGGAGGTTTTACTGTAGTATTGATGTGGAGGGTGTTAGAAATGTGTGAAGTATTTTTCCAGTGGTTTCTGTAGGGACTAGGTAAAGTTTTATCTGCTGATCCCTGAAAAGAATCAGTAGTATTTGTTGTAAAAGGATATTTTGATAACTGAAACCATGCCAAGACAAAAAGGAGTAGCAGGTGTCAGACACACCAACTTTACCAAAACACAAAAAAAAACCTGGTTTATTTAAGATGGGAGATATGTGTTAGTAGTGCTGTTGTGAAATGCAAATCTTTACATTTATTTATTTTTTATTCTATTTCCCCCCCCCCTCTCTCTCTCTCTCTCTCTCTCTCTCTCTCTCTCTCTCTCTCTCTCTCTCTCTCTCTCTCTCTCTCTCTCTCTCTCTCTCTCTCTCTCTCTCTCTCTCTCTCTCTCTCTCTCTCTCTCTCTCTCTTGCTTAATAGTTTACATCTGAGTGGCTTGAGCCTGCTTGGTTATTTATATTTGCAGACCCCAGGAACTACAGAAAACCCTTTTTCAGTTTTAGCATCTGGCTAGTATAGAGGAAGTCTGCATAGCTGCTATTCTGTGGTCATGTGTTTAAGCCCTGCCTAGCCTTATATTTTCACTGTTGCTAAATGTTACTATCCCTGTAAGCTAGGGCTGGGATTTTGAGTCACCCAACAGGTCTTCCTGGTGACAGTTCTAGCCTAGGCCAACTCATGTATTATAAGGAGGATCCCCGGGTCTCCTATCATGCATGTGATAGTTACAATGTTCACACTTTCCCTTTGCTTTGTCACTCATTAGTAACCTTAAACTTTTATATACATTTTCTTTAATGTTTACAAGTCACTCTTTACAGGGGTGATTAATGTAATAGGTCATACTGAAGAGTGAATTTTAGAAAGATGGCACACAGTCACTCATTCTATGTTACCACTCATTATGAATGTATTTAAAGTCAGGGATTTTACCAAGAGTACATATAAATGTCTTGTTTCAGCACAATCATCAGATGTGTGAAAAGCTCAAGGTATGATCTTTTGTGCACACAACATAACTCATATCTGCCTTACTTATGTTCTGACTGACTGCTGCTTTCTCAGAGTTGTCTTGAAGTGCCCCTAAATTAGTGATTTCAGAGATGCGTTGCAACCATCATTAGTGCAGTCCATATATAAATATCCTATCTAAACATATGCTATCACTGATTAGAAGTTAATGTTACATATGTTTTAAGAAGTTGCTTATTAATTATTGAATTGAAAAATATATGAAGATCAGTAGTGATTAGAGTTGATTGAAATGACAATGTAATTATGACATCTGTGACAAAGAAAATGGACAGAATTGTACCATTCAGTGATAATGTTGCATCACACATTACCTGCTTTCATTCAAGTAATGTAATGGATCCCCAGGTATGTGTGATTACAAGATGAATGTATTGTCATAAGATTAGAATATCAAAGACATACCATCTACTTCAACAGGTTGGAGCCCACTGCATGAAGCATGTAACCGTGGGTTTTATGAAGTGTCAAAGGTGCTGATTGAGGCCGGAGCAGACGTCAATGCCAAAGGTCTGGACAACGACACTCCCCTACATGATGCTTGCATCAACAACCATTTTAAGGTATAACATCTGTTATCTTGTTTGCAGGTTATTTGTGAATTCATCTGACTATAACCTAGCCATGAAAACTAGTTTAAAAGTGTGGAGAAAGAAAGTGGCTTGCTGCTTTTATACACCTCAGTAGGGCACAAGACAGACGTGAATGATACACAATAATTCCTGGTGGTGGGAATATTCATGGATGATTCATTGTTGTGAGCTTATTTAATGGAAGATGTTACTGAAAGTAGTGTACTTTTCTGATATGGTGTGTGGGAGGATGAAATTTTATATAAGAGCATGGTGATGGCTTTTGTAAAGACAAGAGAGTAGGTGGTTGATTGTATGAAATTTCATAAAGTAAGGGTTACATGTGTGGTAGAGTTCAAGTTCCTGTTAAAGGGGAGTGAAAATAGAGAAAATGAGGGAATCTATTTAGAATTAATGCTGCATGTAGGGGTATGGAAGGAGAGTTAAGAGAGAGAGAGAGAGAGAGAGAGAGAGAGAGAGAGAGAGAGAGAGAGAGAGAGAGAGAGAGAGAGAGAGAGAGAGAGAGAGAGAGAGAGAGAGAGAGAGGTCTTGGCATCAATGAAGTGAGATGTGAATGGGATAAATATAAGTATGTCTGTTATCTTTACTTGGTAAGTTTTTTCTTTGTGTGTGTGTGTGTGTGTAACAGGAGTTTTTAGCTACATTCATACAAATTCTTATTAAATTTTGTGAATATTTTAAGGTGTATTAGATACGTTCAAAATTTTGATAGTTTAATGGCACATTATAAGTCATTGTTTGATATATCAGATTGTTAAATTTTTTTTCCTATTTAGGGTAATAGACCATTTTAATTTGATCCAAGGCTTGCTGTGTAGTACAGGCTGAGAGTTGGGAGTGGATTAATTCATAATGTTAATGGATCATTTATTTCAGTTGGTACGGCTACTGCTGAGATGTGGTGCAGGTGTTGATGTCGTTAACCGTAGAGGGAAGACACCTAGAGACGTGTGTCGATCACCAGGCATTATAGCACTTATAGAAGCAGCAGCACAAGGTTTCATACAAGAACTGGGCTCATCTTCTGGAGAAGAGCTTCCACAACCTTATTTAGGTAAGTGACTTCGTGTGAAAAAATGCGACCATCACAAATTTATCAAAGTAATTTATCACTTACCTCTTGCTTGTTAAGTTATTCATATTGTCTTGTTTTATTCTTTATTAATATTATTTAACTCATTCTTAATTTCCTCTTGTTGGATGGCTATTTTTGTTAGGATCAGTGATGTGTGCCCTCTGTTGTAGATCTGTCCTCATCGAATTGGGGCATTTGCTCATTTCCATTCTCTCTCTCAATGAATGATGACCTCACTCCAGCTGCCTTGGTCCCAAACATGTCTAATTTAGCAGAATGCTTTTGTTGTTCAACCCTTCCTAGACCATATCTATCCATCTCTTTCTTGGTCTTCAGTTTGTGGTTGTTTTACTTTGTATATTCTCTTGATAATTCTTTCCTTGTAATATTACATGATCATACTACATCAGTATTCCTTGGTCTGCTTTCCCTAGTTTCTTTATATTCTGTTGACTGTTGTCCTCCACTATAGCTAACCATCTTGCATCAGAAATTGTTCTGATTTCTAGCACTGCTCTTTCTATTTTTGCATTCATCTTATATGTCTGACAGCTACACAAAACAGTATGTGCCAGAAACCCTGACACATTGCCATTGTTCCATTTAAAGACAAATCTTTCTTACTTTAACTCAACTTCTCAATGCTCTTAAAACTTAACGTACTACTCCCATTGGATCATCCTTGCCTCCATGAACCCCTTGACTTGGTTCACAAACAAGTATTAGTTTTTTGTATGTGTTGCAATCCCACAATTCAGAACTATTACACCTATACCTCCCTCCCTACTGGATCTTCATCATCTTGATCTTTGCTTTATTCACTTTCAGCCTTATTCTGTTGCTTTTTCCATACAAGATGACATTCATGTTAATAAATGATGCCAAGATAAGTTGCCACATCTTGACTTGATAGTAAAAGTAGAGGTGTTGATTTTTCTTTTCAGTTCTTCAAGTAGTTTGCTCTTATTTTATTCCCACATCCACCTGCTCTCTTATTTTCTTACATTCTTCATTTCTTTCCTAAATTGCTAATTATTGTCTCTCAAGGTGTAATATATTTTTATCCCCATCTCTTTCTTCATGTACTTTTTTTTCTTCACTTTGCTACATTTATTTTCATAATTTCTTCATTCATCTATATACTTACTGTACAAAAGTAAAAAACAAACTTTCAGTGACCTTTATGTCATTCTTATCATCATTTTGAAAAGCTTCATTATTGTATGTTTACATGTGCCAGCATTGTTCATATTTTATTACATGATGTTACTCAGAACTTTACCATTGTATTTTATATTTATTGTATTGAATGCACTTAGATGTGAGACATAATCGTAATATAACTGTTTATGTTTACTGATATGCTCTTCAGGTGGTAGCTGCACAAGTATGTCTAGGCGGACTCCTCCTGCCAACAAATCATCAGAGGATAAACCTGGGGGAGGACCTGGGTCACCACGTGTTACTCTACGCTTGCCCAACGCAGTTACTCGCACTCCTGAAAAACCAAGGATCCACGACAGCAAGTAAGACATGCAATTTATTTATAGTTAAGGGAATCTTCTGAATTCTAAGAATGTTAGAAGAAATGTGAAATATGTGATGTTCTTGCAATAGATCTGTATTTCATGGTGTACTTTTGTTCACAGTTAGACTCGAATATTTTTACATCATGGTCATCCTTTAAGATATTTGTGAACCATTTGCATTGATTCAGTGAAATGTTCATTAGTACAATACATTTCATAAGCAACATATTGTTATTTTGTTGGGATTCAGGTTTGCTAAATGTCATCAATATTATTTAATTTGTTAATTTTATATCTTCCAGGAACATAATGGAAAACAATGAGGATGTGTATGAATTCAAGTGCAGCAAGGATGAAGGAAGAGGTGAAGAAGAGGAGGACAAAGCAGCTGCAGGTGGACCACCAAGGCCAGAGTCTGGGCCAACGGAAGACAAAGGAGATAAGAGAGGGAGAGAAGGTGAACCTGAGGAAGATGAAGAAGCCAGGAAAAAGAGAAAAAAGGAGGAAGCCAAAGATGTGGCAGTCAAAGGTGTTGGGAGAGGTGGTGGCCGTCCTGCTGGTAAGTTATTGTGTTTGACTGTTGTACTCCAGTTACTAATGATTTTATTCAACATTCCTGTTGGCTGTACTGGTGTGTTCTGTGCATATTTTAAGTGTGTAAAAATATAATGGAAAGCTCATGCAGTAAGCAGTGATCAGATTGGTTTTACCAAGTTAAAAATTCCTGTTGGCAATACTGATGAATAACAGAATCAGCAGTGTATGAGCGAATTATTAATAAAATATGGAAATGTCTTTTGGGGCTTAAGAAGCTGTTCTATGATCACTCTGCATGCTTTTACTTGGTACTTTAGGAAAGAACAAGCTGTTTGATTTTAGAATGTAATTACATATTATTCCCTGCCAATAGGGAATTCAGACAAGAATGTAAAATCTGGAGGTCGTGGTGGCACTTCAGGGAACAATACAGGAGCTGGAGGACCAAAACAGTCAACAACAACCAATGCACCACCCGGTGGGGAGCAGCGGAAGAGCCCAATGGGGTCGGCAGCCAATAGTCCCAAGCCACCAAGCACTAAAAATGGTGGTGATAGCAGTGATACTGAAGATGACGTTAAGAGTGAGTCCAGTTCTGGTGCTGGACCAAAGGTGCCCCCACTCAAGATTGTCCTTGGAGGTGGGACTGAACAGGAACCAAATACCCGTAATGGGAAGAATTCCAGTAATCGACAGTTGCCGTATGTTGTGAACACAAGTTCTGGAGAAGAAAAGGAGGTGCCAGTGGATGGCAAGGAGCCAGGAGTGACTGTCAAGGTGAATTGTGATGTACGTGAACCATGTGCTTTGTTCCTAATTGAATAAGACATACAAATAATTTTTGATTACATAAATCAAACTCACATTATATCATGCAAACTTGGAGAAAGCTCAAAATCAATTGAAAGTTGAACCATGGTATTAAGTTAGGAAAAATAATAGAATTATTTTTAAATGAATTTGACTTTGGAAGAAAAGAATGTTCAATGTGTATAACTGGTTGCTGTTTATAAACTACAGAAAGGAGTTAAAAGTGAATCGTACATAGACTGTATGTGTGAAGAAGGATTGATAATGGAAGATTAAAAACCAGTATGCTCAAACTCCTACAAAATGATATATAAACCTGTACAGTAGAAATTTATGATTACTATGGAACTTTCAAAGAAGATAATTCCCCTAAAATATTCCTAACATCTACTGGTTAACCTTCTCTTACTGCATTTAGTGTTTTATTTTTGCTTTTTGTTTTTCTTTGCATTATTTTTCCATATCCTTAATTTTGCATTGCTGCGGACTTGTAATAATTCTTTTCTCCATTTCTCTATGTATATGGCCAAACTATTGTAGTGTTCCTTAACCCTTTCTGACAACCTAAAGTGGTTCTTACACATCTCTTAACTATTTTACCATACCATCCCTCACCTAAGTAAATTGTTCTCTTAGAAATTAATCTTCTGACATCAGAGCCTGATTGTATATGTTCTAGATTGTTCAATGAGGGTGATAAAGAACACATTGCAGGACCTTAATCATCATTATTCTAGAGGGATAGGTGGTCTAGCAGAGGTTTTGGGGTAATCAATGATTTGTGTGAAGTCTCTCTCTCTCTCTCTCTCTCTCTCTCTCTCTCTCTCTCTCTCTCTCTCTCTCTCTCTCTCTCTCTCTCTCTCTCTCTCTCTCTCTCTCTCTCTCTCTCTCTCTCTCTCCAGCTTCTGAAGATACACTTAACATACCCCAGTGAGCCTCTGCGTAGTTTACCTTGCCTATTTTAAATACCCAAGATCCAAGATAACATTTTTGCACCTGGAGACATCTTTGTAAATTATACTATTCTATCCATAAATGTCTTCAACTGTCCTAGATGTTTAAGACTGCTAGGTCAGAATAGTGAAGAGAAGTGTACTCTGCTCTATATTTTCCTAGCAACTATTTAATGTTTCATGAACTTCTTCTTATGTCCCTCTACACAGACTGAAGAGCAAGGAGGTGCTGGCAGTAGTTCTGGTAGTGAGAAGGGCAGTGGTACAAGAATTACCAGATCCCAACGGGGCAGTGGTGGAGGAAACTCTAGTTCTGCAGAGGAGTCTACTACAGGTATTATTTTATTCTTGCTTAATTAGTTTATGAAGTTATCAGAATATGATTATTAATTTGAATTACTGTTTAAAAGTGGTTCTCAAAAAGCATCTCTTCCAACTGCAGCTTCCACCTCTGTGGTTAAACAAGAGGTAACAGTGAAGGTAGAGGAATCTGCCCGACCCACCACCACCATGGATGATGCTGTCCACCCACGCAAGAGGAAATTAAAGATGAAGGAACCAGAATGTGACCCACCAGCTGTTTCCCTGGTGGATCAGCCCATGACCAATTGCTATGAAACATTTCTTAATATCAGGAAGCAGGTTTGTGAATTTTGTTTCCTTTGCTACTTTGCAGAATTCAGAATAAGGAATAAAAGTACTATATTATGCATCATTTACTTAAATATTTACTTTCATCCATCAGATTGAGCGACGAAGAGAGAACCTTAGACCTGTTCAACCTAAGCCACCACAAGGGTTTAAAGACTACCTGATGAACCGGTGCTCATATGTATTGGCAGGTAATGCCACCTCTAGGCTCTCTGTTCCCATCATGTCTCCCCCTGCCTCCCTCAGTCAGCTCCTCAAGGAACTCTTTACTGATCAAGAAAAAGAGCGCTACAGACTTCGACTTCAGGTATGTCTTTTGTGAACCTTGCTGATTATTATTATTATTATTAATTATTATTATTATTATTATTAATTATTATTATTATTATTATTGTTGTTGTTGTTCAGTATATACTCATCCAGGCTGACATCCCTCTTACAGGGGCTAGCCAATATAAAGTTGCATTCCTGATCTCATTACATATAAACAAGGAAACATTCTCTTCTATCCTCATTCATTTTCTACAACTATATTAAGAATCCACCTTGGTCCATGCAGGCATTCTTGGTACACATCAAGGCCCAACAATAGAAATATTAGTTTACTATTCAAGGAAATATAGTAATGTGCATGTATCATTTCCTTTTCTTTTTTCCAGCACTTGATAGAAAAGGAGAAGTTAGTGTTGAGTGTTGAGCAAGAAATCCTGCGTGTGCATGGACGTGCAGCACGTGCACTGGCCAACCAAGCATTGCCCTTCTCTGTCTGCACCTTTCTTAAGGATGAAGAGGTCAGTTGATTGCTGTAAAGTTTAATTAATGGTCATGTCTTTATTTATTTGTCAGGGCAGTGTGATCATTGTGTTATGTTTTGTTGTCCTCTCAGGCCTTAATAACTTTATAATATCACTGAGCTCTTGTAGGGGAAGCCAAACAATTATATACTGTATTTATTACAAATGCACATATTTATTGAGTATATATATATATATATATATATATATATATATATATATATATATATATATATATATATATATATATATATATATATATATATATATATATATATATATATTATTTATTTATTTTTTATTTATTTTTTTTTTTTAGGTTTATAACATAATTTCACCTGAACAAGAAAAGGATGGCAATGCAAGGTCTCGATACAATGGACGATTATTCCTTTCCTGGCTACAAGATGTTGATGACAAGTGGGATAAAATTAAGGTATGAAATTGTTTTCTAGTATAAGATTAATTTTTCTCTTGTTGCATGCATTCTTTCTTATTCTTTCTTTCTATATAGAAGGGACACTGGCCAAAGGAAAAAAAAAAAAAGAGATGCCAGTCCCAGAATTGCGTCCAAAGTGGTAGTCAAAAATTGAAGGATAAGAAGTCATAGGAAGGTGGAAATATAGAAGCAGGGAGGGAGTTCCAGAGTTTACCAGAGAAAGGGATGAATGATTGAGAATACTGGTTAGCTCTTGCATTAGAGAGGTGGACAGAATAGGGGTGAGAGAAATAAGAAAGTCTTGTGCAGCAAGGCCACGGGAGTAGGGGAGGCATACAGTTAGCAAGGTCAGAAGAGCAGTTAGTATGAAAATAGCGGTAGAAGATAGCTAGAGATGCAACATTGCGGCGATGAGAGAGAGGTTGAAGACATTCAGTCAGAGGAGAGGACTGCTTACTGTTATATTCTATTCATTGTACAAGTCTAATAATTCTAGGCAGAACCCTGTTTTGTTAAACATATCTTCCCCTTTATGGACAACTCCCTCATAATCCTTGGAAGTGATCTTATGTCACTTTTCTCTCAATGTTTGCAAACAGACTATTAAACTACTTTCTGTCCTAAAACTATCTTGACACCCAACTTACTTTCAGTACCAGTTCTCCTTTATTGCTCATTTTTCACCCAGTTCATATGTAACTCCACACATTCTTCAGACATCTCTCTCTGTTGCATTTAGTATCTTCTCTCTTATCCCCACCATGTTTGTGGTGTGGTATCTCATGCCATACAGGAGCCTTAAACTTAAGAGACCCAGGTAACATATTGTAACTATTTATGGCAGTTTGCCGACATATTTCCTTGGTACTAGGCCTTGACTTGTAGCACTCATTATATTAGCCTCACTTGTGCATGTCTCAGACATTACAAGAATTCTGCACATACGGAAACTCAAAGCCGCAGGGGGGGGTAAGGGCAGAGGTACTTGATAAGAAAGCACATGTTTCTCCAGGCAAGCATAATTAAGAACATAAGAAATAAGGGAAGCTGCAATAAGCGACCAGGCTTACACGTGGCAGTCTCTGTATGAAATATACCTACCTATTTCCACCTATCCTAGTACTAACAACATGATTACTGAGTCTGTTCCATTAATCTACCACTCTATTTGAGAACCAATTTCTTCCTATCTCTTTCCTAAACCTAAATTTTTCAAGCTTGAATCCGTTATTTCTTGTTCTATTCTGGTTGCTGATCCTAAGAATTTTGCTTACATCTCCCTTGTTATAACCCTTATACCACTTAAAGACTTCTATCAGTTCCCCTCTTAACCTACGTCTCTCTCTAAAGAATGTAAATTTAACAGCTTCAATCTCGCCTCGTAAGGAATACTCCTCATCCCCTGTATCCTTTTGGTCATTCTCCTCTGTACTGATTCTAATAGACCTATATCTTTCCTGTAATGTGGGGACCAGAATTGCACAGCATAGTCTATACGAGGTCTAACCAGCGCCAAGTACAACTTTAATATTACTTCCGGCCTTTTACTTTTAACACTCCTAAAAATGAATCCTAATACCCTATTTGCACTGTTTCTGGCCTCTGTGCATTGTTTTCCTAGACTGAGTTCAGAGCTAACTATAACTCCTAAATCTTTCTTGTACACTGTACCTACCAGAGTCATTATTTAATGTGTACCTGCTGTGTGGGTTTCCTCTACCTATGCTAAGTATTTTGCATTTATTGATATTAAACTGCATTTGCCATCTGTCTGTCCATTCATTCATCCTATCTAAATCTGCCTGCAAGGCGATGGCATCCAATTCTGACCTAATTAATATACCTGTCTTTGTGTTAGCCACAAATTTACTAACATCACTACTAATTCCACTATTGAAGTCATTGATATATATTAAAAACAACAATGGCCCTAATACTGATCGCTGTGGCACCCAACTAATTACTTGACCCCACTCGGATTTAGTGCCATTTATTACAACTCTTTGTCGCTGGTCGCTTACCGATGACCTCATCCAGCCTAACACCCTCCTATCTATCCCGTGTGCCCTAACCTTTCTCAGGAGCCCTTGATGGGGTACCTTGTCAAATGCTTTACTAAAGTCTAGATATAAGATATCATAACCATCACCATTATCTACTGCCTCGTACACTTTACTGTAAAAACTTAACAAGTAGGTATAACATTGTGGTCAAGTAGGTATAACATTGTGGTTAAGACTAAGACAGGAATGGAGAGATAGTCTTTGTCTGTTCACTTTATAAGGAAGAATTCATAAACAACTTTGATAAGTCAAGCATAAGAATAGATGATGCTCAGCTATGTGGTCATGCAGTTTGAGTTTTAAAGTCTATTGAAAGTTGTGGTATCATTTTCATTCTTCCACTTACATATATACACACACACACACACCTGCCTACTAATATATTTAAACTTTTCAACAGGAATTCATGGTTCTGAGACACCACAATGAGGCTGAATCACTACATGCAGTCCAACGGATGGACTGGGAGTGGAAGTTGAAGGAGCTTGGTGACTGTGATGCAAACTCCCGGCCACATATTGATGATTTGCATGTGCCTATGGTTCATGTATCTGATGACTTCGACCTCCTTCCAGAATGAGTACCTTAGTATTTACTATATGGAATTGAAAGGATTTTACTTCATTGATTTGAATTTCAGACATATATTTTGTAGGCATTGATAAATCTGCCTAGAATATAATCGTCTTTGTACTCAGTGTACAGGGCATGTACAGGAATGGACCTTCACACAAAAGAAGGAATAGAGTTGAGAGAAACTCTGGCTGTGATATTTGTTTGCTGGTACTCCATTGTAGCCCTAAAATATAGAATTACACAGACCCAGATTCTAGTTCAAATTTTGCATAAGGTGCCCATTAAATCCCATATTTTAAATGCTTTATATATGAACTACAACTTATGACCTGATGATTGCATTAGTTGTTGCTCCTCCCAGTACCGTAGGATTAGGAATTTTGTGTCAAAATGTTAGGGTGAGGTCTGTATTTCTGTGATATACATTTGACTTTCATAGTATTTAGGGCATACAACATAATCATCAATGAATCATTATCTGGATCAACTGTTTTTGTGTCCAGGAACTGCATCCTTCTAGAACTTCAACCTAAGTAAATGATGAAGTGTTTCCAGAGATCTATTCTATATGTTGGACTTCCTTGTGAATGCATGTGTGCTGGCTGTTTTGTATCAACTAAATTATATTCCAGTCACATGAATGTTCATTGACACCACATTTTGCTTGATGTTCATGATTAATGTTTCACTACACTTCTTTAGTATGATTGAATCTATCTAATCCTTTAAATTGTTGCATACTCTTCAGGAATTTGATGTAAAAACTTGTCATAAGAATGGCATTGTCCAGTATCTGCATCGTTGTGTGAAGTGAGAAATATGAATGTCTGGATAAATTTAGTGTGGTAATTATCATCAGTCCATTAAATAAACTTGTCATATAATACTAAGTATACTGTAAGATTACTACTTGCTCAATCTAATGTAATTTTAATAAAACTTTTAAAAAAAGCAGGGACTTGGTTCTACAAGCCAATCTGAACATGTTGTAATGAGAATATTAATATGATGTATGTAGCAAGTGTTGGATGTCTTGGACAGTAAAGTGATAAATTCAGTCTAAGTCACAATAAAATACAATTTCATTATTTCTTCTTTGTTTCTTTGCATATTACTGGTTTGATATGCTTAACCTGCTTTGAAAAATGACCACCAGGATACCAAATTATAGCATAAAAGAAGGAACAATTTTTTTACATTAAAAAATATAAATAAATAAAAAATCTTCACATACACCAATGTTCAACGAGATAAAACTCGCAGCCAGTGTTGTGAAAATCAATCTGAAGTGAGGTAAGTTGATGTGGTCAGTTAGCCTGCGTTGAAAATCTTTGTACATTGTGAACCTTCAAATCTACATGAAAGATAATTAATGTATAATACATTTTACCTTATTCCTATTAAATAGGAGAAAAATTGAACGTAGTTCATTATTACTGAACAGTAATGTAGCCAGCCTAAATGCATTTTATGCTCGATCTCCTAACTTTCACTAAATCTTGTGATCACTTGAATTGTATAATCATTTCTGTGGTGCATAATACATTATAAGCCAAGACAAGCAAGAATAGATACACATAACTACAAAGTATGTTACATTGCAGGTAGCAAGTAAAAGGAAATGCAGGAAAAGCAAGCTCAATTGATTATCACTTAAATCAAGGTGTCCAAAATAAGCAAAAAAAGTTACCACTACAGTATTATTAAAGCAGTATAAGGCTTGATTTTCAACAGTCTGATAGCAGTATAAGGCTTGATTTTCAACAGTCTGATAACATCCAGTCATCATTTCAGCCTAGTATCCACACCACAAGATGACCACAATCGAAACAAATTTTAGTTAAAATATAGCAGTAAACATGAGTAAATTTTGCTAAGTTCATGAGACAATCCTTAAAAGTTTCTGATGCCAGAGCCATGGGGACCAACACACAAACAATTCTCTCCCCATTTGAGGAATAGAAAAATAAATAATGAACAGGTTACCTGCCCAGCATCATCCTTAGATGAGGGGAAAAAATTCATCCTTAGAAAATGAAGGAAAAAAATTCAGCCAAGTATCCTTATAAAATAACAGAAGAAAGAACAAAGAATATTAAGATGACATACAGCATGGAAGAGGCAACACAAACTCAAACATCATTCACACTCTTAGTCCCTATGGTCCCTGGTAGAAAGGGGTAGTCTCATGGCCCACCACACTGCACCCTAGGAGTCTAGGCACAGCACAGCTGGCCACCACACCAAGGCCCAACAGCATACACTACTTTAATCCTGGCCCTTCATAATGAGACTTCCCTACCCCACACCTCAAATCCTGAGACCACAGCAGATGCAGGATCCTTCCTACAGAGCGCCCTACACTCTTACTGGGTTCATATACCAATGGGTCTCACCAAATGCACCCACACTCCTTCCCAGGGGTTGACAAGACTGCACCATTTTCATACATTCACCAGTGTTGCTCTCCATTCACCTCTATCATGCACAGTTGTTGCCCTTGCTTGCTGCACAGTCATTCCTCTCTCTCTCTCATTCAGTGCTCTATTCATACAGTTATTCACTCAAGGTGTCTTCTTCCTCTTAACTGCACACATCTGACCACATTATTCTATTAACTAGTTTACTGTCCTCCATTCACTTCACATGCCAAAGGTATCTTAACACCCACTGGCCATCCAGCCAACTCTCAAAACACTTGTTTTTTATTCTTACATAATTTCTTATTATATCCCTGCATGTTACTCTACATATGGTTCTCAAACAGTTAAATGTAAAGAGAGGATTACATGAGGAAATAGTGGTGCCCACTGTGGTATATAGTGCATGTTTCAGTACCATACAGCACAGTGGACACCACTATTTCCTCATGTAACCCTCTCTATAAACTTATATCCAGTGTCCTTTGTTTAAAGTGTTATGACCACAAATCCTGCCCCTTGCACAGGTGCCTTTATCTCGAGCTTCCCTAAGTCACCACCTATGTAACTTAGTGTGGGGCTCAATCAGATGTCACAAGGTCCTTCTGCTCCCCTTCTCGGCCGTCACTATCGGGGTCGGCCTCCCTACACTGCCACTTCCTGTGCATTATAGTGTAGAGCTGAATTCACCTCCACAGGGTCCTTCTGGCCTCCTATGGTGAATTACACAAATGAGGTCACCAGCCTGTTTCACCTCCTACAGGCAAGGGAGCACCACAACTACCAGATCACTCCAACAGCCGGGAAAGAATCAATAACCACATTCTAGGAGGCACAGCTGTGATGAACACATATAAGGATTATAATATTCTATGAACTAACACCCTCACAAACAACAAATGAATCCACCCATGTTCATAGAATATTATCTGATGAACAATACTATATACAACTTCCCTGAAGACAAGCCCCTGCCACCCAAGAAACATCAAGACCCAGGGAAGAAGTATACTTTACTGCACAGCAGTGTTTCGGTAATCCTCTGGATTGAATCCTTAAAATAGCCCTGGAACCCAGCAACATTTAACAGTACAACAAATACATCACAGACACAGGAACAAACAGCCCAAAGACAAAAGAGTGAGTCTGCCGATCACTCTACAATAAACCCCACTCAACTAACAGCCAAGGAGTTAGTACACTATAGATCTCATAAATCAGGAGGCACAACAATCACAGGCAGGCTTCTGGAAACTCACTAATTCCCACCTTTTATCAGCAGGGGCATACTGCTTAAACTATCAAAATAATATGACATGAAACTAAAAGCCCTCTAAAATTAAATTAATGCTTAGCCTCCAAGCCTAACACTCTCTCAGCTCACATGTCCACCTCACTAGCTATCTGGGCACTGACGAGCATGAGAATTGAAGCCTGCTACTTGTCACAGGAAATGACTCGTGCAAAAGGGGAGGGGAAGGGATGGAGGGGTAACCCACACCTGCCCGCTCAATCGCCTTGAACTACTAGCTGGCATGATAGAAATGGTTGTCTTTCAAAAATAATTGTGATCAAACTACAGAGGCTGGATGCAATTAGATTACTATATGGGCAAGACAAACTCTTCGGCTAAATAATATGTGAGACTCAATTACAAAAGAACAATGAGAAATAAGGAAAATTAAATGAGGAAGAAGGGTGACTATGTGTTAGTGGATTCTATAGTAAACTTGGGGGTTGAGCGGCCAGGCATTCATCACATATCTGGCATCAGCATCATTTGTTCCTGTTAACTTTCCTCTCTCCCTCTTGCATCTTCTCTTCTCTACCCATCTCCTTCCTTCCTCCCACTTCTCTTCTTCTCTCTACTTAAGCAGCACATAATAAAAGAAACAGATTAATAATGAAAATGGCAATAGTGATAGCACTAGTAGTAGTATGCAGTCATTATTATAACAACAGTAATAATGATAATAATAATAATAATAATAATAATAATAATAATAATAATAATAATAATAATAATAATAATAATAATACCATCTTCATAATAATTTACTCTCCATACAAACCAAACTGAGATGCTGCATAAGGAAGGTGGTCCAGACAAGATGTCACGCCTTTTCACTGTCCCTTTTAGTCACCTTTAACAATACCAAAGAAATGCAGCAGCAGTATTTTCACCCAGTCAGGCCACAAGTACATCATTCTACCATGGAGGACAATAATCATCTATCTATGAGTATACATCAAGGCAATAGTCCTGGACTAGGATTGTAACAAGATGATCACATGCACACACACACACACACACAAGCATTCCCCCCAAGAATAAATCAAAATCATACCATAATCTTAAACAAGCTCAAATATTTACTTTATCCATATCAAGACATCTGTTTCTAAGAGCTCCCTCCAGAAGATAACCATGACAGGGTTTCATAAGAAAGAAGCTGACCACCTGGCAAAGGGACAGTTGGAAAACATACTGACCATAGCAAGCCAAGATAAAAGAAATTTATACCATGGTGCTCTGTGTTCAACAGTGGCTGAGCCCAGACACTTCAATGTCCCAAACCAAAGCTAGCAATTTTCATCAGCTGTCATCTCACATCACAATTAGCATCCAAACCATCCATTAGCATGAATCCATTATTCCATCACCCACAAGTCATGCCCACATAATCTAGAGATTTATATCAGCTGGGAACAATAAGGGAATATATACTTCCTCAAAGAGTCTCTGATAATACAAATCCACCATCCACATAGCTGAGTTCTCCCCATTACTGGACTTTACAGCTGAGTTGACTGGCTGCCAGTCACCATCCATCCATGAGAACCCATCCAAAATCAGTGCTGCACCTGTGAGTCTCCATCACTCACAGAGTATGAAAAATGGACAGGAGTAAGCTGGTTCTCAGCTCAGCACCACCTTTAAAGATAACTGCATACACCAAGGCTATCTTCCCAAAAAAGGGAGTAGCCAAGAAAAGGCATACAACTTTCACATTCACATTCATTCACCTCCCTTAGCTCCTTGCCCCCTAATGGAGAAGAGAATCACTTTATGGGGATCAGTTGCACAGCTTGGACAGTTTAGTCCAGAACAAGGCTCCTTCATGGCAAGTACTCTCCTTTACCACGCCTGATTGCCCCACATCTGTGTGAGGCTATCGTTATGTGACACCTCCCTCCGAGGTGGCGTTGGGTCTAAGAAACCCTTTAACAGAATATAGAAAAGATGGCATATGGTATGGTAGAGGACACCAACCCTCACTTCTGGAAAAGACCAGCCACCACCATTGCAAGCCATAAAGCAAACAAATTGATGAAAATTAATATTTTGCCTCAAAAGGAAATTTAATGTTTGATCAAACATCTTCAAGAGGAAGGAGGAAGTAGTTAGATCAAAGAAAGAATGACATGTTCAAAAGTATCAAAAGTAACTTCACTAGAAATCTGTTAAGAGTTTAGGCAACTGAGCTTTGCTGTGCATAAATATTCTACAACCTTACTGGCAAGTCAGATGCTGCCTGGTAGCTGATGTGTGTAGTTGTGTCACATAGTTGATGCATCATCAGTTTGTATTTGATGATTCAAGGACTGAACAGCATTAATCCATCAAATTTTGCCAAAAACTTTATGGTAATCAAGCTAAAACTATTTGTAAGATGAAGCAGATATTTAGCAACAATGCTAAGATGATAACCACAAATTAAGGAAGGTTTTACCCAGTTTAAAGATGGCCGAACTTTAGCTTGGTGACCAGTGTTGCTGTTAGCCATCAGCAGGCCTAAAATCCATGTCACTGAATCAAGTATGCAATTTAATAATTGAGGACAGCTAGTTGACTGAGAAATTATAAATGACACTTAGATTAGTAGTGGTTCTGCACCTGCCATTTGAAAGAATGGTTCGAGGTATGCACAGAGTAACTGAATTTATTCCCCATGCTGCTTTTGTGTAAGCAGCAACAGCTCAGCCTCCACATCACTCTGGATATAGTGGCATGCACAATCTTGATTCCTAAGGATTGTGAAATCTGTTTATGAGTTTTGAATGAAGTGATATAATTCAGACACCACTGTAGTGGAAATCTTCATCTCAATTGCAATCAAGGCAGGTGAGGAGCAAAATCAAAGTGATGCTGACTTTTTAATGGAGATGATGATGTGAATCACAAATACACAGTAGACAGTCATGAAGTTCTTCATCATCTTCATCCAGCACTAGACTGAGGGAGTCATAAAACTCACAGTTGCATCACATCAAATGTCCTGGCCATTCTTTACACCTGATCCTCAATTCCTCAATTTTCAGACATGGCACTTTGTGCTTTCTGGTTATTTCTGAAGCTGGAGATCCTGCTAAAATTGATTTGAGAGTGAAGAGGCATCATGAAGAATGACTGTACATTTGATAGGCTTCTCAAAATAAGGCTTCCAAAAAATTTCCCAACTGAACAACTGCTGGGCAAGCAGCTGACTTTACAGGAAGAGTTGGAATCCAATATGTACGTTTTTTTTTCCCTACTGTCAGATCAGATACATACTTTTGAATGTTACTTTTATATAATACAGCATATTCATACAAAAACATGTTTTGGGATTACAAACAACTAGTATAACAAAGGTTAGGACTAGGTTTATTTATAAGGAAGCTTTGACATACAATTATAAAGATATATTTGCTATATATATATATTTTTTTTATTTATATATGTATCTTTGCTGAAGCTTAACGTCTTGCATTGACCTGCTGGCTCCACTTCTGAAACAGTGAAACCTCTGACTGTGAAGTATATAAAAATCAATAGCAAAGATCCACACATACCAAACATTAGTTACTTGAAGGACCTGACTAAAATTACCAAAGCTATAAGGGGGTTTGACAGACTGACCTCCAAAATGTCTAATCCTTCAGTTACATGATGTGAGGGTGAAAAAAAAAACTGTGAAGGTAATTACAAACCAAAAGGCAATAATATAACTTTAGCTGATTCGGAAATGTGACAAAGATATTAAAACTTTGTCTATCATTTCTCATATTCACACCAAGCAAAATATAAAACATGCAAATAAGAGTAATACATATTAAGAAGGCACCATCCTTAACAATCATTCTCTAAGTTAAATCATTCATCTGAGGAAGAAAAGATTAAAGTAGCAGCTTAAGAGGCACTGACATTATCAACCTAAAGCTACTATGAACAGTTTAAGTAATGACACGAACCAATTTATTACAATACGCAAAGTGAAGACCGATGTATTCTTACTAGTAAAATGGACAGTGTTTCCCACTTTCATCAGTGTAAGATTGTGACAAAGAACCAGTGCTTGGAAAGACAAATGAGGTCAATGTTTTATCTCTAGATACATTTTGTGCTGAGTAATGATGCAGATAATTCACATAATTATCTCTGACTGATTAACCTTTTTATCAAGATGAAAGATGAACAAAGGTCAGGACAATGTAATACATCAAAGACCCAAACAACACTTTGCTGAACTGGAACTACATTAACCTATCTCAAGAGTTGAATTACGTAAATGTAGTAATCTTTCTGGATGTTTGTGAGCAATACTTTTTACACAAAATTTCTGCATTCTCATTTCCTATACATCATACCTTTAATCACTCCCACTCACCTCTCCACAGGATTCATGCAATGTGGACTTGATGTGTATTCAGTCACTGTAATCTGTCAAGATCCTGGATGTACAGTAAAAGCAAATTCCATAATTTGTGCTCTTTCTCATAAAAGGTGTGGTTCAGAACTAAAATATCAAAATTATTCTTTTATCTGGATTTAAATTTTGAAGATTCATATATATATATATATATATATATATATATATATATATATATATATATATATATATATATATATATATATATATATATATATACACAACAGAATTATTTGACTGAATGGCACAGAGGAGGGTTGATTCAGAAGCCAAAAATTTTGATAACCAAACTGTAGCCTTAATTTTCCACATACACCTCGATCACTGAATACTTAGTTTTCATTAGATACACCCACCCACCACAGGATAGTCATGACAAAACACTGTAACAAGTGTATGACTAGGAGAGAGTAGGATGGAAAGGGCTCTAGTGCACCAGGTTGACAGGTACCAAGTGTGTAGTGGACTGAAGAGTATCACTACAAGGCAAATCATCATCTTTCTAATGCTTGTGTAATTTAAATTTTGCCCATTTTTTGCCTTTTAAAATGCTGCATTATGTCATAAAAATTTGTTTATCAGTTACCTTTGGATATCTGGGATTCAGTTGAAGATGGTAGGTCCACTGTACATGTACGTACAGAATAAAATATTCAGGTTTGGGATATAAGACATGGGAAAAAAAAAAAAAAAAAAAAAAAAAAAAAAAAAAAAATTATATATATATATATATATATATATATATATATATATATATATATATATATATATATATATATATATATATATATATATATATATATATATATATATATATATAAAATAAAAAAATAAAATAAATAAATAAATAAATAAATAAAATAAAATAATAATAATAATAATAATAATAATAATAATAATAATAATAATAATAATAATAATAATAAATTAAATAAACAAATCTGTCAGAATTACAGCATACCAGTCTTATTCACATAATGAGTATACTGACTTTTCAAAAACCTGATGCCTGTCAGGTTTTTGTTACTGATAACTTGGATGAATGAGTTAAACATTAGTGACAATAACAAGAATCCCATGGCACTTATAGTATGGCAGGAAAGTGTTAATTACTGATCATCAGGAATATGATCTGTAGTTAAAGGTAGGGCTGGGGTTGACAGAATGTGACAGTACAGTAAATAAGACAACTTGAAGTCTGTTGGGCAAGAAAATTACTTACTATATAAGATACCACTTAATAAAAGCTCTTCTCTAATGAGACTGCAGAGATCTATTATGTTGTCAAAATAATGAAAGCAATGGAACAAAATCTAAGGAACAAATGAAGTTTATATAGTTTGGTGGTCAAGATCTACTTCCTGGTTTCTTGCTCATGTTGATGAGTGCCACTCACTTAATGAAATATATAAAAATATTCAAAAAGGCTGATATGAAAATGAGCCACATGCCTATTATTTGCATTATGATAAAGCATAAAAAGAAAGAAGGATCCTCAAAACTGAAGGAGCAGAAATATGGAAAAGCTGATTCATTAGATATTAAACCAGTATTGGTCCTGTAATGCTCTGAATGTTTGTGTGTTGTTACAGTGATTTTCAGCCAACACTGCTAACTGACCTGCAATACTGTCAATAATCATTCCATCATATTGGTTTTAGTGAACACTTGCCTTACAATAGAAAATTGCCTCATATGAAAAATTCTACTTTCACAATCTAATATTGTTGTCTTCTACAATTGTTTCCTTGTAAAAACTAATGTGACTGCTTCAGAGCACTAACTGAGTAACAAACAGTTTGTTAAATAAATATTAGATGAGTTGCCTTTCCACCCAAACTTATCATGTGCACATTGCTCTTTAGACATGATTATGATCTGAAATATCATGGGTACAACCACATCCATCACAAATGTCTGAACTGTTTTTATCATCAGAAATTTATAAAGAGTATTTATTAGTCATTACCTATAGTAAAATGCACTTCTGTATGCACCAGTTAGCTCAGTTCTTCTGAAATGCACATATAGCTTCCATTAAGTTTTACCCGTGGATCTAAGTAAATATTCCTTTCTCTCATGGTTGGGTGTTGGTGACTTGGAAGACCCAAGGCCATACTAAGCACATAAGCACATGGGGAACAATGACAAATAACTATGCTGCTGGATTCTGACATTCGACTTCCCAAAGAAAGCAACCAATTTTTTTTTTTTAAGTGAGGAACAATCATCAGATGTCATGTGAGACTATTTTCAGCAATATGACAATACTCCTGTGGTTCCTCCATAACACGATTTTCAGAACTCTTTTCATTTGCATTTAGTGACTACAGAGAGAGAGAGAGAGAGAGAGAGAGAGAGAGAGAGAGAGAGAGAGAGAGAGAGAGAGAGAGAGAGAGAGAGAGAGAGAGAGAGAGAGAGAGAGAGAGAGAGAGAGAGAGAGAGAGAGAGAGAGAGAGAGAGAGAGAGAGAGAGAGAGAGAGAGAGAGAGAAACAAGTGCAAAGTGCAAGAACAATCAGATTTGCACACAAAATTTTTGAGTTCTTTTTTACTGGTTGTTTACAACAGCAGACTTTGGAGTGACTGTAATCATGTTAGTGATGAAATGCGACTACAACTTTCAGATGAAAAAAATCCCATAACTATCTTTTTATATCTAGGACATTCTAAATACTGTTGTGGTATGCAAACACTAAAGTGAATACAAAAGAACCCCAGGTTTGATCAAATTAATATCCATGCATGTAACTCTGTCCTTATTCCCCAGAAAATCACACAAGAGATTAATATGAAAATGTTTAACTTGACCTCATTATTAAAAAGTTACACTGTCCATAGGAATTTAATATTCTGTAGTAATCTACAATGAAATGGTTCTGTTGGAAAGAAGAAAATAAAGGTAAATGTTACTTATAAAATGTTTGCACTTACATTCCTTCAGGTTGAGCAACCATACCTGAACCTCACAAACACACCATAACCTATGCTGTAGTTGTGTCCCTAAACTTGAAAAATATAGTGTGAACTGTACACCTATGCTTAATATTTGGTCAAACATTACTGACTGAATTTCTGCAATACAGAGCCTCAACCTTGAAAGTGAATAAATAAAATCAATAAGAATATACCACAGAGATGAAGTTGGTTTATTAAGTTATCACAGTGCATTATGGAGGGTTGAACCACGATTGCCAGCTCAGTACTGACCATAAACATGTTTCATCAATCATTAATTTTTAACAATAATGATAATAAAAGTCGACACAGTGTACAGAAGTAAAAGAACTGGATAAGGAACCTACAATAACACATATGCTGGGGACCATCGTTGCAAAGACCTGAAAGTAGTATGTACACTATCTCAATGAAGTAATGACTCAATGTGAGTGAATTACATCCCCACCTACAGCACACTACTCAAGTTGTTCATACTTGTATTAAAATGATGGTAACACAATGTAATTACACAAATGTGAAGACTGGTGTTTAAGATAGTTGCATTGATAAAACATTCATACCAAATTTTTTTGACCTGCATAATTCCCACTTACATTAACTTTTACTATTAATGTATGTGGTCATTTACAAAATCAGATATTTATTGGTATGTATGTAGGTTATGTTAATTTTTATTAGAACTTATTTATTCAAAACTTACCTGACATGATGCTTACAGGAGCAGTTCACTTCACTTTTAACTGAATGAATGATCATGCTTGTTCTTAACTTACCAAAAATACAAATTAGATTTATGAGTGAATGTTAATAATATTTTCCTTTACATCACCTTCTGTATAAGGCTGGCAACCCTAAAAAAAATAATAAATAAATAAATAATAATAAAAAAAAAAAAAAAAAGAGAATATAATATGAGTTCCTTGATATACTTGAAATCTCAATGCACTTCCTACAAGTAAAATTCTTACCATACCAAAAATCAAACTCTATCCAACATTACACACTATCCCAAAGTTCACATAATAGTCATGTTGAAATTAATACCAATATAAAAAAAATGACAGCTGTTCTGACCTCAGCACCATGAAAAGAACGGACTCTTCTCTTGGAATGACTGTGTAAAAGTGTCACTGAAGGACCTGAAGCGAGCTGTGGTGCCCACTCGACCTTTAGACCTGCAAACAAAACGTGGAATACACAATGCATGCTCACTGGGAGTACAGAATACAACCTTATACAATAAAGCTTCGGGTGGCTTGACTGAGAAGCAAGTTCCTTTCTTGAAACATTAATCAATATTCTTGTAATATCAAAAGATGATTATCAAATGTTCCTTAGTTAATGTCCTTGCTGCGCATCTGCATGGGCAGCCATTTCCTCCCACCTTTCAACGATGACTGCAGGCATCTGGACCAGCTGCACAGGGCTCTTGCCATCCCGCAGGGCCTGGGTCAAATTTAGGACCTGTCCTCGCATGACTGACATCTGACGTTCAAAGATGTGACGATCAAACCCCTTGTCAGTCTGTATGATGAAGAAAAAGTAATTTGTTAACATAATCCTCATCTAATTTTCAGGTATAAAAGTCAACATTAACAAAATTTACATATGCACACAGAAGTCTGACCTGGAACAAATTATACATGTCATCACAGAGTTCTTGGACAAAGTTCATATCAGACAAGGGAGGCAGCACCAGTTCCCTTGTCTCTGTGCTAAAGGGAATCTTGGCCCAAGGAAGCCAAGCCCAGTGGTAAGGGTAGGCACGCCATGAGTCTGGGTGTTTGAAGGGAAAGGCCAAACCATTGTCTATAGCTGCCACTCTCACCTCAGGAGGCTTTACCATTGACCAATCCTGCAGAAACAAACCAAAGAGGAATGTATGAAAAGAATTCTGAGCTACACTAGTCTGGTGCAATTCTATTTCATAACATTTATTTCATAAACTACTTTTTATATGCTACCATCATCATCATCATGGTCCAAGCCTGATTTCTGATGATAGGTATCTTCAGGAAATTAAAAGAGGTAATCTAGAAAACTGAAAGAGTGCCAAATAACTGGAAGATAAAATAATGCTAACTTTATACAAGATGAAATAGTGAATATCACTGAATTAGTATAAAATATAACTGCAGCTGATAAGATATGGGAAATCACAGAAAATTGATGATGACCAAAAAGGAAAACAGAGGTTGCACACACTTTCTTTTCTTCTCTAATGTATAAAGTAGCCTGCTGTGTAAAGAAAAACAAAACTGGTGTCATAATGCACTATGAGGGGGAAAAACTAATATCTTTAAATAAGCTCTAATTGGGTCACTTTCTCAATCTGGTTTCCCATCAACTGCAAGGCTAGCCATAGCATCAGACTTGCCAAATTTCCTGCTGTAAGACATGGATTATCCTGTGCCTAGATTGGTTCAGTACACAGTACCTAAATAGTTAGTAATGGGAAATTTTTTGCCCAAAGGAGCAGCTTGGACACCAGTGAAACTAAGCCATCTACAGTGTTTTTGTTGGCAGATCAGTTAGAAGACTGCCTATTGACAGAACAGTTTGGTTTGCTTCTCAACTGAGAATAAAGCCAGTCTTGGCTGAGCTTGAAAACAACATGGTTTGTAAAATCCAATTCAAAAGCAATATTCCAATCAAATAACCATAAATTTCATGTGGGAAAGAATGGAAAGGTTCATCATTTGCCAGACCAATGCCGACACAAGCCAGCAAGGTTGTGTACAGAATAGCCTAGCAGTTGTGTGTGGACATGGCAATTACCACATGGAGTCGAGAGCTACAAAAAGGATCAGTCAACTATGAAGGTGGACTCATCACAGAACAGGACAGATTCTGTGAAACACAGAATGAATCTAGCCGTGATGACAGTCAGCATAAGTATGTTGTGTAAAAACCCACATGTGAATTTTCAAAACACTGCTGTTCATGGTGCCATGCCAAATAGAGCCACAGTGGACAAACAATGCATATCAAACATGATTTTAACATCCATTTGAAGGCCACCAGTTACAAACTGATTTACATCATGAGAGATACTGGGAGAGGAAATATCAAACAAATATGATATAGGGTACCATATGACAAAATTTTAAAAGCTAACTAGCACTCAATACTAAGGCCTCACCTCCCCTTCCCCTTCTTCAGCTAGCTCTGGCTTCTCATACTTAATTAACCAATTGTCATTCCCACGGTCAGTGTTCCTAATGATGTAGTCCAGAATGACCAGCCGTTCAAACTGAAGCTGAAACTGCTTGCTGGTGGTTTCACCCAGTGGCTCAGCCTCAAAGCGCCGCAGCCAGTAGTCTGCATCCTTGTAGCCCTGAAATGGTGGTGAAAATACTCAGCACAAGTATTATAAAGCTTTATTGTGATTGATTCAAGTCCAAGCTGTATATTGAATTATAAACAAGTTGTCATTGTTATTTTCATGTTGGTGAGGCATAGTTGTTATTTGTAACAGTTAGCCATCTATATACTAAGCTGACTTCCCCACAGATCAGGGTAGATGAGAAATAACATCCTTCCCCCATACATAAATATATCTGAAGACTAAATTAAAAATCTATGTTATCAGCTGGACTGCTTATGGAGGAAAAAAACCGATCCAGAGTGACCACTTTTGCATGATGACCAGTTGCACATACATACCAGTTACATTTATGCATTCACAACTGTCCACATTATATCATATATACTGTTCTAACATGCAACCATTCTTCCTTGTTCCACAGGCATTCCTCCTTCATTTAACACTCTTCACACAGTTTAATTTTCTATTATAATAACTGTTGGCAATTAAATAAAAAATAAATAAATGAAAAAAAAATCAAATAATAACATTCAACAAGTATGAAAATGCTTTGGATTTTAAGATAGTATGCATGTGCAGCATTCAACCAAACTTGCCTCCCATTCCTGGCTTCTGCCACCCATAATACAGACAGTGTGTGAGCCAACAAGCCCAATATTGTTTTTGCATTAATGGAGATTTAAAACTGAGCAAAAAACATCACCTGCAACTGCCTCACAATGAATATTCATGCCTTTTTCTTTACGGTGATTTAATTAAGTGTTTAAGAAGAGTATCTTGTACATTAAATCAATTAAAAATAGTATAGAAAAATTTTTTTCCAAGCAGCACATTAACTACTTGCTCACCTCAACAAATACTTGAAAGGATCCAACTTTTGGAGGAAGTCCAATTCTGTGGAAGTGGCGACCTACTTTGGGGAACCTTTCAGATACCATCTTCTTAGCTCTGGACTTCTCTCTGTCTATTCTTGTATAATTGAAAGTTTCACTTGCTAATTTGACTACCTGCAATAATAAAAAGTATTTTTATAAAATGCAAAGAAAATTATAAATAAAATATATTACTTGAAGGTTTGTTATATTTACTTATTCATCTCTATACCAAACAGGCATCCTCAAAGACAATGTAGCCAAGACAAGGCATTCACGCACACAAACACGAATAAATAAAAATCCATCTTAACCCTTAGGCCTCTGAACAGATGAAGAGCTGATTCTTAGACCCAATTGTACAAGGGAAGAACCCCAGAACTGGTTTACCACTGCTGCAACATAATAAACCCTTTTCTGCATCTGATGTACCAACTGCCAATCAGAACATACAAAGGTGAATTGCCACAGATGCCCCTCAAGGTTACAGCTACACTTCATATGCTCTATTCACAAACACAAAAGCACAATTCTTTACTTTAACAACACTCCTCTTAGACCTGATGATCTCTTCCCTGTCCATCTATCTCATTTATGATTTTTCCCTCAGCCTTACAACTTTCAAATCCAATCAAATAATCTCCACTAATATCTCTTCTTCCACGTTCTCTTCATGCCTAGGTAACTGTAACACTCCCTGCCCTGCTTGATCACACAACTCTCTTCCAATGTCAGTTCTCTCTCAAACTTCCTTTTTTTTTTTTCATTCAATCCACACATTTATCTCAACATTTTTCTCTCCTTCCTCCCATACTTTGTTTCAGTTCCATTGAGCCCATTCAGTACCACTTCACCCTTCCCTTCATACAACCTTCTCTTTGTATCAATTTTGAACAATCTAATACTAAACTGTTCATTCTTGCCAGCTCCATTCTAAATATTTCCTCTACACATATCCCTCCAGCCATGGCAATATGTAGTCCTATATATCTGAACCAGTCTGCCTCTTAAATTAACTTACTATACAAAACTAAACTCATCCTCCTCTCATCTAGAATTCTTGTTTATTTCACTATCTCATTTTTAATGTCATTCCCTCTAAGATTAATACAAATAGTACACTTCCATTTTATCCCAGAAAATCATGTTCACAGGAAATTAGAAAATAACTAAATAAGTATATATATAATGAGCAGCTAAAAAAAAAAAAAAAAAAAAAAAAAACTCACTGGAGATCATTAGAAACTTGTGATTAATACTTCATGGAAAGTGTTATAGAACATGTACAGCTTAATGATTAGTTCTGTTCAACAAATAATATCTAGACATTTTTTTTCTAAACTTTCAAATTTGTAAGGAGAAACCTAGTTAAAATATATAAAAACATCAATTCCACCATACCCTAGTTTTAGGAACAACATTGAGCTGCAGCTTTTGATCAACCAAGGATGCTCCTGCCTCTGACAGGTAACCCTGGTTGGGTACAAGGCAGGAACGACCAAAGCAGCAGGGACAGCAAACCTTGTGGAGCCACTTGGTCCACTTGGGGTTAAGACGTCCATATGGCTCCTCATCCTTTGGCTTATAAACAGCAATGACTTTCTGCAAAACGGATAAAGATTATAAAGAAAACATATCGCTATTTGCTGAACATTACAGCCTCACATCATGCTAGATCTTGTGTGTGTGTGTGTGTGTGTGTGTGTGTGTGTGTGTGTGTGTGTGTGTGTGTGTGTGTGTGTGTGTGTGTGTGTGTGTGTGTGTGTGTGTGTACATATACATACATTATATATATATATATATATATATATATATATATATATATATATATATATATATATATATATATATATATATATATATATATATATATATATATATATATATATATATATATATATATATATATATATATATATATATAGTGATATTACCCACACACAGATAAACTGAACTAACACAAGTTAGATGCATGAATTTACACAACAAAAAATTTCTTTCATGGTATGCTATATCTTTAATGCAGACATGAGATTTTATAAGACAGCCCATAAAATATTAAAAGCATTATCTAACACCTGGAGAGTTTACACTTGCATGGGGTTGCACATCCCCCAAACCACCTTCCTGTCACTTTTAATGCCAGACAAAACCAAACCAGAAAACAATATTCCATATTAAAATGCTTGCATTGGTTCTTTCTGCAGTTCAACTTCCATTCAAACTATGTAATATTATCTATATTGTACAAACTGAGCTATAACACTAATGGAGCAATTCTTCACATGTTTATATTAACTTAGCTCAGGGTAGATTACATTCAGCCAGCTGTTCCAATAAGAAGCCAATACTAAATCTGCATCATAACACAGTATCTATCAGCTTGTACATCCCTTATGGGGATGGCAATGAGTGAGGATTCTCCAATTACTCATGTCCTTATACGCTGTCATACTCTCACTTTCTTCTCATCCTTTTCCATCACATACCTCCCTGCTACAGGTTGTCCTCATGTACACAACGAGTCTTTCAATGTTATACATTGTCATACATTTACCTGTATATTTGAATTATATTTTCCTCAATAAAGTCACAACTTACCCCACTGCTGTTTTTTACAAAGTAGCTTCCACTGGATCCTTGGTATATCCTCTCTGGGTAAATCCCAGTCTCTATGGACGTCTCTGCTTGCCTTACTAAGTCTGTGAAGTGAGGGTCATCTGAGGAAAGAAAAGGAAAGAAGACTCTATAATACACAAAACTGGCCTTATACCAATAAAAAATTAAACAAAAATGTTATTTCTCTCATTCATAATCTAATCCTTAGGCAGCTGGCTGCTACATCAAATCCTTTGATACATGTATTATCAATGATGCTTTTGTGCACAACCAGCCTTCCCACATGCATGGCCAGTTAAGGTTTGCCCTCTCCCTCTCCTTCAGACACTGGATGGATCCCTAAATAAGGGTGTGTGTGTGTGTGTGTGTGTGTGTGTGTGTGTGTGTGTGTGTGTGTTCAGTCATGGTCAATAACTGAGTAGCCTACCACACTTGCTCACTGTCTAGGTACCAATGGCTTAAGTATTTCTCCTTCTGATATATAAATCTATCAACTGTTAGATTTTGTAGTGAGATTGCCAGGGGATCTGAGGACTTAAGATAACAAATGAGGAATAACCCAGTCAGCATTCAACAACACAAACAAAACTCAGTGAAAGTAAATACAGAAGGTTATTCTTGTCACAGCAAGCGTCCTACACAGGATCTTGGCATAGCATATAGACATCAACACTGATAATACTAAATATGGCTTACTTTTAAATCTGCCAAATAGCCTGATGAAGCACCTAATGTGATGCACTTTTTTTTAAGAAAATTGTATCTTTACTTTGTTTTAAATACACCTAATGAATATGTATAATTACAGCAAGTTAAACTATAAAACACTACTTTAGGCAGCTTACACCAACTCCCACTGGTGACTTCATGATGCATGAACTGAGGCTGTATGAAGTACTGAACCTCCTGCCTCATAAAATGACTCAAGTTCACTAAGAGCCCTCTCTATAACAACCACCAGATTCTTCCTTATACAAAATATGGTTGTCTACAATATCCACACTTTGAGACGGTTATTATAAGCATGGCATAAAATGGTGCTCCACCACTCTTGAAATCTTAGGAGCAGACCAAGTGAGTCCAAAAATAACATTTTACAAGTTATCAAGGACTTTATACCAGTATGTTTTTTTTTTTTTTTCTATTCTGAAGAAATGCATAAATTGTCTATCATAATGTAGCACACAGTCTCTGTTGAGAAAAGCAAGATAGTTGCCAGAGAAAGATCTACATAATAAAATTTTTCAGACTCACCACCCAACAAATATTCTGCTTTTGTTGTATAACCCACTTCCTGAACTTTCCCAACAGGAAAAAAGTTGTCAACAACCCATTATGGTATAGATTCATAAGAGTGAAAGCCTGAAAGAATTAAATGCAGTTTTATTGTCGTAAGTTATGTACTATGAAACTCTTATTCATTAGCTGAAGAGTGAAGCAATGAGTGTTTACTACGTGATGCTACTCTGATATTGTGGATTCATGCTGCAAACTGATATCAAAACCCTATGTAATGATGTAGCTTCATTCATGCAATCATATGGAAGATGGTAACGAACCATAGATAGCTTTTTATTAAGTGCTCTTCAATAACTGTTGCCGTCAGCTAAGGGTTGACTTCTGAGGAACCCATTTCCTGTGCAGTAGAATCACTGGGTCTGATGATGATAATGTTATGGAGGGTGATGCTGCTAGGTGGGACGCCACTGTGAGGCATGGGGTTATGCCTGTTGGCCCTTACTTCCCCAGACACGTGCAGAGAGCCAGAGTATGGGAACACAATAGACCATGTTTCATGGGCAAAAGACAGAGGCGGAAGGTGATTGTGAGCATCAGTTGATGATGAGGCTTAGAAGAGAGAGGACACTGTGGAGTTGGCAGCCAGACATAGAGGAAAGCAGAAATGGAGCAGAGCAATGGAGACAGCAGCAGCAGCAATGTGACAAGTCTGGTGCCCATGGGTCTTGAGACGACAGCTGTGGATGCCCTGGCGAGCAGACCTGAGGCGAGAGTGGATGCACACGTGGTGACCAGAGTTTGGTACCTAGATGTGTGGCAGCCTGCACAAGGTGCTGTGCAGGCCAGAGGGAGTGCCAGCCTGGAGGAAGACCACAGAGGGTAGACATCATAGCTGGCTGGGGAACAGAGGCTGATGGAGCCTCTGTGAGGTGTCTGTTGTGGTACCTGAGGGCCAACCTGTGAAAGGACTGAGTAAGGAAGACGTCCTGTGGCTGTGAGAATTACTGACTGCTGGTAAGTGCAGTTGAGAGACTTTGCTGTGTTCAGCCACACCTCCAGTGTTACATTTGGACAGGAATTTTGTGCTTCCGTGCCTGTGTTTGCTTCTTGCGTGTTGGGGTGCCAAGTTCTTGTTTTCCTGGGCAGCTGTACTGAGGTTTATGGTGTCCGCATCTATCCTTTAGTGTTCTGTGTCTATATCCAAGTGACTCTATGCTCTGTTTGTGAGTGGACACCCACAGTGAATCTGGCTGGCATGTGTGTGGACGGAGTGTGCCACACTTAAGACTCTATGCTCTGTCTGGTGTGAGTATTTGTGCCTATAGTGTCCTGCAAGATGCAAGATAACTGTGCCTGTCCTCTTGTGAGGAAACATATGCCTGTGTTGTGCATATAGTCTTTGCATGTCCTTGCCTCACACTCCACTACTATGCTGATCCCTGTGAGTTGCTTCCACCTGCATCGTGGCGCCTGGTGACAGACTGAGCGCTTTTCTGACTTCTCTGTGAGAGTTGCCGCCTGCCCAGGTATGAGAGTTACTAGTGGTTGGTCGGCACCAGTGTAAGTGGTGGGTGCCGCAACAATAACAATTAAGTAAACCATCACAGTAAAATGTCAGCACTCACAATAAGAGAAGGACATAATACTTTGCCAATGGGTATCCTTTTTTCTGGACAATTTTGAGACGTGAAAAATAAATAAATCTCATCCCCATATGAATCCTGTATAAATGACAAATGAAATCAGTACTAGCAATTATAGCATATCCAGAGTCTTCCTTTATGACAATGTGACCACTAGCCTAATGAAACACGAAGTTGTGGTAATAATGAAATATTCCATGCATTTCAAAATTACAAATGTAAATCATCTTTCATACTCTCGGTTCTTCGAGTAGTAACAAGAAGTTGTATACTCTTCATTTGTTTCTTGCTATTCACTGGACAACTGTCATTCCCCATAAAGTGTACTGCCCCCCAATAAACACATGTACAAGTGGCCACATCAAGTATTGTCCACAAAAACACTCCACTCAAAGCACAGTTAAGACATTTGAGGGATTATTGCATCGCTTCAAGCCCTGATTATTACAGATCCATGTGCATCTACAGATTTCATCCCTTCCTTTTCTTATACTATAGCAAACTAATTTTACCTTTAATAAGGCAACTAGTATAATGCCAATAGATCAGCCTTATCAGAAACTTGAGTTGCTGCTGGAAATTCACTTGCATGGGTCCCATGGGTGGGTGGAATGACAAAGCAGAGTGGAAGGGGTGACAAGGGCAAGGAGAGGAAGAATTGAGTAACAAAGGGGGGTCGTCAAGGAGACAGAAGGGGTGACAAAGGGGCAGATACTTTCCACATTAAGGGGATGGACAGAAGGGGTGACAAATGGCAGGTGGCACCAATATGACGGACATGGATGGCTGGGTGGCTGCAGGGGTGACAGGTGGCGGGGAAGGGGTGAAGGGGTGGAGAGTAGCAGCACCTGGCCAGTGGTTGAAGTCGTCCACTTCGTGTCTGGCTCCGAGTAGCGGCTGGCTCTCCCTGTTGCTCCTGGGAGACCCCATGCCTGTGTGGTTGGTGGGACCGAAGGTGACGTCAGGCAAGAGCGCCGTGGCAGAGTCCTCCGAAGCCTCTGATGCTGTAGACAAGGAGCGTATTCTCTCGTCCACCACACCAGCAGCAGCAGCCGCGGCCGCCACAGGACTTATTTCCTCCGCGTCTGACGTCATTTAGTGCATAGGTTCCCTAAATTGTATCCACTACACCCACTCAATGCTCCATGGACATTACAGACATCATTTTTCAGGGGTTAGTAGGGCGATTCTACACCAAAACACTGCAGCAAGACCCGCCATGACACTTTGCGAATGACGTCACGAAACAGATGACGGCCAGGGACAGCCTGATGCGCTCCACCAGTGTATGACAAATTACGGGTGAATGAACCGTGAATACTACGAATAATGCAATATATTGACAATTACTCTTTACACTTAATTTTGCCGCTGAGGCCCAGGACATCGCCTGCACAGATAATATGTGTCAGAAAGGTTCTAATAGTCTTTTAAAAAACTGACGTGCTGAGCCGGCATACACACACACACACACACACACTGTAGGACGAGCTCGTGACCAGATATGAGTCACGGGTTTGTGGTCAGAGCGGCGGTCACATCATACCACTATCATTAATGACACTGAAGAGCTTAGAAAAACATGGTACATATGGGGGCAAGACATGTCCACTCAAGGTAACCGCAATACTCAAGGCAGATACCATAAGGAGATACCTGCTGCTAAAATATTGAATACGGTCATATGACCATATCAAAATGGAAGCAGATCGGCAGAATAACATTATAAATCATGCATCACGCCCGCTCCCTCCACCTCCAGCACGTCACGCCTCGTACACCGTGGTGGCAGCGATAAGAGCAAACTGAGATAATTGATATGGTTGTTAGCCCATTTCCCCTGACGTCCATCACACCATGTAATATGTAGCGCGGAAACTATTTCTCATATTATTGCTATATACCGCAGTTTATTCATCTGTACAATGATTGCAATAACAGGAGGCTCATTTATTACATTGACGTACGTAGTTGTTGGTGTGTATAGAGTAGCTACGTTCACTCAAGTTTCCTGTCTGTAATGTGTAGGGTTACCGGTGAACTAGGGGCGCCTCTACTGCAAGCCGGATATGATGTGGCAGACTGTAGATATTGGACAGATATTATTTTAGCTCCAGAAAAATATATATCTCGTAATTAACGTTCTGTACAGTCGTGGTACGAACCGACCGCGGGTTTAGTATAATTTACATAAAAACACTTAATGACGCCTTTCACAGCGTTAAGCTAACCATAACAGCTTTCACTGTATACTTATATAAACTCCTGCTCATGAGTCTGAGATAACTAGAAGGATGGAAGGAGTGGCTGTCAAGGGCGTGTGCCATTTCACCTATAACCTTCATCCTGCTCTCCCATATGTTTGCTCGTGATAAACACATGGCTGACTGTCAGGTACACTCTACACCTTGCTATAAAAAAAAAGAAAATAATAATAACAACACGGTGGGGATATGTAAATGAATATGTGAATTCATTATGATACTGGAGATGAGCAACATAGGCGAGTAAGGACCAAGGCGCCGTCACGTGAGCAAGGAAGCCCCTCAAGGCCTCCTGTCTGACGCACGGGTTATATTGATACAGCTTCCCTGCACGCCATGCATATCACTGGCAACATTCGATGGGTTACGTGCATGACATTTTTTTCCTCCCTTATTTGTAATGCGTTTTGAGAGAGAGAGAGAGAGAGAGAGAGAGAGAGAGAGAGAGAGAGAGAGAGTATTACGTGCATTTCATCCACCATTAAATCATGTAGCTATCGGTGTTATGATATGCTATTATACGGAGCACTATACTACGCTCTGCATCATACATACAGTGCCATATTGCTTCAGACACACATTCATTTCACTGATCATTAAAAGTGCAATAACAATGTGTCAAGTAATTTCCGAAGCTCAATCCATTGTCGCCTCACCAGCTGACGTCAGCATTCCTTCCTTGAGAGCCGCGCCTCGACTTCACTACAGACGTAAATGGAGAGGCGCCTCGCGTGACGTGCCAGCTTTGTACAACACGAGTACGTATTTATCACACTCCTACTCCACGCTCTCAGCTGACCTCCATTGCAAACTTTTCCTGTTGATTGTGTCTCTCATGATAAACCAGACTTTGTATTCAGCCGACAAACAATATGTAGCTGTGGTTAGAGTTGGATGAGCCCAAATACGAGTAAAGACGGGTTTAAATTGAAATTTCGTGTTTTGAATGGTGTCTGATAAGTCCTCGTGAATATGAAAGTACGCTTTTTTTCTCTCTCTCTCTTTCTCTCTCTCTCTCTCCATTGTGATACTGGTTACGAGCAGCTGACGCTTCTGAGTCGCCAGCATTGTCATGTGAACACCCTTATCTTTGTTTTCCCTGAGAGATAACACCTTCATAATATAGAACACTCCTTTCTGACACCATTATCTGTTTTCGCAATGACTTACGTAAGCGAAAAAAATAAACACACAAAGAAGTTGTAAAGATTTTTGAGTCGCTTGTTTAATTTGCTTATATTTCATTCAATTATATTACTTTCGAAATATATTAACTACTAATATACGTGACAGCGATGAGCGGAACTACAACTGATGAAGGGGTAAGGCCATGGAGGCGTGGGGGCCGTGAAGGAGTGAGGGTCTTTGAAGAGCGAGGATCTTTGATGAGTGAGGGTCTTTGAGGAGCGAAAGTCATGGAGGGATGAGGATCGTGAAGGGATGAGGGTCTTTGAGGAGTGAGGGTCGTGAAGGAGTGAGGGTCGAGGAATGAGGGTCGTTGAGTGAGGGTTGTGGAGGAGTGAGCGGTCGTGGAGGAGTAATGGTGGTCGAGTAATGGTCGTGGAGGGAATGGTGGTAGTGACAGTGGTGGTGATACATAAAGGACCTTGAAGGAAGATTAACAAAGAGCGCGCTGTTCAGTAAGCTCACTGGATCAGCTTGTACTTTACGATGGATTCTTGCTTAGTCCAGAGTGTAATAAGCGAAGTGTTTGGGGGAACCGTAAGAATACACAATTATTCTACACACATTATGTACACACTTTTTATGATACTGCGTTATTAACAGGTTTCTAGTACAGATGACAAGCAGACCTACGCCTATGTAATGTAAAATAAATAGATGAATAGATAAATTAATAAATAACATAGTGGGTTACCTGATCTTACTGCTGCCTCAACTGCATGTATCTTGTAGCTAATCTCTGTAGCTTTATGTGTTCTCTGTCTATTGAAATACTGATCTTAACAACACTGACTGCCTAATGGTCGTTATTCAAGAATCAGATACCAGGCAATCACTCTCCTGCTGCCTTCATTTTTTCTTTATTTCTTGTTGCCCTTGGCCAGAACACAAACAATAAAGCAATTAACTATTAAGCTCCACCTGACCTTTTTAAATAGTTGACTCCAAAAGTATTATATTAAATCACAAAATTCCTGGCATGGCCTAGCTGCACTTCAATTTGCTAAACTCTCAAGCTGTTAGCACCTTGTCCTTGGCTCACTGGTGTTTCAGGCCAATGTCTTGACCCTGCACGGCTTATGATGGTGATGCTACTGTCAATTCGCCTGCTGGAACTTCCTACTACTCTGCTTTGTTCATTAAAGTGCAGACTAAATTTTACGTGGTACTTGATATTGTCTTTTCTCACCGATCTTCAGTTTATAAGCTTACCCCCTACAGTTCTCTCTCTCTCTCTCTCTCTCTCTCTCTCTCTCTCTCTCTCTCTCTCTCTCTCTCTCTCTCTCTCTCTCTCTCTCTCTCTCTCTCTCTGCTCCATCACAAATTTCCTCTCAGGCCGTTGTACTGTAGAAGTGGGAGACAGTCACTGTTCTCCCCCAAAGTTTCAGAGGTGTTCTATAGTGCTCTGTCCTCTCACCCACTCTCTTCATCAATTATCTTAATCTTATCTAATATTGTATCCACTCTGCTGATGACTCTACCCTGCATCATCATTTTGCAGACGTCCAACTCTGTAGGAATTAGATTTGTTTTTCTCTTATTACAGAAGAGAACAGAACAAACCTGAGTAAACCTTGTTTCGTTCAACGCCTCAAAACTCAATTCTCCCACTTGTACACTCGACACAATCTTCCAGGCACTTATTCCCTCTTCTTCGATGATACTGCACTACACTTGCCACTCACTCTCGCTTCTGTCCACCTCTCAAATGCAAGAATTAACCAGTCTTTACTCTTTCATTCCCTTTACCGGTAGACTCTGCCTGCATCCGTATTCGTCCCTTCCTATGAATTAACCTTGTTTAAGTTTCAAGGCACCTCCTTTTTTTTTTTTTTTTTTATGCGAGACGTTTTTCCAGAATTTGTTTTTGTCCTTGGGTCTTCCTCCATTATGTATAAATAGTAACAATAAACAAATAAATAAATAAATAAATATAAGATTTCTTAAAAAAGTTGAATGGATATTATCAGAATTCTAGATTTTAGACATACTGACTGACACACCATATTTCATATTTCTTCTCCTGAGAAATTTAACTATATATTCTGAAAATCATGAGAAGGATAACGTGCAAAGCAATCAAAATAAGAGTAAGAGATATCACAACGTTTATTGATAAATGCAGGAAGGCACAGTGCTTGAAGCAGGCGGCATACCAGTTGTGGATTCATAACCACCCAAATTCCTTATAGGAACATTATGTTTAACTGAGTAATGTGGCTCAGCGAATTCATAATTCAGCCGAATCAATATACAGTAGCCATCCGAGGGGATATTCTTACTGATGGTTCCCAGCACCACAGGCGGCGGTCTGCTCACAACCATTACTGGGTATTGAGCTGTTCCTGCCTCCTTATCCAAGACAAGAGGTTCAGTCACCTCTCACCAAACTGTGGAGGCGAATCTGTTGGCCTCTGTGTCTGTCAGCGAGCAGAGTGACGCAAGGGTTAATTTGCCTCATACCTGTTTCTTTGATCTCAAGCTTGTCTTTACCTTTTAGGTCTTCTGAGGCTGGAAGGCTGCCTAAAGCCTGGATTCATGATGGCGACCTGAGTATTAATGAATTTTCCTCGAAGTCACTGAATGGTCTGCCTTGTAATGGTGTCACTGCTGGCAGGTCTACATTACTGAAGAACACGGCTATCTCATTCTTAACCAACTCAAGCTTAGTTAGCTTTCCTACACCTTTGATGCGTCTCCAATTCAGGTCTTTTTGGATATTCGTATACCAGTTCCCAGTCTTCACTGTAACACGCTTAAAGTTTTCATGATGATGATAATTTGAGGGAACAATTATCCACAATTAGCTGTGGAGCTAAAAAAAAAAAAAAAACGAGGAATTCGAGGCAACGTTTGTTAGCCACCAGCTGTGTGTCACTCACTCGTTATTGACTACGTATGACAGAACGGAGAGAGAGAGAGAGAGAGAGAGAGAGAGAGAGAGAGAGAGAGAGAGAGAGAGAGAGAGAGAGAGAGAGAGAGAGAGAGAGAGAGAGAGAGAGAGAGAGAGAGCATCGAGGATAATACCTATATGGCTTCTCAGGCTTGATGAAATGTTCTGAAAGTTTAGAGAACGATTCCTAAAGTTACTATTGACAACAAAGAGAGTGTTGGTAGAGCAGTGCAATGCTTTCACTGCCTCTAGTTTTAGTTCTGCTCAGTTAAATGATCTGAGATTGCTTTAATGAAGTAATGTCATATTTTCATCAGCAGTCAAAGGGTTAACAAATAAATAATTGCGTAGTATGTAGAGAGAATGTATATTTTTCGTATGAACACTTGTACACGCAATCACTGCTTAACTTATCATGCGGTTCCAAAAAAAAACAAAAAAAAAAAAACAATCATATCAGTTACTATGATTGGGAAGCGTTCGGAGCTTTACCCTGTGCGCAAGCGGAAAAAAGTGTGCTGATACAATTTTAATTCTTGCACGTAAATAGCAGTCGTAGTGGTGGTAGTAGCTGTAGTGGTGGTGGTGGTGATGGTGGTAGTAGTAGTAGTAGTAGTAGTAGTAGTAGTAGTAGTAGTAGTAGTAGTAGCAGTAGTAGAAACTGTACCTGTAGTAGTGGTAATAGTGGTTGCAGTAGTAGTAGTAGTAGTAGTAGTAGCAGTACTATAGTAGTAGTAGTAGTAGTAGTAGTAGTAGTATCGTCAGGCCTCTTTGAAAGGTTAGTTCCTTCATTAATCAACGCTGAGTCCCTGTGCAGTGAGGGGCGGCAGTGTGCTAAAACTAAAGGCACCACGCTGGATCGACTTAGTTCGCTTTTCAGACACGCCCACTCTCCATGTCCTCTACTTCACAGCCACTGCGGTCGTCCATTGAATCTGAGCACACCTGTGTCAGACATGCACACCTTCCCCTAACGGCCAACTGGCAACCACCCGCCAATGAGCTCTCGGAAGTTACGCGAAATATCTTGAGCCTGCCAGTGCCACCCCCTCATTTCGCTTTATGCTTCACTATCATTCCGTCACCGCCTGTGGGAATGGGTCGTAACATGATGGCAGGGGCTTATTAGTCCTGTGTTCGGGCACGCTTATTAGTCCTGTGTTCGGGGACTGTCAAAGTATATTCATTCAGTAATATACGCGGCCTTTGATGCACGTGCTTCAAAGCAGAGCGCTCACGGCTTAGAGAAAATGCAAATAATGTAATGCCGAAGCTAAAATCGGTTGCCTCTTCACTCCAGGGCAAGGGAGTCACTGCTCTCTGCCTTGTTACATCAAAATTTTGCAAGGTACACGTGCAAAATATGCCCTGTAAAAATATCAATAATAAACTACTAAATAAGTAAAGCTAAAATGCATTTCCATACAGAAAATGAGTCTTTTACCACATCAGGAGAGTTCTCCATTAATTTTGTTTGTTTATACATGTATCTATTTATCTATTTATTCTAGTTTATTATCATTATTGCTATATATATTTTTTCTTTATTACTCAATACACTCCCTTTCTAAGTAAGGGAGGTGACGTCATTATGGGGACGTGCCAGGCACCACCAATAACGTTCTGTGAATCTCAAGTCCCTTGCCATGAGCAGCGTCGCCAGCACCTCAGGCCTGCCCAGCCACTCAAGCAGACACGCGACCTGCTCCCACTTCATCACGCTATATTGTGACGCTGTATTGCTGTTTCTTACGCAAATAAACATCTTGAATATTTTGTGATAAAAAAATAACAATGGGTAGAGGTAGACTCGTCCAAACTTAACGTATAATACCAGACTAACAGCGTTCCTTCACAACAACCAATGCCAAACATGCATCCATCACCCACTGTATAAAGCGCAACTCAATACTTACCTTTCTTCTATTATTCTTTCCACATTTTTGCTACATGTTACTTTTTATCCCCAGTTTTCAACTATTGAACTATTGACCTACATCAAGTTCACCGGCATAGCGTGCAACAGCGGAGCTACAGCTTAAATTATTCCTAGCCTGGCCAGGGGTATCTAAAACCCTGGAAAGGTGTTTTATTTAGCAAAACCGAACCGTTTCTGCCAGTTCCCACCCCCCTAGCTGCTGACTGCACAGGGCCCTTATCCGCCCATGTATGGAGTACGCGTCACACAGTTGTATGGAAGGGAAGGAAGGTTCCACTCATACTGCTCTCTTAAACAGGTTGGAATCAAAAGCATTTCTTCTCAGCTACTCTCCTCTAACTGAATGTCTTCAGCCTCTCTCTCTTCACCGCAAGGTTGTAGCTCTTGGGATCCTCCATGGCTACTCTCACGCTAATTAATTTTCTGGCTATCAGCTGCATGCCTCTCCCCTTCCCGCGGCCTCGCTGCTCAAGTCTCTCTCTCTCTCTCTCTCTCTCTCTCTCTCTCTCTCTCTCTCTCTCTCTCTCTCTCTCTCTCTCTCTCATTCCTATTCTGTCCACCTCCCTAACACAAGAGTCAAATTCAACATTTCATTATTTTTACTAGTAAACCGAAATTCCCTGCCTGCTTCTGTATTTCCTCTTACCAATAACTTAAACTCTTTCAAGAGGGAAGTTTCAAGACACTTCTCGAAATAATTATAGATTTGCCTTTCAACTGTCCTCTTTAGTTTTTATTCATTTTTCCAACACCAATTTTTTGTGCCTCTTGGCCAAAGACCTTCTTACATAAAAATATAACTTATGAAGCAAGCCAGCTTGAGTTGCACAAGACCCATCAAATTTTATTACTTATTTATTATTTTGCTGTTCTTTGCCTGGAAGCGTGTCTGAAGAGGACGCTGACCCCACCAATCATGTGCTCGTATGCGTAGTTCCTTCCTATCCATCAGTTTGTGTAGTTATGTATATTGTTGCACAGGAAGTCTTTCAGCATACCTCACTTTTGACTGAAACATTTTACCATGCAGTGAGCGAGAATGTCCAAAATGACAAAAACAGTAATTCTAGTTCAATAAACATGTAAATGAGCAAAAATATTATGGTAATGCCCGAATGAAGAATTACTTCCTTGCACACTAATGCTCCCGGGGACGGTGCAACATGTCACTTGAAGCACATGATACATAGGCACAAAAAAAAAAAAAAAAAAAAAAATATATATATATATATATATATATATATATATATATATATATATATATATATATATATATATATATATATATATATATATATATATATATATATATATATATATATATGGTGCGGCAGAAACACCTACCACAATTTTAAAGGTTAACAAAAAAAAAAAAAAAACGAGAGGTATTTCTACTGCACCCTGTCCTATATTACTATAAAGACTGGTGGTGAAGTGGCCTCGATGGCGCAAGCGATCATTAAGTATCACTAACTGGCATTAAAAAAAAAAGAAAAAAAAAAGGAAATAAAAGAAGTGAAGGAAGAAAGGAAGGATTTGGAAGGACTGGCTTGAGCGTAACTACTTGCATGTTGTACGTGACGCGGGTCCTGGAGCCTTGGATCAGAGGGCTCCGGCGCGTCACGGCCAAGCTTCATTCCTAGAGCTTTTTACACACTCCTAGCTTCCTGTCTCGCTTCTTAAACGTCAAAGGATCTCAGCTGCCGCGTGGCTGTCTCCTGACTCTTACCCTTCACGTCTCAGTACTGGCACAGGCTACACAGGTGGCGGCAAGTGTGTTCTGGGAAGGGAGCTGTATAGTAATTATGACTCCATCCACACACGTAATGCATGCACTTGTTTCTAGCGTACGTTACTGACTGAACTAATTGTCCTTTACACTGGAATGATGTCTAACGTAGTTTTTAATGTGCATTTCGAATACATGATGCATTTCCTATGTATTCATATCAATATTACTTAATTTTAAGCAGTCTGGCTGTTTCTAGTGTAACTGTGTGGACTTTTTCTTATAATTTCCTGCCAATAAAACATGGTCGACCTCACTTACCATTGAAGTTATTGGCTATGATGTAATGATCCTGCAGGACGTCCTGGTCCAAAAGGCCACTGGCAAGGTCCGCCGTCATCTTCATATCATGTGGGTCCTGACTTCATCCAGGCGTTGGCTTCTGGCCAGCCGAGCACACACGTATCGGGGCATGTCACTGCCGCTCCCTTGCCATTACACCCTTCTTTTTCCTTCACAGTTTTCTTCAAGACTAAAAATTGTCAATATTTTCAAAAGCTGTATACTACGATTCAAATAATGGTCTATAAATCAAGCTGCGTTCTTTCCATACCAAACAATAAAATATTACATAGTAATCATCAACTCTATCGACGTAGACACGGCTGGTAGTGAAATACAAGGTGTCCGTGCAATTGATTATAGTATTATCACATGATGGTACGGTACATAATAGCGCATAAATCTTCATCTTGAATACCGACACATTACTCGTACTTTACTCTTGCTGCTCTCACTGTTGTATAACAGCACATGACGCCCACTACTGAAGGGGGAAGTGCTGATCTCCATCAGGTTTTTTGCAATGTTTATGTAAATCTGTGTTTTGGTTACAAGTAATGAGTGCAGAACACTGCTCATCATTATAAAAGTCTGAGCGAGAGGATCTTTACTTCCTCTTCACCAGGACTTGCTCGTACATACTCCATCTGCCGCACTGCAGCATGCAAACTGTTGTTGTTGTTGTTATGTTTTGTGGGGTTGTTTTTGGTGATGTACTTAAAAAAAAAAGTGACTAATGACACACTCTTCATGGACGCGCCTTCACTTTAAGTTGATCTGGAACCTTCGTCTCGCTCTAATCAACTCAAGGATAATAAACACATTAGGTTGAATAAAAAAAAAAAAAAAAAAAAAAAAAAAATATATATATATATATATATATATATATATATATATATATATATATATATATATATATATATATATATATATATATATATATATATATATATATATATATCCCGAATCTTTGCCTCCGGTACGGTATCTTCTGTAGCAAACCAAAACAACACGACCAGCGACCGCCACCAAACCTCACCACCTGCACCACCCTCCTGTCAATGCAATGCCCGTCAATGTCACATTGTTATTGCCACTGAAGACTGTTTTCCTCTAGACACACATGCTGAGCATTTTTTTTTTTTTTTTTTTTACACGCGTTGTCGGCAAACAATAATGGATGTTGATTGATGTTCAGGGAATGGTTCACTTGTCTAGTTACGGAACGCAAGGAACATACGTAATTTGTTGTTGCTTTGCTTTCTAACCGACTGGCCGCCTGTATCTCTCCTCCCTGAAACTTACTGCTTGATTTTGCCTTTGCGGGGGATGTCTGGCCCATCCTTTGATTGCTTTCGTTCTTAGATGTTTCTTTTCTTCTCTTAACACACGAATCTGATTGGCAAGCAGCCACATCACACAAAATTCGTCCTTCTTAAAAATCATCAAAAACCTAAAACTGCTTGAAGGTTAGCGCTAGGTGACATTATTTTGATACGGATGATTTTATCTGCTATCGCAATAAAGATAGTTTCGTTATTTTTATTTTTTTCATTTTTTATGTAGGAGGGACACTGGCCAAGGGCAACAAAAATCCAATGAATAAAAAGCCCACTGAGATGCCAGTCCCAGAAAAGGGTCCAAGTCCCGGAAATGGGTCCAAAGCGGTAGTCAAAAATTGAAGGATAAGTGTCTTGAAACCTCCCTCTTGAAGGAATCCAAATCATAGGAAGGTGGAAATACAGAAGCAGGCAGGGAGTTCCGGAGTTTACCATAGAAAGGGATGAATGATTGCATTAGAAAGGTGGACAGAATAGGGGCGAGGGAAAGTAGAAAGTCTTGTGCAGCGAGGCCGCTGCAGGAGGGGAGGCAGGCAGCTAGCAAGATCAGAAGAGCAGTTAGCATGAAAACATTGCGGTGATGAGAGAGAGGCTGAAGACAGTCAGTTAGAGGAGAGGAGCTGATGAGACGAAAAGCTTTTGATTCCACCCTGTCTAGAAGAGCGGCACGAGTGAAACCCCCCCCAGACATGTTTTATGCCCAAGTACGTTTCTAAAACCACGTTCTTTTTATTATTATTATTTTTTTTTTTTTTACCTTTATTTCGATTAATGACATTATTTTCACAATTTGGTTTTGAAGATAACTAAGTTACCCTCTGTCATGAGGAAGAAAACATTGAGATTCTGGCAGTGACAGCACCCACTGACCCCCACTGAGGACAGGGTAAATGATGTCCACCGCCACGTCAATTCAGAAGATTGCATCTCCACAAACGCGTGCACGGCTGTGTCACTCACTCATTACCCGTCACTCCCGCCTGTGCTACCACTTGACATCAATGAACTGTCTGAGTCACTTCACTTCAATACAGGTGCGTCTAGTGGCACACCAGTCTGCACACCTCACTCATCACGCTACTTCCACACTGGACAGAGTGAATGTCGCAACGTGACAGTGCAGCTTCTAGAGAGTCAGTTTTTGTTATGAAATGTATTCTTGCAATAACAAACCGAGAATCTTACATTTTTTCTTATTTATTTAAGAACGGCTGATCCGCTATAACGAATGAAACTTTACACACAGGCCAGTCGTTCAGGATGTTGTTGAAAACTTGTTCCTCCCGCTATCAAATAATCAGATTTCCTGTACTGTTAACAGTGTAATAAACATCCGAAGTTGGATGTTGCCTCTATGCGCTCAACGACTTAACTTGCTCTCGTCTCCATGCTCTTGAATCTTCTGAATTTTCCACCATCTGGCTACGACTACAGAGTCACTCTCACACTAGATTTATCTGTGCAGTATACCTCTCACCTAACTCCCCTGACCATAAAAAAAAATTTCTTTGACTATTTAAATTCCAAAGTGTAGTACACCCAAACTCTTTTCCCTTTCGTGAAGAGCTCCATTCTTGGAGACTTCAGTGTTCACCACCAGCTTTGGCTTTCCTCTCCCTTCGCTGACCATCCTAGTGAACTAGCCTTTAATTTTGTTATCCTCCACAACCTAAAGCAACTGGTGCAACACTCTGCCAGTATTCCTGACCGTCTTGGAGATACGCCCAATATTCTTGACATTTTCTTCACCTCTAATCCTTCTGCTTAAGCTGTCACCATATCTTCTCTGTTGGGTTCCTCCGATCACAACCTCATATCTGTATCTTGTCCTATCGCTCCAATCCCTCCTCAAGATATCCCAAAGCGGAGGTGCCTCTGGCGTTTTGTCTCTGCTAATTGCGGGGGATCTGAGGAGGTATTATGCTGATTTTTCATGCAATAAATACAGATTCCATGCTTTATATTTCTGCCCGGAATCATGCCAAGTCTGCTCTCCAACTAGCCAAAAACTCATTCGTTAATGGAGTGTCAAAATCTTTCAAGATCCACTTCCCCTCGTGAAATCTGGCACCTAGCCAAGAATATCTCCAAGAACTTTTACTTTACCTTTCTCCTTTATTTCAACCTGATGGCACCACTGCCATCTCATCTATCTCTTAAGCTGAACTCTTCGCTCAAAGCTCTGCTAAAAACTCCATCTTGGATGATTCAGGACCTGTTCCTCCCTCTCCTTCACCCTCCAACTACTTCATGCTACCCATTAAGATCCTTCGTAGCAATGTTTCCCATGCCCTCGCTGGCCTACGCCCTCGGAAGGCTTATGGACCTGATGGGGTCCCTCCTATTGTTCTCCGAAACTGTGCCTCCGTGCTTGCACCTTGCCTAGTCAAACTCTTCCAATTCTGTCTATCAACATCTGCCTTTCCTTTCTGGTGGAATTTTTTCTCACACCACCCCCCCGTCTCCAAAAGCTGGTAACGCTGTACAGGGGCCATATCCGTCCACTCATACCGCTGTTTTAGACAGGGTAGGATCTACAACTTTTCGTCACATCAAACTCCTCTTCTCTAACTGACTGTCTTCGGCCTCTTTCTCATTGCCACAATGATGCATCTCTTGCTATCTTCTACCGCTATTTTCACGCTAATTGCTCTTCTGATCATGCTAACTGCATGCCTCCCCTCCTCCCGTGGCCTCGCTGCACAACACTTTCTTCTTTTTCGCATCCCTATTCTGTCCACCTCTCTAATGCAAGAGCTAACCAGTATTCTCAATCATTCATCCCTTTCTCTGATAAACTCTGGAGCTCCCTGCCTTGAATTGAACTCTTTCAAGAGGGAGGTTTCAAGACACTTATCCTCTGTTTCTTGATTATTCTATCTGACCTCTATGGAAACTGGTATTAAGTGGGCCTTTTTTTTTTATCTATTCATTTTTTTTTTTGTTGCCCTTGGCCGGTGACCTAAAAAAAAGAAAAGAGCGAATTCAGCCAATATACCTGCTGTTGTCCCCATTCAGACTAGATCAAATTGGCCTGAGCTTACATAGTAGCTTAGATTGTGTAGTATTGTTTATGAAATGAATGTCATCAGTATTTTAAAATATATGTAGTAATTAGTAAACAATAATTTGTTTATTCTAGAAGAGACTGAAATGCATCTAACTGAAAAATGTAGACAGGCCTAAGAGCACACTGGCTGGTAAGCCACAGGCGATGAACGGCTCGCCTGCCACTCACGTTGTAGCTCCCCTGGTCTTCTCGGTGGTGCAGCGCCTTAATACATCATTTGTGACATGCTTCTAAGGCCTGAGAGAGAGAGAGAGAGAGAGAGAGAGAGAGAGAGAGAGAGAGAGAGAGAGAGAGAGAGAGAGAGAGAGAGAGTTTGGAAACTAGTTTCGTTGTGTAGTTCGTTACGTTAAACAATTTTTCCAGTGCTACATATATTAGTTATCAACATGGTGAAGAAAGCCAGTTTAGCGTGTCCTGGGGCGTAACGATCTGTTTGTGTGGCAACATCCACAAGACTTGTTGGTTCGCAGAACTTATTAAAGGTCAGCTTTTTTTTTTTTTTTAAGTTGAGGGATGGTAAACAGTCGCCTCTTTTCATTAATATTATGTTCCGCACTTGTAGCTGATATGTATATTTCTTTGATTATGAAAACCTTATAATAATATAGGGATGACGAATAATATCTTCCTATATCGTGACAGGTATAAAAATAAATTAGATGCTAGCTGATTAAATTTACCACGAAGTGGAAAAAAAAAAAAAAAAAAAAACGAGCACAGCAATCTGTTTGCCATACTGATTCTGCAGGAAGCTTTCATAACGATGACTGTTTGATTGTTACTATTAGAGGTGACAACTATTTAACTTTGCGGATGATTTTAGTGCCATGCACAAAGATGTACATTAATTAAGTAGCCTTTTAGGAAAATGGAGAAAACAATGGAATGCAACATGCAACATACACCAGAGATATTGGAAGAGTTCAGTAATGTTCCACACATTTCTGTAGAACAGTATGGTTGATTTAGTGATACATGAGCGCACATGATGCAGAACATGCAGTGTGTTTTCGAGTTCCTCAGAGTATGTCGGAGTGAACCAGTGAAACAATAACATAAATAACAACTGTCGATATCAGCTGAATCTTGTATATAATAGCGTTCTTCCGGAGACATAACTGGTTGCGTCCTTGCCTCTAGGATTACACCTCTGCTGAGTGGCAAAACTTTATGCAGTATGCGGGGACATAACTGGTTGTGTCCCTGCTTCTAGGATTACACCTCTGCTGAGTGGCTAGTGGCAGTAGTGATTTTTCCCTGGAATGACTATCGCCTCCATGTCAGAGATCCACCTCTCTGTGCACAGTGCATGATGGAGGTGACTGTCTCCGGCATGGAGGCCTTCATCCGACGTACACACTTTCCTAAATCCTAAACCTTATAAACCTTGGATCAACTCAGATTGCCCTCGTGTGTTCCAGAACAGGCATGTAAACTATTTCCTTAAACTTCCCGAAAATTGTTTAATCAAAAAGAAGAGTCAGAATCTTACTAGATCCACTCCCTCTTTTAACTTGTGGCACTTACAACTAAATACATGTCCAACAATTCCTCTTCTTATTTCCCTCCTCTGTTTCATGCACGAGACTCCACTGTCATCTCTTCTACTCGTATCTCTAAGGGTGAACTCTCCTCTTAGACCTTCGCTCAACAATTCAACACTGAATGATCCTGGGCTTGTTCCTCTCCTACCTCTTTCGACTACATCATGCCTGTTCGTGGAAATGTTTCTATCAATGTTTTCCATGCCCTCTCTGACTTTGATTCTTGTTAGGCTAAAAGTTTTAAAGGATTTCCTCCTATTGTTTTTCCCCAACTGTCCCCCCGTGCTCCATCTTGCCTGCTTAATTCTGACTATCATCATCCAGCTTTCCTTCTTAACGCCCTACCGCTGCAGTGGTAGAGGCCATTGTTGTTCACCTAAAGCTACACCTATAAAAAATGGTGTTCCACAGGGCTCCATCCTATTTTCTTTTTTGTTCAAAATGTTTTCTTGGCCAATCCTCTTGCATTATCCACTCTTATGCTGATGACTCAATCTCCATTTCTTAACGTCATTTGTTAGACGACTAACTCAACTCAACAGAATCTATATACTTTATGTATCGAAGCTGCTTGATGTTTAGCTCCCAAACTTCCTGGAATTTCTGAATGAGGCAAAGCAAACCTTGTGTTGGTCATTGCCTCAAAAAATCACTTCCTTCATCTGTCCACTGTGACACTAAACTATTCCTTCCTTTCCTTCATTAAACATGCTTGGACAATCCTTTTTTAAAAACTCTAAAATAGACATTTCAAATCACATCTACTAAAACTACCTTTGTGTGGTTAGGTGTTCTGAGTCGTCTCTCCCACTTGTTTTCCTCCTCCCAAGTATTATCTTCATACAGGATCTTTTTTGTCCTTGTATGGAGAACAACTCCCTTATATGATGATTAACTCATTAAGCCCCACAAAACAGGGAAGAGTTTGCAGTTTTCACGTTATCAGTTCCTATCCTTTAATTATTTATTTTTTTTTTCAGTATCTAACACTCCGCTGCTATATTGCATTCCTTATCTTCTACCGTTACTCCCATCATTATTACCCTTCTAACTTGCTGAATGCAATCCTCCCTCTTCTTTTACCTCGGACTTCCTTCTCATTTCATTCTCTTCCCTGTTCTGTCCATTTTACTAATGCAAAAATCAACCAGTATCTTCACTCTTCCGTTCTTTTCTCTGGAGTTCTCTTCCTGTTTCCGTATTTTTTCCTTCCTTCAATTGTTTCAGCGGAGCAGTATCAGATATCTCACCAACTTTTAAACTTTGTATAATTAACTTTCTGTGAGCGAATAATCGAGCGTTACTTTTTTTTCCCCTATTTGTGTGTTCTTTGCTAGTCTTTGACACACAATATGTATGTATATATGTATGTATAACAGACACACACACACACACACACACACACACACACACACACACTTTACTACGGCCTTAGGCTTGTTTATGTAGGAAAGCATATGTTTATTTAGGCCAGGAAATTTTGATGTATTCACCTCATTTTCACGCAGAGATGTAGTGGAACTAAGAGTAACAATACAGTATTACGTGGTTAAGCTTTCCTCTCATGGTGATCAACTCAAGGATAATAAACATAGACACTTGATAATCCTTAGAATTTTTTTCTTACATAATACCAAAATGCCTCATTAAGGACATTTTTTTTCTTTTCATCTACGGGACATTGTTCATTAATGTAATCCATTCCTTTCAATAAACTGATTACGTCTCTTCTCCCTTTATATTGAGGAAATGAAAGGAAATAGTTTTCCAGCAGTAGGAAACTTTTACAGCTCAGCCACCTCCAAGGTGCTGCAGGCCTCGGCCTTCACGATGAACCGTCACGCTGTGTCCTACAGCATATTTATATATAGACACCTTGGGCCCTGCAAGCAGACCTGGGTGAACTACGCTTCTGAACGAGGGTTTGTCGCGCATGCAGCAATCTCTCACTGCTCACTCCCTCTACACTCCACCCACTGTAGCGTGAAGCAGCTGTACAGAAAACAACGCGGCATCTCATTTTGACAACACCACGTGTCACATCGCCACCACTTCCGCTGCGTTATCTTGTGCTGAACCTGACTCATCAGGTGAGACAGTGGGGAGGCCAAGAGACGCTACAGGTGACTGTCACACAAACATACCCTGGGGACTCACACCAACACACCCTGGGGACTCACACCAACACACCCTGGGGACTCACACCAACACACTCTGGGGACTCACACCAACACACCCTGGGGACTCACACCAACACACCCTGGGGACTCACACCAACACACCCTGGGGACTCACACCAACACACCCTGGGGACTCACACCAACACACCCTGGTGATTCACACCAACACACTCTGGGGACTCACACCAACACACCCTGGTGACTCACACCAACACACTCTGGGGACTCACACCAACACACCCTGGTAATTCACACCAACACACACTGGGGACTCACACCAACACACCCTGTTTCTAAACACATTAAACATTTTTTTTTTCTGTGAGCAATGGTCACTAAGCAGCGAATTTTTTTTTTTTTTTTTTGTGAACATTGCTCATTGAACAGCGCAGTCACATTTCATGGTCGCGTGTGTGTGTGTGTGTGTGTGTGTGTGTGCGTGATTGACCACAGTGGTGCTGGACACCACGCGGTGGACTCCGGAGACACCTTGGAGGCGGCAGAGTACCTATTTGGATTTACATATTGATATTTTTGCGGGATGATGTCAAGGTCCCACTGACCTTTCTGTAAAGCCAATAACACTATTCTCCTTAGATATGTGATTTTAAGTTTATGGACGCAGCACTTTCTCTGGCAATGCAGTGCACTGCCTGTGCCAAGACTAGTTAATCTATACCTCTAAATTTTTCTATCACATGATTTTATTTTATATTGGATTCTTATGTGTTTTGAATTTGTGACCTTTCTTTTGTTGGAAATCACTCATTTTAAACTCCTTGGCCGCACAACGGAGAGTAGCAATTTCCAAGGGAAAGGCGCGGCACGTTAAGGCAAAATGCATCTACATATGTCATATTTAGATGCATATCTAAATATGCATCTAAATATGTTATTTATTCACCGCGAGGAGGCTTGGCCCCCTATTATACACACCCAAAATTACGCTAACTGCCATATGCTATTCTGTTGTACATTTAATCAAAAGTAAACCTAACCATACGTTATCACGCCCTAACTTAACTGCGTGACTTCATCCCTTGAGCCTGAGCCCTTCTAAAAACTCACGCTATCTGCAGTCCACGTCTACTCGCCAGGCGTGGCTGTAAGGAGTGCCGGCCCGCAGAGCTCAGCCCGACACCCCTGCTGTCCCGTATTTTCGTTGAAATTTAATTTAATCCCACGTTATAACTTTCTAACCTAATCAGGGGACCTTTGCGCTCTGGACGCCCTTAAAAAGTCACGCTAATGGCGGTACATCAATCTTCTGGCCACGTAAAAGAGCCTGGCTAGCTGCAGGCGTGAATAAGTCACGGCGCGCCGCGCCGCAGACCACAGCTTCACGACGCTGTGAAAAACCTTATTTTCTCTTTTTCTGTTAATATGAGCCTGTGCCTGTGATCCATCAAACAGCCTTCTGAATTTTCATTTATTTATTTATTTAATTACTTTTTTTTTTCTAGAATTAACATAATACATTTGCCTACTTCCTTGCCCATCTCCAAACTTCAGCTCTAATGGCCACTGGTCAAGGCCAACAAAAACAAAAATTCTAATTAAAAAAAAAAATCATGCCAGTTCCCATAGAGATGTCAGATGGAACGATTAAAAAAATAAATAAATAAACAGAGGATAAGTGTCTTGAAACCTCCCTCTTGAAAGAGTTCAAGTGACAGGAAGGAGGAAATACAGAAACAGGCAGGGAATTCCAAAGTTTACCAGAGAAAAAGATGAATGATTGTGAATACTGGTTAACTCTTGCATTAGAAAGATGTACAAAATAAGGATGAGAGAAAGAAGTCTTGTGCAGCGGGAGGAAGAGAGGCATGCAGATCAGCAGAGCGGTTCGCGTGAAATTAGCGGTAGAAGATAGCAAACGGTGCAACATTGTGGCAAAGAGAGAGACAAAAGACAGTCAGTTGATAAGACGAAAAACTTTTGATTCCACCCTGTCTAAAATACCGATACGAGTGAAACCTCCCCATACATGTTAAGGAGGACGGATAGGGTCCATGTACAGAGTTAGCAGCTGGAGGCGGATGGGTGGTGAGAAACACTGAAGGAGACGACTCAGAACGCCTAACTTCATATAAGCTGTTTTAGTTAGGCATGAGATGTGAAGTTTCCAGTTTATATTATAAGCAAAGGACAGACCGAGGATGTTCAGAAGTGTAGAAATAAAATAGATAAACGAAACTGGCTGGCAAAAATGCAATTGAAAAAAGAATAAAAAAATCACCAGATTTGCAGCTGGGTGAACAAGTTTTGATAAACACGCCGTGACATGTCATACTCGCAGGTGGGATCTGCCCAAGGAAGGAGTTTACAACTCTTATTTGCTGAAAAAGGTCCTTTCCCCTAATGTACTTTGATGGCTGCTTATAGTCATAAATACAACAAAATATCAAATATTATTGATAGCATACAGACTGAATTGTTTGTTTTGCTCTTCAGATGCTATAACAGAGTAAATCTGACAAATAATTACTTTTGTAACCATTCCTGGCAGGTCACGGATCATCTTTATTGGCTAAACCATGTGATGAGATTTAGCTCCGCCCCTTCGCCACGCCAGTCAGACTGTGCACGAGTATGACAACACAGTGTTTGGCCAGTATGTGCTGCGATAACGGAACACTGCTGTCGGCTCGTGAAGCACTGGATAGAAAAGTAGAAAGAAAAACCCTGTTGCACTTGCAGGACTACAACCCTGGCACGTCATTGCTTTTAATACACATTTACAAGCGAGTACTTTAACTTTCACTTTGTATCTCAGAACGTGAGCATTCATTGACACCAGATGTCTGAATACCGCACCTGGAGTCCGAAGCCATACAGAGCATACCAGCTAAGTATATCAACTACGAATGAGTAAAACAACGTAATAATAATAATAATAATAATAATAATAATAATAATAATAATAATAATAATAATACTGAGACACTATGACAAGTTGGAAATCGTAAGTAAAGAGAGGAACAAGAGTTATGTGGTGAGTCTGTTCACTCGTCTGCCACTGGTCGGAGGTAGACTCGCCTCGTAACACCTGTGCTCATTTAAATACACCTCCACTCTAAAAAAAAATAAACTTAATAAATACACATATATAACTATCATCATTAATATCATCTTTATCATCACTATCATTGCAACCAACAGTATCATTTCACCACGCGCTACTTTCCTGCCGGTGTTCATGAACCGATTCGTAAATTTGATAATATATAGTACAAAGCTTCGACGTATATTAGGTAAATGGCATCAGTGAACGGGTAACACCTATAGATATTTATAAGGTTGGCTATTTACGACCATAACACTTCACAATATATACTACATAAAATCCGCTGTGTTACTATTTAAAACCTGGCTATTTACAACCATAACACTTCACAATATACACTACATGAAATCCGCTGTTTGTTACTATTCAAAACTTATCCACGCTTTTTATTTTCTCAGAGCCTACTGCATTTCCATCCAAAAGACATCCACATAAATATTAATGTAATCTTCATCTGGTGGTCTTCTGTATGACTGTAATTAGCGATCGTTTGAATAAGTGTTGATATCTAAACTCACAGATAACGGTAAACAATGATGAAAACAAGACAGAAAATAGAGGAAGCCAGTTATTGCTATCATTACAAGTGGGCGTGACTCAGCTCGACGGCTGCCACTCAAAATATACATTGACAGGGATCTCCTACGAAAGATCATATTCTGAAACACTCGCGCAGTATCTTCACTATTTTCAAAAGGTTTTAATTGAAGTTACACGAGTTTTAAGGAGTGTTTTTACGGTTCTAGTGACAGATTAACAAGATTTCTACATAATTACAATGAGAAACAGTCGGCTAATCATCGCTGTAGTAAAAGACCAAAGCGTTTCTGAATTTAGGCTTTAGAACATCCCTGGGCGGTGAAAGGGATGGCGAGACGTGTCGTATGAGTAACAGCGTGTTTGCTAGTTTTCTTCTTCTTCTTTTATACGATATGCATCTTTTACATTATTGATTTGCACGAGAGTTGGTTGTTGTCCGAAGCCATTTCCAAGGTAAGATTACTGCAGTCAGTTCACTGGAAGCTGTACCGAGCAAGCTGCAGGAACCTACGCGATTTTGTAGGCTAGGCTCTGACTGGCTACGGTTATTATTACTACCAGTTTCGCGATTGTAGTGGTCTTTCATATATCATAAATACTGAGAGGTAATTATCACAATATTCGTTTTCTTTTTTTTTTTTTCAAGTAAAGGATTAGTAAAGGAAATCAAGTGTCCCTCTCTTCTACACTAAACATCCTCGGTCTGTCCTTTACTAATATGTGAATCGGAAATCTCGAATCTCGCCTCTCGCTAAAACAGTTTATATGAAGTTCTAAGCCAGGCGTTCTGAGTTGTCTCTGCCAGTTTTTCTCCCCCTACCCCAACGCTGCTAACTGTGCAGGAGCCTTATCCGTCATACATACTCTGGCAAACAGGGTGAAATCAAAAGTATTTCGTCTCTTCAACTCCTCTTCCCTAAATGCCTGTCTTCAGCCTGTCTGCCCCCCCCCCCCTCTCTCTCTCTCTCTCTCTCTGCCAAAAAGCTGCATCTCTTTCTATTTTCTCTCGCTACTTTCATGCTAACTGCTCTTCTGATCTCGGTAACTGCATGCGTCCCCTCCTCCCGTGGCCTCCCTGCTCAAGGCTTTCTACTTTCTTCCACCCTTATTCTGTCCACCTCCTTAATGCAAAAGTTACCTAACCAGTATTCTTAATCTTTCATTTCTTTTACTGGTAAATTCAATAACGGCGGGTTTCAAGACACTTTTCTCATAAAGTTGAATAATCCTTTTGACTACTGCTTGGGGACTGGCACCTTCATTGGATCCCTTTCTTTCAGTGTTTGTTGTCCTTGGCCAGAACCCTCTTACAAAAAATAAATAAATAAATAAATAAATAAATAAAATAAATAACATAAATAAATAAAATAACAAATAAAAAAAAGGCCGACGTTGCCTCCAAGGACTAGACAGCACTGCCACCTCACGCCCACTGCATCGGCACACACTGACACCTCACAGTTTAATGGCACCATTGTTTACTACTACTACTACTATTGTTATTACATCATAGCAACGTCTTCCTTGCTTTCAATGATATATTTTCCATAAAAAAGCATAGGAATAAAAGAAACCTCTTCACGAAACTTATCATCCTCATCCATGAATTTATCTAATCTCTTTTAAAGCTGTCCAATGACTCAGCACTAAAAACCTGATTAATGAGTCGACTCCATTCACCTACCACTTCCTTGCTAACCCTCTATTTCTCACGATGGGATTATTATTATCATTATTATTAACATCTAGTAGTTATGAAATATGCTGAAACATCTTATTTAAAAATGTGTACAACAGTAAAAAATATGACCGAGAAGTTGCGGCGTACTCCCTTTTTTTTTTTTTATCAGTCAAATCATCACTAAAAAATAAATCAAACTAAAATAACTTGTGAAAAACTGGCAGTCGTCAAGTACTGTTGGCCTGGCAGATTCACGCAGGCCGCCGCGAGTCACCCCTTCAGCGGCCAGACTGTGGCAGAACTTTTTGCGAGATAAAGCACAATACAAAATCTCTACAAAAAAAATAAAAATAAATAAATAAATAAAAATAATAATAATTTCTGCATATCATGATCTCCAGTTTTTTTTTTTTTTCTTATGCCTTGTTAAGATTTTGTGTGTGTGTGTGTGTGTGTGTGTGTGTGTGTGTGTGTGTGTGTGTGTGTGAGATACGATACTGATGGAACATTCTTTCTTCGGGGAAGTATAAAATCTCTACAAGTCAGTAAGACAAGAGCGGTATTATAACGAAGCGGCACATGAAGTGACGTAGGAACCCTTCGGCGGTGTCTGGAGTCTGGCCTGGACGGCTTCTCCTTCACAGCTTATGCGTCACTCGGCGGACTGCATTCCTCACGCGCATACCGTGTAACCGCAGCCTGGATTCTTACGTTCATATTTCCGCCAACAGTTATTCTACATTTTCGTTGTTATTTAGCTTCGCTAGAAAATGCATAGCAAACCACGTGACTCAGGAGTCAATGATATATTGATGTGCCCAATATCTTATTTCTCTATTTATTATATTTATTTTATTTCAAACTTCTTTATTCTAATGTATTTTATTTACTTATTGCAAGGTGGTGTCAGGAATGAAGGATGCTAAAAACCTACGTAAACTTGACCACTCGCTGGTGACATACTTAATACAGCACAGTTCAAGGTTCACTTCAAGGTTCACGTGCACGGTATAGCTGCCCACCAACCCTCGCTCTCATCTTTCAAGACAACACCAACACTAGTAATGTAAAGACCATGTGGTGGTGGTGGTGGTGTGGAGGACGCGACCTACACGTGCTCGTCACTTGACAGATATCGTACTCTGTGCACGTGCATACTATCTAATATACTTATTATCCTACGTGACACGCCGTGCATTTATTTACTTTACTATGGAACCTGAATAGTTCTGAGAACTTCAATTACAATCGTGCACTATTGAAAACTGAAAATTTCACTTTACCACATCAGTATTAAGCAGACAGCCAGTCTGAATTAGTGAGGCCAGAGGCCTAAAGATAAGCTGTTTCAAGACCCAGCCCTCCCAACTACAGCCTGTCCAGTCAAGGCAAAGCTGTCAGTGAAAGTGTCCTCAACCTTCATGCGAGGCGCCACTGCTGATTATCTGCGAGCTGGTCCACACCGGAGCAATGCCAGCACTCTGTGGCCTGAGGTCCAGCATATGGCCAGAAGCAGCTTCACACCTCTGCCCCACACACGTCCTGGCCCGTGTTTCTTTATGAACAAAAATTAGCTTTCCAGAAGTTCTGATGGCTATGTCCATGACTTGCTCAATAAATATTCCCACATCAAGGCTTTCCACACACATTACCATTACCTTGCGGCACCAGGAATATAGTGTATACGTATTTGATGTGGATATCTAATTATAAGGTAACTTTCTTATCAGTGAAGCACAAAAGCACGGTTTACACTATAC